>NC_062214.1:175417554-175742911 GCF_902686445.1 Sciurus carolinensis | reverse complement strand
ATCTAGGTTGGTTCCACAATCTGGCTATGGTGAATTGAGCAGCAATGAACATTGATGTGGCTGTATCTCTGTAGTATGCTGATTTTAAGTCCTTTGGGTATAGGCCAAGGAGTGGGATAGCTGGGTCAAATGGTAGTTCCATTCCAAGTTTTTTAAGGAATCTCCATACTGCCTTCCAGAGTGGTTGCACTAATTTGCAACCCCACCAGCAATGTATGAGTGTACCTTTTTCCCCACATCCTCGCCAACACCTGTTGTTGCTTGTGTTCTTGATAATCGCCATTCTGATTGGGGTGAGATGGAATCTTAGGGTGGTTTTGATTTGCATTTCTTTTATTACTAGAGATGTTGAACATTTTTCCATATGTTTGTTGATTGTTTGTAGGTCTTCTTCTGTGAAGTGTCTGTTCATTTCCTTAGACCATTTGTCGATTGGATTATTTGTAGTCTTGGTGTTGAGTTTTTTGAGTTCTTTATAGATTCTGGAGATTAGCGCTCTATCTGAGGTATGGTTGGCAAAGATTTTCTCCCACTCTGTAGGCTCTTTCTTCACATTGCTGATAGTTTCCTTTGCTGAGAGAAAGCTTTTTAGTTTGAATCTATCCCAGTTGTTGATTCTTGCTTTTATTTCTTGTGCTATGGGAGTCCTGTTGAGAAAGTCTGGTCCTAAGCCAACATGTTGAAGATCTGGACCTACTTTTTCTTCTATAAGATGCAGGGTCTCTGGTCTGATTCCGAGGTCCTTAATCCATTTTGAGTTTAGTTTTGTGCACGGTGAGAGATATGGGTTTATTTTCATTTTGTTGCATATGGATTTCCAATTTTCCCAGCACCATTTATTGAAGAGGCTATCTTTTCTCCATTGCATATTTTTGGCCCCTTTGTCTAGTATGAGGAAATTATATTTGTTTGGGTTTGTATCCGTGTCCTCTATTCTGTACCATTGATCTACCTGTCTATTTTGGTACCAATACCATGCCGTTTTTGTTACTATTGCTTTGTAGTACAGTTGAAGTTCAGGTATTGCAACACCCCCTGCTTCATTTTTCCTGCGAAGGATTGCTTTAGCAATTCTGGGTTTCTTATTCTTCTAGATGAATTTCATGATTGCTTGTTCTACTTCTGTAAGGTACATCGTTGGGATTTTAATTGGAATTGCATTGAATCTGTATAGCACTTTTGGTAGTATGGCCATTTTGACAATATTAATTCTGCCTATCCAGGAACATGGGAGATCTTTCCATCTTCTAAGGTGTTCCTTAATTTCTTTCTTTAGTGTTCTGTAGTTCTCATTGTAGAGGTCTTTCACCTCTTTTGTGAGATTGATTCCCAAGTATTTTATTTTTTTCAAGGCTATTGTGAATGGAGTAGTTTTCCTAATTTCTCTTTCTGAAGATTCATCACTTATGTATAAAAATGCATTGGATTTATGAGCATTGATCTTGTATCCTGCTACTTTACTGAATTCACTTATGAGTTCTAAGAGTTTTCTGGTGGAATTTCCTGGTTCCTCTAAGTATATAATCATATCATCAGCAAATAGGGATAGTTTGAGTTCTTCTTTTCCTATTCATATCCCTTTAATTTCTTTGGTCTGTCTAATTGCTCTGGCTAGAGTTTCAAGGACGATATTGAATAGGAGTGGTGAGAGAGGGCATCCCTGCCTTGTTCCAGATTTTAGGGGGAATGCTTTCAGTTTTTCACCATTAAGAATAATATTAGCCATGGGCTTAGCATAGATGGCCTTTACAATGTTAAGAAACGTTCCCACTATCCCTATTTTTTCTAGTGTTTTGAGCATGAAGGGGTGCTGTATTTTATCAAATGCTTTTTCTGCATCTATCGAAATAATCATGTGATTCTTGACTTTAAGTCTGTTGATATGGTGAATTACATTTATTGATTTCCTGATGTTGAACCAACCTTGCATCCCTGGGATGAAACCCACTTGATCATGGTGCACTATCTTTTTAATACATTTTTGTATGCGATTTGCTAAAATTTTGTTGAGAATTTTTGCGTTGATGTTCATTAAGGATATTGGTCTGAAATTTTCTTTCCTCGATGTGTCTCTGTCTGGTTTAGGTATCAGGGTAATATTGACTTCATAGAATGAGTTTGGGAGGGTTCCCTCCTCTTCTATTTCATGGAATACTTTGAAAAGTATTGGAATGAGCTCTTCTTTAAAGGTTTTGTAGAACTCGGCTGAGAAACCATCAGGTCCTGGACTTTTCTTTGTTGGTAGGCTTTTGATGACTTCTTCTATTTCATTACTTGAAATTGGTCTATTTAAATTGTGTATGTCCTCCTCATTTAGTTTAGGCAATTCATAGGTCTCTAGAAACTTGTTGATATCTTCGAAATTTTCTATTTTGTTGGAATATAGATTTTCAAAATAGCTTCTAATTATGTTTTGTATTTCACTCGTGTCTGTTGTGATATTTCCTTGTTCATTCTGAATTTTGGTGATTTGGGTTTTCTCTCGTCTTCTCTTTGTTAGTGTGGCTAAAGGTTTATCAATTTTGTTTATTTTTTCGAAGAACCAACTATTTATTTTGTCAATTTTTTGTATTGTTTCTTTCATTTCAATTTCGTTGATTTCAGCTCTGATTTTAACTATTTCCTGTCTTCTACTACTTTTGGTGTTGGTCTGTTCTTCTTTTTCTAGGGCTTTGAGCTGTAGTGTTAGGTCATTTATTTTTTGAGTTTTACTTCTTTTATTAAATGCGCTCCATGAAATAAATGTTCCTCTAAGTACTGCTTTCATAGTGTCCCAGAGATTTTGATACGATGTTTCTTTGTTCTCGTTTACCTCTAAGAATTTTTAAATTTCCTTCCTAATATCTTCTGTTATCCATTCCTCATATAATAGCATATTGTTTAATCTCCAGGTGTTGGAGTAATTTCTGTTTTTTGCTCTTTCATTTATTTCTAGTTTCAATCCATTATGGTCTGATAAAATACAAGGAAGTGTCTCTATCTTCTTGTATTTGCTAACATTAGCTTTGTGGCATAATATATGGTCTATTTTAGAGAAGGATCCATGTGCTGCTGAGAAGAAAGTGTATTCACTCTTCGTTGGATGGTATATTCTATAAATGTCTGTTAAGTCTAAATTATTGATTGTGTTATTGAGATCTATGGTTTCTTTGTTCAATTTTTGTTTGGAAGATCTGTCCAGTGGTGAGAGAGGCGTGTTAAAATCACCTAGTATTATTGTATTGTGGTCTATTTGGTTTCTGACATTGAGAAGGATTTGTTTGACATACATGGGTGAGCCACTGTTTGGGGCATAGATATTTATGATTGTTATGTCTTGCTGATTTATGGTTCCCTTAAGCATTATGAAATGTCCTTCTTTATCCCTTCTGATTAACTTTGGCTTGAAGTCCACTTTATCTGAAATGAGGATGGATACCCCAGCTTTTTTGCTGGGTCCATGTGCATGGTAAGTTTTTCCCCATCCTTTCACCTTTAGTCTATGGGTATCTCTTTCTAAGAGATGAGTCTCTTGCAGGCAACATATTGTTGGATCTTTCTTTTTTATCCAATCTGCCAGTCTATGTCTTTTGATTGATGAATTCAGGCCATTAATATTCAGGGTTATTATTGAGATATGATTTGTATTCCCAGTCATTTGACTCATTTTATTCATTTATTTGCTTATTTTTGACACAACTTGGTTCCTCTTTATTTGAGAGTTCCTTTAGGATATCTCCTCCCTTTGCTGATTTGCTTCTTTGTTTTTCATATCTTCTTCATGGGATATTTTGCTGAGAATGTTCTGTAATGCTGGCTTTCTTTTTGTATATTCTTTTAGCTTTTGTTTATCATGGAAGGATTTTATTTCGTCGTCAAATCTGAAGGTAAGTTTTGCTGGGTATAAGATTCTTGGTTGGCATCCATTTTCTTTTAGTGCTTGAAAAATTTTATTCCAGGCCCTTCTAGCTTTTAGGGTCTGGATTGAAAAATCTGCTGATATCCATATTGGCTTCCCCCTGAATGTAATTTGGTTCTTTTCTCTCACAGCCTTTAAGATTCTGTCTTTATTTTGTATGTTAGGTATTTTCATTATAATGTGCCTTGGTGTGGGTCTGTTGTAATTTTGTGTATTTGGAGTCCTGTAAGCCTCTTGAACTTGATTTTCCATTTCGTTCTTCAGATTTGGGAAATTTTCTGAAATTATCTCATTGAATAGGTTGTTCATTCCTTTGGTTTGTTTCTCTAAGCCTTCCTCAATCCCAATAATTCTCAAATTTGGCCTTTTCATGATATCCCATAGTTCTTGGAGATTCTGTTCATGATTTCTTACCATCTTCTCTGTTTGTTCGACTTTGTTTTCGAGGTTAAATATTTTGTCTTCAATATCTGAGGTTCTGTCTTCCAGGTGTTCTATCCTATTGGTTGTGCTTTCTATGGAGTTCTTAATTTGGTTTATTGTTTCCTTCATTTCAAGGATTTCTGTTTGGTTTTTTTTCAATATCTCTAACTCTTTATTGAAATGGTCTTTTGCTTCCTGTATTTGCTCTTTTAACTGTCTATTGGTGCGTTCATTCAATGCCTGCATTTGCTCTTTCATTTCATCGTTTGCTTCCCTTATCATGTTGATTATGTACATTCTGAACTCCCTTTCTGACATTTCTTCTGCCATGCTGTCATTGGATTTTATTGATATAACATCCAGATTTGTTTGAGGCATTTTCTTCCCTTGTTTTCTCATATTGTTCAGGTATCAGTGGACTGCAGAAATGTTGCAGATTTCCTCTATTGACTTATAATGTCCCTGAAGATTGCTAGTGTATCCCCTCTTATCCTTCAGTAGCCTGAAGTCTTAGAGGAAGTTGATACTTCGGTGTTCCCCTAGGTAGCTGCCTCTCTAGGGGTGGTGGTCTTCAGGTGGGGTATATTCCCTGCTAGAGGGCAGAGGTGCCTCTACTTGTTGACCAATGGTCATCCAAAGGGGAACTAGACTGCGGGCTGAGGCAATGCCTGTTTGGGCCTGTCTCTGGTTTTACCGTCTTTGTGGGAAAACCTCACTCGGCAGGGAAGACCCACCCGGTGGGGAGGTCTCGCTAGTCAGTTCCCCTCCTAGAGGTTCCCCTCAGTCCACAACTACCACCTGGGCAGGGCAGCCTTCCCAAGCAACGTTTCCAGGGGCCTGGACCTACCTCCTGGGCTTAGGAGCCCTGCCCTTTGCAGACGAGTCTCCTTAGGTGGCCCCTCCTCAGAGAAGCTGCCCGAAGTCCTAGAACCTTCGCTCCACCCCTCAGCTGGTCTCTGTGTAGCTCTCCTGGGCCTGGGAGCCTCACCCTTCGTAGACGAGTCTCCTTAGGTTAGAGAATCTGCCCGCGGTCCTGGAAACTTCAATCCGCCATTTTTCGCTCCGCTTCGCTGTCCGTGTTTACCGCTCCGGCGGGGGAGGGGCGACCCGCCGAGTCACTCTACTTCACAAAGTTCTCTGCGTTCCGGGGCTACTGCCCCATCGGGGACACCTCCCCTATGGGAGAAACTCACCCGGCGGCTTTGAGTTGGTCCCAAGTCACTATCTCCTCTTTTGAATCTTGAGTCCTGGAGCAACATGAAATGCAGTCGCCCTCTAGTCCGCCATCTTGAGATTCCCCTTCTGTTACCTCTGAAAACATCTTTCAAAAACATAGGTTAAAATAAAATTTTTTCAGACATTGAAAGGTGATAGAATTCATTTCCCTGCACTATAAGGAATGTTGAAAGGCTGCCATCAACCAAAGGGAAAATGATAAAAGAGGAATATGGATCCACATACAGGAATAAAGAAGCCAGAAGTGGCAACTTAATGCATAAATACACAAGATTTTTTCTTATATTTTCTCTCTTTAAAGGATAAGTGGCTGCTTAAACAAAAATAATGTGGAGTTCATAACATGTTAAAGCAAAATGTATTGAATCAATTGTATAAAGTTTAGGAAGAAAGACATGGAAGTATACTTGTAAGATTCTTATAGTTGTTGAAGGGTAGAATATCATGTCAATGTAGGCTGTGACAAATTAAAGATATACAATATAACTAAAGCAAACATTAAAATAACAGAAAAATTCTAACTCATAAACCAACAGAGAAGATAAAATGGAACCATGATAATATTTAATTCAAAAGAAGGCTTGAAGGAGAAAATGAGGAATAAATAGTAGATAAGACAAATAGAAAGCAAATAGCTAGATGAAAATGTCATAAATCTAACCTATCAATAATCCCATTAAATGTAAATGGTCTAAAAACCCCCAACTAAAAATCAGACGTTGTCAAAGTGTACAAAAAAGAAAGAGTCAAGGGTATGTTGCCTATAAGAAATACTCTTTAAATATACAAATAAAAATGGGTTATATAAAAAAGGATTAAAAAGATATATCTTGCCAACACTAATCAAAAGAAAGCTAAAACAGTTATATTTATATTAGTCAAAATTGATTTTAGAGAAAAAAGCATTACCAGGAATAAGGAAGGTCCTTTCAAAAGGATATCACAAGGACATAACATCCTAAACATTTGTTTACCCGTCTTAGTCTGGTTTTGCTTCCATACAAAATTCCTGAGGCCAGGTACTTTATAGGGAAAAGAGGTTTATTCAGTTCATGGTTTTGGAGGTCCAAGAGCATGGTATCAACATCAGCTTCTGGTGAGGGCCTCATAATAGATAGCATCACGCAGTAGGAACGCAGGTGTTTTAGTCCATTTTCTATTAATGTAATGAAATACTTGAGGCTTGGTAGTGTATAAAGATACAGGCTTCTTTAGCTCACTGTTTTCGAGACTAATGACTATAACACCAGCTCTGGCGAGGGCCCCCTGGTTGCATCATATCATGGCAGACGGCAGCGAGGCAGGACCAAGAGCAAGAGGGAGAGATCACATGGCAAAATGGGAAGCTAGAGAACAGAGGAGGGGCCAGACTCGCTCCTTCATGCCAACTCATTCTCACAGAAACAGAGTCCCACAAAAACCACTTAATTCCTTCTACCCTCAATGACCCAATCACCGTACACTAGGCCCCACATCTTAAATGTCCCACCACCTCTCAACACCACCGTATTGAGACCTAGTTTCCAATATGTGAACACTTGGAAGAGAGAAAGTAGGAGACTGTAGAGGGCCAAGCTTGCTCTTTTCTAACAACCCACTCTCTCGGGGACTAATCCACTCCTACGAGACCTGACCTACTCTAAAAGACCAGCACTGAACCCTTCACATGGACATTCATGACCCAACACCTCCCAGCAGAACCCACCTCTTAAAGGTTCCCACGACCATTACAATAGGGACCAAGCTTCAAACACATGAAACTCTGGAGGATAAACCTATTCAAAACAAAGCAGCACCCAATAATAAAGCTTTGAAATAAAACAAAAATTAATGGAACTGCAAGGAGAAATAGAAAAATCCACAATTATAGTAAGAGATTTTAATAGACATCTCTCAATAAATCACAGAACAAACAGGGAGAAAATGAGTAACAGCATAAAAGACTTGCACCATAAAACACTGTCGATAACTTGCCCTAATTGGCACTTACAGAACACTCTGTCCAGCAATAGTAGAATATACATTCTTTTCCAATGCAAAAGGCACATTTACCAAGAGACACCATATTTGGGGGCCATAAAGCAAGTCTCAATAAAACTACCAATGCATAAAAAATAAAGTTTCGGACCATAATGAGACCAAATTATAAATCAATAATAGAAAAGTCGCTGGGAGACCCTGAGCCACTATAAGAAAATGAAGGCCCAACTCTCCATCATGTCAGCTTAGGAACCAACTTCCTCACCCAACTCCTAAAGCGCAAGAAGTAAAATCAAGAATCAGTTAGTGGGATGGTATCAAAACAAAAAGCTTCTTCACAGCCAAGGAAACAATCAAGACCTTGAAGAGAGAGCCTACAGACTGAGAGAAAATCTTTGCCACCTGCACCTCAGATAGAGTATTAATCTCGAGGAAATACAAAGAACTCAAAAGACTTAATGCCAAAAAAAAAAAAATAACCCAATCAAAAAATGGGCAAAGAAACTGAACAGGCACTTCAAAGAAGAAGAAATACAAATGGTCGACAATTATATGAAAAAATGTTCAACATCTCTAACTATTAGAGAAATGTAAATTAAAACCACATTGGAATTCCATCTCACTCCAGTCAGAATGGCAATTATCAAGAATACAAATAAAAATAAAATGTTGGTGAGGATGTGGGGGAAAAGGTTCACTCATACATTGCTGGTAGGACTGTAAATTGGTGCAACCACTCTGAAAAGCAGTATGGATATTCCTTAGAAAACTTGGAATGGAACCACCATTTGACCCAGTATCCCACTCCATAGTTTATACCTGAAGGACTTAAAATCAGCATACTACAGTAAAGCAGTCACATCAATGTTTATAGCAGCTCAATTAACAATTGCCAAGATATGGAACCAATCTAGGTACCCTTCAACAGATGAATGGATAAAGAAAATGTGGTATATATACACAATGGAATATTACTCAGCCATAAAGAAGAATGAAATTATGGCATTGGCTGGTAAATGGATGAACTGGAAAATATTATGCTAAGTGAAATAAGCCAATCCCTAAAAACCAAGGCCAAATGTTCTCTCTGATATGCAAATGCTAACATACAATAAGGGGCCAGGGGATAGAAGCCCATTGGATTAGGCAATGGGGAATGAAGGGAAGGGAGGAGGCATGTGAATAGGAAAGACAGTAGAATGAACCGAACGTAACCTTCCTATGTTCCTATATAAATATTCAACCAATGAAATGCCACATCATGTACAACCAGAAGAATGGGGTCCTATTAGAATAATTATGCTCCATGTATGTATAATATGTCAAAAAACACTCTACTGTCATGTATATCTAAAAAGAATAGAATAAACAAAATTTCAAAAAATAAGAAAATAAGAAAGAAAAATCTCTGGGAACTCCCCAAATATTTGAACACTAAAATCACAGTACTAAATAACCCATAGGACCAAGGAGAATTAAAAAGTGAAATTAGAAAGTGTTTGGAACTGAGTTAAAATGAAAATAAAATACAACATATCAGAATTTATTATATTTCCCTAGTACTTAGAGGGAAACATATAGTGCTATACACTGCACTAGAAAAAGAAGAAAGGCCTGATCAATGGCCTCAGCCATTCTTACCATAAGAAACCAAAAAAAGAAGAGCAAATTAAGCCCAAAGTAATCCAGAAAAGGGAGAACAAATAACAGAATCAATGACGTATAAAACAAGAGAGAAAACTGAAGACAGACTACTTCCCGTCTCATTCTGAGAGCAGTGTTCCCCTGATGTCAAAACCAAATGACGCTAAAAGCTATAGGTTAATGTCCACTGTGAACATAGATGCAGAAATCCTTTTAAAAATTAGTAAATAAAATCCAACAAAATAAACAAAGGCTCTGATCTCTTTGCATCCTATCAGGTGGGGCACAATGTGGATTTGTCTTCTTCTTGGCAATGGTAACTTTGATCACTTCATTAAGATGGTCATTTCAGGGCTGGGGCTGTAGTTCAGTGGTAGTGTGCTTGCCCTGTGAAGCACTGGGTTCAATCCTCAGCACCACATAAAACAAATAAAATAAAGATGTTGTGTCCATCTACAACTAAAAAAACCATGTTTAAGAAAAAAGATGGTCATTTCATTAGGATGGTCATCTACCCAACTTCATTTACTTCTTTGCCCTTTATGATTAAGTATTTTGTGGAGAAGTACTTCCAGATTTTATAAATTTTCTACCAAATTTTCATTTATTTATTGATTGATTTACATCAGTTTGGACTCGTGGGCTTTTCTCAATGAATGATCCATTCCCATCACTGTTTATTTAACAACCTAGTTGAGTTATTTGGGCATGTATTCAATAAACTACACATATTTAAAAAGTACAATCTGATGTTTTGACATTTGTGTGTATCTGTGAAACCATCACTACAATCAGGATAGTAAACGTGATGCTTTCTCTCTCCTACTCACTTGCTTTCCTTCTCCGCCCGGCTCTTCTCTCTCTAGCTCACACCCTTTCATTTTTCCTCTCATTTTCTCTCTTACCCTGCAGGGAGACACTCTGTTTGCTTAATAAACTCCCTTATGTGGAAAAAAAAAAAAAAAAAGATCGTAAACGTATCTATCTCTTCCTAAAAGCTGCCCATATCCCTCTATTAATTCCAGTCCCATCCCTTCATATACCTCTCATCACTACACAACCACTGACCTACTTCCTATCAGAACAGACAGAAATTTTTCGTTTTAAATAAATGGAATCACACAGCCCATACTCTTGTTTTGTCTGGTCTTTTTCACTCAATATAACTGTGCTGAGAATCATCTATGTTGTTGCACACTTCAATAGTTAGTTCCTTTTTCTTGCTGGGTAGTAGTCCACCATATGAATTCACCACAATTTGTTTATTCATTCACCTGTTCCTGGAGATATGGGTTGCTTCCGGCCTTGCAGTATAAGTAAAGGCTTCATTTTGGGGTGGGTAAACATGCTTAAGAAGAAAATGCCCAAACTGTAGGTACATGGTTGACTTTTTAAGAATTGGCCAAGTTTTTTCCAAGGTGGTTGTACCATTTTACATTCCAACAGAATACAAGAGTTCCTCTTCATCTTCCCAATACTTAGTACGTATGATAAGTCTTTTTTCTCTAATTTTAGTCACTTTAATAGGTGAAATGGTATCTTATTAAGACTTAACTTCCCTGGTGACTAATAACACTGAGCATCTTCTCATGCATTTATGTGCCATCTATCTTCTTTGATGAAATTTCTGTTCAAATCTTTTGTCCATCTTTTAATGGATTGTTAAGCTTTATATATTCTATAAACAAGTGCTTTATGAGATTTGCAAACGTCTTCCCTTTCTCTGGTAAAATCTGTCAGAATCAAAACAGAGTCACTTATATCAAACCCTAATTTAAAAAGTAAAGCCAGGAGGCCAAGAAGGAGGGTCCTCATGCCTAGGAACTAGCACCGTCTCTGAAGGGCTCTTGTAGCCACGTGTCTACAATCAAAACTTTTGCCAAGGTCTTCCCAAACTGCAGCTTGCTACGTGAAGCACAGCCATGGCCAGCAGGATGCACCAGAACACCTGCCTGCACTTTGTCTCTGCTAATGGACTAATGTCAACTCCTGAGATAAGACCTTGTGACCAACGTTGTCCCTGCTTCAAAATAAAAGTATGTGTATTTCTCTCCTTTGCCCCTGAAAGTTTCCTCCTTCCTTAACCTCCTTGGATATGTCTATGGTCCCCATATGCTCACATATTCCAGACTATAATCCTCTGCCACTCACAATTAAACCCAGAATTCCTTAGAGAAACTCTGCTCCTTATTTAGGTTGACACTCTTTAACAACAGCTTTCAGAAGAGGAAGTTTTTGATTTTGATAAACTTTAACACTTCTTGTTTTATGATCATGTTGACACTCTTTAACAACAGCTTTCAGAAGATGAAGTTTTTGATTTTGATAAACTTTAACACTTCTTGTTTTATGATCATGTTTTTGGTAGTACATCTAAGAAATCTTTGCTTAACCCAAATCACAATGATTTTTCTTTTGTTTTCTCCTAGAAGTTTAATAGTCTTAGGTTTCATATTTGGGTGTGTGATTTGCTTGGAACCAATTTATACAAATAATGTGAGGTATAGATCAGTTTTGTATATGAATATCTGCTTGTTCCAGCATTGCTGAACAAACAAATCCACTGAATTGCCTTCGCATCTTTGCAAAAAATTAATTGTCTGTATTTGAGTGGGTCTATTTCTGGACTCTGTTCAGTTTGCCTGGACCTGACCAGTTTGTCTATCTTAATATCAATATCATAGTGTCTTTATTATGATAGTTTTACGATGTCTTAAAATCAGGCAGTGTTAGTCCTTCAACTTTGTTCTTCTTTTTCAGTGTCATTTTCTAGTACTTCTGGTGTTTCCTTAAAGTTTTTCAAATTAGTTTGTCAATTTCTTAAAAAAAAAAAAAAAAAAAAAGTCTGTTGGAACTTTTTTTGGGACAGTCATTAATTTATATAGATTTACTTGGAGACAATAGACATCTTAACAATATCGAGTGTTCTGATCCATGAACATGGTATGTTTCCCCATTTATTAAGTTTTCTTTAATTTTTCTCACCAATGTTTTGATTCAGAATATCAATTTAGAAATTTCTACTAAGGAATTAATCCAAGATATAGGGATGGGGTAATGCTGTGCACATCATAGTTATTTATACACACACACACACACACACACACGTAAATGCAACATAAAAGTGGGAAAAGGTATTAATTATACTATGAAACAGTCACACATGAAGTATTCAATTTAAGTGAAGACTTCATAACATGAAAAATTGCTAAAGATAACAGAGTAAATGTGTAAAACACTTCATTTTATTGACAACACTATGGATGTAAGGGAACAGGTTAGTACACAGCATATTAAAATTATAATGAGTTCAGATTGGTGAAACTGTAACTTTTTCTCAAATCCCTAAATTTTTATAATATAGTTAATACCTAAATGATTTTTTATTTTTACACTGAGATATAATTCACACACCACAAAATTCATCATTTTAATATATCTGATTCTGAAGTTTTTAGTATATTAACTAAGTTGGAAAATTATCACCACTATCTAATTCCAGAACATAGAAATTACATTTTATTTTTCAATCCATTATATTATTTTAGTTACACTTTATAGTCTTTGAAACAAAAGTCTCTGGTCTTCACATAAATTAATTGGTACTTATTAATAAATAATACAGTTTGTGAATGTTCAAGTATTATGATTTCCCTATCATCTAATATTTTACTAACAGCCAACTCAATACTTTCATGTAATAAAATGAGGATTGAACTTACATTACCAAATGCCTGTCAGTCCGGTGCAAGTACCAACAGTTCCTTGATTTATAATTTTCACATATTCTCTGTAATCATCAGTCTATATTTGAATTGTTGATTCATTCTACCAACACAGGATAAACCCTTGCTTGCATGGGAAACAAAATCTTGTCCATCACACGCTCTGTAATAATGGTCCTCATAGTGAATGCACCGTCCTTTACACTGTATTAAACCCTTCACACACATCACCTCCCCAGACCCAGGAAAGAGCCTTTGAGGTAGTTACTCTCATTTTTCCCATTGCACCAATGCAGGAACAGAGGATCAAAACAGTTTGGGCCCTGCCAAGATGACTCAGTCAGTACACAGTAGATCCAGGATTTCAGTCATTGTCTTCTAACTCCAAATCCCTCGATCTTTCTACAAGACTCTGCCCCCTCCACACTGTTAAACACCCTCATGAGTTAAAAGAAAAGCAACCAGCGTCTGGTGCCTGCTATGGGTTCTCCAGCACCAGCTGTTTCCCAGGCCTGGGCCACACACTGAGCTCCCTGGATCTGTTCCAGTAAGCAACGACACTGAGATTAGGAACAAATTCATTAACACACAGGGGTCCAGAAAGCACTTGTCCTACAAACTGAGATGGGAAACTGCTGGGAGAAGGAAGGGAAGGAGGCCCAGAAGGCATAAGGCCAAAAGATGGTGCAGCCCAGGGAGGCAAGTTTAGGGAGGGGCCAGACACAGGCCACCGTGGGAAAAGGGGAGCAATCTTCCACGATAGTTCCAGAAGGCCACCTGGTGTCATGGGGCACTGAGCTGGTTTCTGCAGGATGTAAAGTCTACCTCCATGCTCTCCCCACCCACCACTTATTCAAGGCAAGAGATGGGAGGACCCTCTGGTGGTGGAATGTGGAGAAACACAGGCATTTACATATCCAGCACCGCCTCATATTTAATCACCAAAATAGTGGAATTTTTCATCACCAAATTGCAAACTCTAGGCGTATTTCAAGCCCAGAAGATTCCTGAGCATTCCACAGGGAAGAGAGAGAAGAAGGAAGTTCTGAAGGAACCTCTAAGGGATACTGCAGAGGAAGTGAACATGGGAAGATTCTATGTATGTTTCCAGCAAGAATCTAAAAGGGCAACGGAACAGAAAAGTAACATTCTAATTGGCAATTAACAGTGATCAAGCATAGTGGTTCTTTATCTGCAGTTTTGTTTTTTGTAGTCTCAGTTACAGTAGTCAAATGTGATCCAAAAAACTTCCAAAATAAACAGTGTACACATCTTAAATTACATGCCCTTCTGAAGAGTGTGGTGAAATTTCACATTGTCCTGCTCCATTATGCACTGGATGTGAATCATTCCTCTGCCCATTGTATCCACGCTGTATAAGCTACCCACCCACTAGTCACTTTGTAGCCATCTTGGTTATCAGATCAACTGTCACACTGTGTTTGTATTTAAATAACCCTTATTTTATTTAATAATGGTCCTAAAGTACAAAAGTAGTTATGCTAGCAATTCAGATATGCAAAAAAAAAAAGTCTTAAAGTGATTCTGTTAAGTGAAAAGGTGAAAGTTCTTGACTTAATAAGTAAAGGAAAAAAGTGGGTGCTGAGATTGGTTAGATCTGCAGGACAATAAAATATTTTGAGAAAGAGAAATCATATTCACATACCCTTTGCTACAATCCATTGTTATAATTATTCTATTGTTAATCTCTTACTAATCAATAAATTTCAATGTTGGTATATTTAATAGGAAAAAATACGTATCTATAAAATCCAGTACTATCATTAGTTTCAGGCATGAAAACTGGAGGTCTTGAATCATATCCTCCAGAGGTAAAGAGGAGCTACTGTACTTACTATGTAGTAGGTCCTAATCTGAATACTTCTTAACATATATTATCTAATTTAATTTCATAACCACCCTATATAGAATGAACAACTATTATCACCTATTTTACAGATGGAAAAAGCTATGGCTTAAAAAGATTAAATAAACTGGACAGGGCATACAGCTGATTAGTAGACAGAGCTAGAATCAGAACCAAGGCAGTTTAAGACCACAATGGTCTCTAACCACAGGGAAATGCTTCTTAGAATATCTGCATACTTCTCACCCCAATTAGAAAGGCAATTATCAAGAACACAAGCAACAATAGGTGTTGGTGAGGATGTAGGGAAAAAGGTACGCTCATACATTGCTGGTGGGGTTGCAAATTAGTGCAGCCACTCTGGAAAGCAGTATGGAGATTCCTCAGAAAGCTTGGAATGGAACCACCATTTGACCCAGCTATCCCACTCCTTGGCCTATACCCAAAGGACTTAAAATCAGCATACTACAGAGATACAGCCACATCAATGTTCATTGCTGCTCAATTCACAATAGCCAGATTGTGGAACCAACCTAGATGTCCTTTAGTTGATGAATGGATAAAGAAACTGTGGTATATATATACAATGGAATATTACTCCGCAATGAAGAATGATAAAATTATGGCATTTGCAGGCAAATGGATAAAATTGGAGAATATCATGCTAAGTGAGATAAGCCAATCTCAAAAAACCAAAGGACGAATGATCTCACTGATAAGCGGATGATGACACATAATGGGGAGTGGGAGGGGTTAGTGTTAGGGTTAGGGTTAGGTTTAGGGTTAGGGTTAGGGAGGGGGGCAAGAATGGAGGAAGGAAGGACTGTATAGAGGGAAAAGAGAGGTGGGAGGGGTGGGGGGAAGGGAAAAAATAACAGAATGAATCAAACAACATTACCCTATGTAAATTTATGATTACACAAATGGTATGCCTTTACGCCATGTACAAACAGAGAAACAACATGTATCCCATTTGTTTACAATTAAAAAAAAAGAATATCTGCATACTTCAGGGCTGGGATGGGGCTTAGCACTTAGATGTTGCAAGGCCCTGGGATCAATCCCTACCCCCCTACACACACACGCACACACACACACACACACACACACACACACCAAAAAAAAAAAAAAAAAAAAAAAATTTCTGCATACTTCAAAAGAAAATGTTTTCACCCAGGTCTCAAGGAACCTGGGTTCTGGGTCAATTCTACCAACTACCGTCCCTACTTATCTGATCCTGAACAAATCATTTCAGCTTTCTGGACCTCAGCTGACTCATTTATAAATAGAGCGGTTGAACAAATCAGGAACAGCAAGTGTGTGCATCTGTGCTTCTCCTTTATCACCACACCCGTGGCAAAACCAGACATCACTAATCAACCACCAAATGCACTCACTGGGCCCAGAGGAAGACCCACTTAATCACCATCAGGTAAAACCTCTTTGTTCTCCCAAAGCTAAGATGATTTCTAAGATATATTCTGACTGAGAACCCACAATGCTGTTACTAGGGTTCTAGAGACAAATTTTTAATTTTAGCCCCAACTCCCAGTGGACTGTTGCCCCTGTGCCTCAGTCTTCCTGCCGCAAGACAGACAGTGAAACACTCTGACATTACGCAGTCAGCTCCACTCTCTCCCCACCCACCATGAACCCCCCCTGGCTGATGCCCAGTTTGAGTAACCCAGACTGGACCCACTCTTAACATGGTGCTGGGGCCCTCTCTCCCCTTGTCTCCAAAAGGGGGACCGACAGAGAGGAGATCCAAGGTCAAAGCTCCTGACAGACAGGATGAAGGGGTATAGGTTCCCCTGCAGTAAGCACTGTGTCTTCCAAAAGGAAAACACTCCCTCACGGTGGAAACCCAGGAAATCATGATCCCTGAACCTCAACGGGAGTTTCTCTACCTCTCTTTCTAGGATTAACAACTAACCTAGACCAGAGTTCTTTGAAATGGGACAGATTTCATTTCAGAGAGGTCCATCCTAAATGGAAGGCTGCAGGAGAGGGTATTTAGGAAGGGCAGTTGCTGGTGGCTGGGAAAACTTACTGAATAAAACAGGCTAAACAGTTGTCAGGGATACTTGCATTTTACTAGGGAACAGAGTTTTAGGCCAAAGGAATTACTCTCTCATGGTGGAATTACAAGCAATCAACAATGATTTAGAGAGGTATTAAGCAAAGAAAGTTGTTCCAGCATCCCTGAAATCCCAATAAATGAGTTAACGTGGCTGTGCTTGTCCTCGGCAAACAGCAAATGAGCGCAAACTCAAGGAATTAATAATATTATTACTGGCAACTTCTGACTCTGCCTGACAGTGGGCAAGCCCAGCGCCACACGGACAAACCCAGATGCTCACGGGAGCCCAGGACACGTACTCTCCAATCTGGAAAGCATCCATTTAGGACCCTAGTTGCCAGAAAAGCTGAGAGAACCCTTCCCTCCATCTGCCCCTTAATCACACGCAACGAGAAGATGCATAATTAATTTGTTCTCAACAGTCGCTCTGTGGCTGGAAGAGTGAGGGCATTTCTAGAATGGCAATTACAGACCAGAAAAACAAATGTGAGGCCCCAAGCAGCAGCATCCACCCGACAGCCCGCTTCCCTCCCCTGCCCTCTCCTGCTTGCTCAGGTCACAGGCCTGGACACGGGACAGGAGGCTTCTTCATTTCCTCTCTGCCTTGTGCTCTTGGGGCTGGTGGGGAAGGTTAGAAAATAAACCCTGAAAGACACAGGCAAGGAGGTCTCACTGCTGGCAAAGAACCAGACGAGGTCACTGCGAAGGTCAACACGCAGGGCGTTTGGGGAACAACTGACCACATGCAGGAATGAGATGAAGTCAAAGGCTCACGTTAATTTCATAATGATATTATGATCACTTGGAAAATTATCAGCATTTAAAGGTGCATTCTTAAATCCCAGGTGGTGAAATGCTATGATTTCCACGACTGACTTTAAAATTCTTCTGCAGTAAATGAAAGAAAGAAAGAATTACGGTAACATACTTTAGGTCTAAGTGCCAGGTATGAGTGCATCAAATTATCCACCCTCTGTGCTTTTTAATTACATTTGGAATTTTTCATTTAGAAGTTTTGTTTTCGTAAAGACCTGACAGCAGATCCCAGACCACAGTTCCCCACCCTGCAACTGTGGCCCAGGAGAGACGGAGCTCCACCCGAGCCAGCCTCGCCTCTCGCCTCGTCTCACATGCCCCGCTGTTCACTCCGCTCTGTCACGCTGACCTTCCAGGTGCTTGAACAGGCCAAGCCCCCTGCCCCCAGGACTTTTGGACTTGCGGCTCCCTCTTGCCAGGCCCTGCCCTGCACTTGGAAAGGGCCCACACTTGTGGTTTCATGCTCTACCATCACCGTGGACGTCGGAGCACTGCTCCTGTCCCCCAGGGATGCCCACGTCCTCATCTCCGGAACTCACGGGTATGCTGCCTTACATGACAAAGGGAAAATCAGGTTGCAGAAGAAATTTAGGTTGTTAACAATAAAATGACCTTGAAATAGCAAGATTATCCCAGATGACCCAGATGGGCCCTGGTAATCACCATGGCTCGTCAGTGGAAGAGAAAGGCAGAAGCAGCCAAACAGAGAGAGCAGTGTGAGAACCGGCTCCGGTGTTGCTGGCTTTACAGACGGAAAGATGCTGGGTGTGGTGGCACACGCCTGTAATCCCAGCCTGAGGCTGAAACGGGAGGATCACAAGTTCAAGACCAGCCTCAGCAACTTAGCAAGCCCCTGTCTCAAAATGAAAAATAAAAAGGACTGGGAATGTAGCTCCACGGCAGAGCACCCCTAGGGTCAACCCCAGGTACTCTTTGGGGTGGGGTGGGGTGGGGAGGGAGTGCTGGGCAGGGCAGGTAGAGAAAGGGCCACAAGCCAAGCCTCTAGAAACTGGAAGAAACAAGGAAATGAATTCTCCTCCAGGAGAATATGGCCTTGCAGACACCTTATTTTATCCTGAGAAGAATCACTTCAAACTTCTGACCTACAAAACTATAATATAGATAATAAATTTGTATTGTTCTAAGTCATTAAATGTGTGGTAACGTTACTGTGGCTATAAGAAACTAATGCAGCAGCTGCCTTAAAAGTCTTAATTTTGTTTTTGGATTGGAGCTTCCCAAGTGGAATTTTTTTTTAATTTTTTTTTATATATAACTATTTATTTATGGTACTGGGGATTAAACCCAGGGGCACTCTACCACTGAGCCACATCCCATCCCTTTTTAATTTTTGTTGTTGGGGTGGTGGTGGTGGTGCTGGGGATTGAACCCAGGGCCTTGCGCTTGCAAGGCGAGCACTCTACCAACTGAGCTATCTCCCCAACCACCCCCAAGTGGAATCTGATGGGAAGTGGTGCATGCGCCAGGAGACTCAGCCCAGCTCACAAGCAGTCCCTCCTCCTCCGAATGGGTTCCTGGCTGCCCCATGCCCACGCCGGGCCCTGGCTCCCCCCAGACCCCCACCTCCACCCTGAGATCCCTGCAGCTCTCTGCCAGGGTGGCAGCCAGGCTCCGTGGAAGGGAAGGACCGTGTCCTCCCACTGTCCATCATTCCAGCAGGGGGCCTGGTCTCCGGCCTGGGGAAGGTCAGGGTCATGCAGGTGCCAGGCGGCCTCCATCCCCATCCACAGCTAGAATTACCACAGCAAGCTCAAAAGGTACCGGCAGGGACCTCTCACCCACCCCAACCCAGATCCTGAGCACATCCCAGCCTGGAGGGTGCCGTCGCCCCGTCTGTGGGTTGCAGTGGGAGGGCCACAGGAAGGGCACCACCGACTTCCCCAGCCCGGGGCAGCCACATTGTCACTTTGCACCGGCCGCCCTGAAGGACACAGCCAGCCCTGCCTCTCCTGGGACAGGCTCCGCCCTCTCCGCTCCCTGATTCTTAGAGGATCACTTTTCAGATTCAGCTAGAACATCCCCATCAGAGGCCCGTCCCCTGCCCCACTTCAGTTGCTCTTTACCCCCGACTATATTTTATCTCCTTTAGGGCGCTTAGCAAGAGCTGAAATGACCTCCTTACTTTCCTCGCTGATTCACTGAAAAGCCACCGCAGGCCACCACTGTTGTTCTAAGTGCACAGATCTGGCAGCGAGCAAAAGACTGTGCCCCTGCCCTCCTGGCACAGATGATCTTGTTAGCTCCGTGGATTGTCATCTCTTGTCCCCACAAAAACAGACCATTAAAGGGCTCGGGGTGTAGCTCAGTGATAGCGTGCTTGCCTAGAGGTATGAGGCTTGGGGTTTGAAATCCCCAGCACCATGCACACGAATGAAAGCCACTATGTGCCCAGCACTCCACACAGTGGCTGGCACATAGTAGGTGTTCAATAAGTCGTTGAGGATCAATTGGGTATGTGAATAGTGGTTTGGATATTCCACACTGTGGCTAGGCACAGCACAGAGGAAGCCTGCACTGCACTGACGGTAGGGAGGGAATCTGTTCCATAAGCAAAACCTTGGAGAGGAACAGAGGCCTAAAGGCAGATTGGTGGGGAGAGGCTGTACCCCAGTTCCCAAGCCACCTTGCCTGGAATTAGCCCCACATATGTACTACTGCTATCAGTCAACAGTTTATCTGTACATTTGAGTGAAGTTATCCTGCTAATTGGACATATGTCTCATGTTCTACAAGGAAACATCTATTTTTAAAAATAGACGTAGGGATAACAGGCAAGAGCTTTGAGGGTAGTTTTATTCAGGAGTGGATTTTAATTTGGTAGAAAATAGCAGCTTGGGGCCAAGACAGTGAGAAGCAGGAAATCAAGAGCAGGCTATTAGATGACTGCTGTCAACAAGCGCCGCCACCACCCTCTCAGCTGCGGGGTGCCTTCCGTCAATCTGTTGTTCCAGCCCGGCCCTCGCTCTACTCCGGCCACTGCAGTGACTCCCACGTTGGAGATGTGGCCACTGAGGCAAGAGAAACACATCTTGTCCCAGCAGGGACCGGGGGTTCAACCCAAGCGCAACTACAGAGGGTTGAATGCAACCCCAAAAAAGGTATGCCCATGTCCTAACCCCTGACACCTGCAACTGGGACCTTATTTGGAAAAAGGGACTCTGCAGATGTAATGAAAAACCTTGAGATTGTCCTGGATTATCCAGGTGGTCCCTAAATCCAAGGACAAGAGTCATAAGGAAACAAGACGGAGTTAGACGTAGGAGAGGGAGAGCCACAGGAATGCCTGGATCTGCCAGAAGCCAGAAGAGGCAAAGGGCTCTTCTAGAGCCCCGGAAACAGCTCGGCTCCCACGCCACTTTCATCTCAGACTCCTGGCCTCCAGAATCATTCTCTACGGGAGCACGCAGGTCTGCTGTAGTAAGCCAATTGGTGGTGATTTGTTATGACCATCACAGGAAATTAATACGCTCCGTGATTAGCTGTGGATTCCTGAGCAGATCACGTAAATGGTCTGTGCCTTGTTTCTTTCATCTGTAGCACGGGGTTGATAATAATGGGGTCTGACCCGCAGGGTGGCCGCGAGAGTTAAAGAGAGCCTTGGCATAGCGCTGTCCTGCGAGTACTGCTCAGTAAACACAAATGCCCCTGCTTAGCACCAGAAGCCACCTGGGCCATTCCTCAACACTGTGACTTTCCAGGCCGCACCCCAGAATCACTAACAGTGCATCCAGCTATAGGGTCCAGGGTTCTGCTCCCAGGGGACTGGTGGTCTGACAGATTGAGAACCACCAGGGTGCTGTCAGATTCTCACCTCTATGCCAGACGCTGAGGCTCTCCTGTTTCTGGAAGGCTGCCCTCCTGAATTCAGAGTTCACAATGTCCTCACTAACCCATACCAGTAGTAAGCTACCTTAGCCACAAGGAAGTCCTAGCTCATGTCTACCCTGAATCCCTCACCATATCACTTCACCTCACTTCCCTTCAATCTCCTCTGCAGAGGTGGAAGCACCCAGTCCAGGGCAACTGTGGGGACTTTTCAGAAGGCAGAGCAATCAGGAACAAGCCCATGACAGTTAATCTGGGACAGTGTCTGTGATGGGCAAGAGCAGGGGGAAGCAGGGTTTCTCCAGATCCTGCCCCGCTAAGTGCACTGGGTGCAGGCTAAGCTCTGGGCACAGCACTGACCCTGGGAAGCAGGGCAACCTACAGAACCTGGTGGCAGGGGCAGGGGGAGAACAGCCCTGTGGCAGCAGGAAGCCAGCCCCATGTCTCCAGGAAAAACACAGAGGTGAGGGCCGCAGACACACAGAACTGGCTCACAGCAGCACTCATGCGATGAGGATGGAGAGACGGCCGGCACACAGCCACAGCCCCCATCCCAGAAACCCAGAGGGATGTTTTCTCTCCTTACAACCACAGCCTTCAGAAAGGGATCACTGCTTCAGAGCAGCAGAAGCAGACCCCACCCTATCAGGCATCTCTGAGCCTGAAGCAGTAGCAGGAGAGTAAGGCAAGAGCACAGAAGAGCTGGAGAGCGTGGCCAGAGCCATCCGGGGAGAGATCAAGATGAAGGCCGACGTGAGTCAGAGTGCGGCCCGGCACCTGCTGCAGACAGCGCAGGCTTGGCTCCCAACGTGCAGCCCTGACCGGTAACAACAAGCAAAACGAGTACAAGAGGCAACTTCAGGTAGCACCACAACATTTATTAGCATATGCATCAGACAGCCTGAGAGAGAACTATCAGAACTGTAATTTCACAGGTATTTTGCTTGAAACAAAACCAAATAAGGAGAAAAGTCGACAGAATAGAAAAAAATAGAAAGACCTGAAGAGCTGGTTATAGAGAAGTGTGTGGCCACGATAATGAACTCCAGACAGAGCCTGCCTGCCTCCGCAGGAAGAAGGCTGGGAAGAGGAACCCAGTGGCTACAATTGTACAGGTCAGGTATTATTTCTGAAATTTGGCAGTTGCAAGGGTGATCACTGAATTACTTTTTATACATTTTCTTAGGTATGACGAATACAGGGTGTGTGCAGATATGGCAAAACAGGACGCTGTTCTTAGTCACAGTACACAGGCTAACAAGTCTAGACAAGCAAGAGGGTGACCGGCCTTTCCTCAGTTACGTGGGACCTACAGAGAAGCCACCACAGTGAGCCCAACCTCCAGGGGAAGCTCCAGTCACAGCACATTGTGCCCTGGGATGAACACTGCTTGACCCCACCCAGACCATACCAAGGCCCAATAACTCGCAATTCCAGAATTCTCCCGGAATCAGAATGGCTTTGGGGCTGGGGCCACCGCAGAGAACTGCACAGGTCTGCAAAGCCCAGAAAGGTTTGGGTATGCGGAAAGCCAAAATGGAGGTGCTGGACCCAATCACAGACTGCCTCTCTCATCCCAGAAGCCTGATCCTTAGACGACCCAACCAGAGCACATTAAATGCAGCTCATGTCCCTGCAGAAATTGTCACAAATTCTGAGAAAGCCAGTGGCCAAGATAGCAAGGATGCAATCTCCCTCATCCTCTACGCAGAACACACGCAGGCAAGTGTCCCATGATGACAAATGAAAGCAGCAAGCTGAGGGGCACCGTGTGTGAAAACTCACTGAGAAGCCTCCACACCGAGCCGGCAGAACCAGGGCCCAAGAAGACAGCTCCCGTGGCCCAGAGGAGGCCCACCCAAGCGGCTCCCACTCATGCTCCTACTGGCTGGGAGATGGTGGCTGGCGGGGGTCAAAAGCAGCGATTCCAGACCAGAGACCAGAAGAGAGACAAGACAAATCTGACCTTCAGCAGCTGGTGATGCCATGCCTGCCTCTACTCCCCACAGACCAGCCAGGGAGCGACTTGAGGGCAGAGGTCAAGTCTGGTTTCCCTCTGTATCCACTGAACCCCACATGCAGCACCTGGCACAGAGCAGGCTCAGTTCAAGTTGGCGGAGGTAATCGAAGGATGGAAGAATAATGAAGCAAAGTCCTGGATTAGACAGGACAGTTCCCAGGTTCAGAGACTATTCCTGAAGAACTGAGATCCTTAAATGCTTTTTTTATTTTTGGTCGGGGGGGCAGGAGTCGAGGGATACTGGGGATGGGACCCAGGGGTGCTTTACCACTGAGCTACACCCCCAGCCCTTCCCATTTCTTATTTTGAAATGGGGTCTCTCTAAGTTGCCCAGAGTGGTCTGGAATTTGCCTTCCTTCCACCTCAACCTCCCGAGTAGCTGGGATTGCAGGCGTGCAGAGCCGCGCCCAGTTAACGCTTTCTGAATTACCGTACCTTCGCTGGGGAGAGGAGAATTATTTTCAAAGCTGAAAAGTTGTTCAATAGCTGAAAAGTTGGAGTCCTTTCTTTAAACAAAGAGCTTGGCTCTAACCAATTCCTTTGGAGGAGCTACAAGCCCCTCTATTGGAGAATATGAGTGCCAAATGCCAAATGAATTAACTATTGGGCTGAATAACTAAATGAGGAAAGGAACTTCCAGAAGGAAGCTCAACAGCCCTTCTTCCTCCTCACCTATGCTTCCCAAGCCCACCCCAGGCAGCAGCTCAGCCTGATTCAGACAGGAGCACAAGGTGGGGCAACTCCAGCAACAGCCAGTTGGCAAAAGCTGCCACACGGGCACCTTGGCCTCCACGTTCTACCTGGAGAACATGGTGCTTTCCCCCAGGTTCTAAGCAGATGAACGAGCAGGTGACAGAGCAGAAGGCACAAAGAACCTGAGACTGGGCAAGACCTGAACGCTAAAATCAAGCACAGGGTAAGAGGGGAGGCTAACGAAATCTCACGCCCTTCCCAGAACTCCAGTTCCACATCTGCACAGTGAAGCACGAGCGAGCTGAGACCCATGTCTCAAGTTCAAAGGAGCCGCTGTAGACAGAGTCCCACCACCCCTGAGCCCTTCCTCTACACCTCTGACCTACATCCTATAGTCAGAAATGGAGTTCCTTTCGCCCCCAAACACCCTACCATATCCCATGGTTCTGAAGGGTGACAGCATCCGGCCCCTCCCTCAGTAATGCCAGAATTAATGTCTCATACTCAAACCCAAAAAGTGTATGCTGCAACCAAGGTCACGTGTAAAAGTTAGCAGCACTGCGGGGGCACCAAAGGTTCTTACAACAAACCTGGAGCTACTTCCCCGTCACAGTGCGGCTGGTGAACCCCCGTCCCAAATGCTATGAAAGCATGTGGAGCGAGCCTTGGGGACCAGATGCTGCCGACCTCTCTCTTCCCTCCCTCCTCTGTGTGGGAGGGGGAACCACCCCTTGGACTGCTGAGTTGGGAGAAGAAACAGCATGCTGGGCTCACCCGCTCCGCTCCCCTCCCACTCTGGGATCTGCTTAATGGCAGAGCTCTGGTGTGCGGCTCTACCCTGCCCTAAGAGGCTGCTGCCATCTGAGAGCCTTGTCCAGAACACCCTGTGCCTGCGTAAGAAAGTCTGTCAAGTCTGGGGGTGAAGTTCAGCAAGCCCACTTGATCCGGACCCAAACCACACGCTCCAGCCCAGCATTTATCAGTAACAGAGTTGACATTGGGACCTCCACCTGCCAGCGCTCTGTATCTCCGTGGTTCTGCTTCTCAGGCAAGGGGGGGAAGGTATTAACCATTACCTCCTCAAGTTCAAAGATTAAGTACTGTAGTAACTAACAAGACACACACACGTACCCCAGCCCTGAAGCAGCTCATCACAGGGGCCTACTTGGTAACAAGAATTTGAGTTCAGCCAAAGGCTTCATAGTCACAATGCATTCAAGGTCCCCTTTGGATGAGGAAGGAAATGGCATTCATTCTCATTCTCATATTCACTCATTCTCCTGTCTGTCTGTCTCTCTCTCTCTCTAGTGCACTCTACCCATTGTCTGACATATAGTATTGAAAAACTATTCAATAACTGATACCTTTAAGCATTCTCATTCATTGAAGGCTTAATAGAACCATACTTGAGAATTTTCCATGATTCCCTCCTCTCTGTGCTAAGAAGCTCACCCTCATGAACTGGCTCTAATTCTACTTACCAATACACCATTCCACTCAACCATACCTGTCCTCAGCAACACTGAAATAAGCTCTGTTCATTATGGACAATCCCCAAAATCTTCCCATCAATATCAGTCAGAATCACTTTATCCTCAAGGCTACATTTCAATTGTACCCACCTTTTCAAACTTGGCTTTAATATCACCTTAATTTGTCCCTCCTCGCCCTTTTTAAGCCACTCTACCCTTGTATGCCTCAGAGGTCTTGAGTATCTTAGGGTATACTAGAGTTAAACAAATAAGTGAATATTTTATAGATAATGGGATGTAGGTTTTTCACTGTCAAAGAAAGAAGTGATACATAAGGAAAGGGAGAAAGCTGAAATGGACTCTGTGGTGTTGGACTAGAATTGGAGATATAAGTGTGAACTCAGGGCTTTTTAATAGAAAGATAGATGCATGTGTGTGCATGAGTTCATATACATGCATGTATATCCTCACTCTGTTTCCAAGCAGAGCCTGAAAGCAATGGCATCCCAGTAGCAATGAGCATCCCTAGCCTCCATGTCTTGGTTTCTAATTACCATTCTCCAACAAAAGGAACCAGGACTCCACGGAAAAGTGGCCAATTCCGGGACTGAGGCAAGGAAAATACAAGATGAGCCTGGCACATCTAGTGGTCCCAGAAAGTAAGATAGCACTCAAAACTTAATGGGAGCATATCAAAATGACACAGAAGTCAACCTGAAGGAATTCCCAATGACCAAAGCTGCAACCACTTGAGCAACAAAATAAGTAACGATTGCTTTGGCTATCAAGGGTAAGGATTCTCTGAATTACATCTGGGACATACAACCCATAGAACATGATAAATACCCATGAGTTCATACAGGTCAAAATAATTCAATAACTAGGGAAAATGGAAAGTTCTTTCTTATAGAAGAATTCTTCCAATGAATAAATGTGGAAGAAATGGGGAAAATAGGAAATCATTAATTTGTCCATTAAATGATAAAGAGCCACAGAGGCAACCCTGTGCTTCTGGATCTCATCTCCAGAGTTAATAATCCACAACGTCTGAGTAAGTAAAGTCTCTCCCCTCCATTCTTACAAACGCAGATGAAACACTGACACTATTTCATAGATACAGAAGTAGAGGTGCTCAGCCATGAACTAGGAGCTAAAAAACCCAGCTCCGGGTTCAAATGGTTCAAATTCAACCCTGGATCTTAATTCTTCCCTTGAGTTACTGGCCCTCCGTGATTTATCAAAATTCTAATCACGTTTCAAAATCTAGTATACTTCTCCAAGAGTCTCCAAGAGTATTATTGGAACTCATTTGGTTGCAATTAACAGTAAACTCAAACGACTTTAATGAAAAAAATCAGAATTTCCTGGCAGACACACCTGAAGGAGTTGGGCTAGTGGCAGTCCAGTCTCAGGTTCAGCAAGCTCTAGGGACTCAAATCTCTTTGCAATATCAGTCCCGCACATAGATAGGCTTTTCCCTCACAGTGACGACTGTCAGCAGCTCTGAGCCTACGTTCTGTACTTTCAACTAACCCCACAGAAAATGGACAGCTGCTACCCTAAATAAAAAGTCTTGGACCTTATGTTCACTGGCCAAAAGTGGCTCAGATGCACACCCTTGCATCAACTTCTAGGACCAGCAGAATGGAATCTACCAATTAATTAATTGCCTGACTAACAAGGATGGGGTGAGTCATACTGAAATCTCATACGGTGTGTATGAGAGAGGATGGTTCCCCAAAGGCAATTCTGGATACTGTTCTCCACAATACGAATGGCTCCCCAGCTGCAAAATTAACAAATATCCACTATATTTCAACCCCTTGGTCAGAATCCACTCCATCCTGCAACCTCCCATCCTCTGCCTGGACATCTACACCAGCAATGACTTCCTTCTGCTTTATGGATGGACCAGGTCACACAAGGCAGTTTATGAGCGTCCTGGGCATTAGAAATCTAGTTCTCCAAGGCACCCGAGCCCCCTTTCTCACCCCCAGCTGCCTATTAGAGTACCACAGTGCCCCTAGAACCTACTTCTTCAGGTAGGCTCCCCACCTGAATGCAGAGCTGAGTCACAGAGAGCCCAGTCTGCTGGTGCCAACCTTGAAAGTGTTTCTTGAAGTCACTGCCTGTCATGCTAGTCTCTTGGCTCTGACAAACTCTGGAAGCTGGAGATGCTGCTTGACAGGTGAGATAATTATGTTTTATCTTCTGCTCATTCTTTTATCAGCCATGATGATGAGAATGGATAAGCACTCCAACGGAAGAAAACACTCCCACAGTATGTAGCGCGCTCTTTCGTGCCAGCCAGTTTCCCCTTCCCAGGCACGACTCGTGCAGACCAGCCTATCCCCTGTTATCTGGTGTATCCAGTCACCCTGTGCTGCCCTCTCATCAAATGCCAGGCTGCACTTTCCTTGCCACATGCTCAAAGCTGTCAACTTGTCCAGGAGCTGCAGCACCACTGTCTTTCGGGTGACCTACACATTGACAGGCAACTGTCTTCACAACACCCAGAACGGCCCTCTCGGCACAGTCTCCAAGGCAGAGGCCTGGCCTGTGTCCTGGCCTGGACCTCTCTGCAGAATGTCACTCTGGTGGGTTCCAAGTTCAGATAGAGAAGAGAGATGGGGAAAAGCAGGGGGCATTAAGTCTCAAAGGCAGGTGCTCCTAAATGCTCCCATAAAAACCAACATTTCATTCATTCATTTGATCGACAACCTTTACTGAGAACCAACTGTGTCCAGGGTATTCATGAGTGGTGCAGACTTGGAGAGACAGCACAAGAGTCTGTTCCCCACAGAGTATGCCTTCTAGGAGACATCTCTGATTTTCAGATCTGCTTTACATTTCACAAGGACTGTCTCAGGCATTATCTACATAATCCTCAGCAAGTGGTATAAGGATCTCTAGTTTAGAGACAAGGAAAAGGGCCATTCCAAAAGGCTAGATGACCTTCCCAAAGCCAAGGGAAACTCAGGTGTTCTGACTACAAACCTTTTACTCTTTCTGGGGTGTCTCCAAAAGCAAGGAACTAGCAGGGTATAACCTGCCATTCAAACAGACATCAAATTGACTCAGTTCTAAGCATCATTGCTAAATATAGGACATACAAAAGGAAAGGCCCAATAGTCTACAAAGAGAGAACAACATGTAACCGACTTATCTGTAGCAGGAATAAAGATAGAGTGATTAAATGAAAATAGGAAGATATCTCTAGAAAGACTCACAAAAAGTAATGATTGCTTCCAGGCAGGAAAATTGGGTAACTGAAGAACAAGGGTAGAAGGGTCATTTTATCTGTTTCAAATATTGTGTATTTTGAATTTTGTACCATTTATATGTATTTCCTGTTAAACAACATTTTGAGGATGCAATCAGACAAATCTTGAATGCTGAAAATTCTACAGGATAAATGATCTGGTTTCTTCAACAAGAAAATGGCTAAATAAAATAAAAAAGGGAGGGAGAGGAAATGTTACAGACTTTAGAAGATTTAGGAAATGCCAACCAAATGCAATACATGTACCTTGTCTGGATCCAGACTGGAACAAAAAATATACTCTACTGTAATGTATAACTAAAAAGAACGAGTAAAATTTTTTTTAAAAATTATATTTGGGGGGGCAAAGGAATTTTGAACATGAACTTGTTGTTAGAGCCTATTAAGGAATTGTTAATCTTGATAGGTATGATCACAGTATCATGGTTTTTTTTTTTAAAGTTCTTATCTATTAGAGATGCATACTGAAGTACATACAGATGAAACAATATAATTTCTCAAACTAGATGACAGTTCCACGGGAGGTCATTATACTGTTTTCTCTACTCCATAATGGAAAACTTAAATAAAAACTGATAAACTCATTATCCCATCCATAAAGTGTATCTGAGAAGGAAAGCATCACAAAGAGGAGGTCCAAACTGAGTCCAGAAGGATGACTAGAAATTTCCTAAGGACAAAAGGGCATTCCAGGCTGAGAGGACCACCTGAGCAAAGATGTGGTGACAATCTATCACAAACCTCTCTCCCTGGGAGCACTATATGTACGCTTGGCCTCAGGCTCAACCTACATCCCCCCAAAACTCCCCCTTAGGTGAGCCTCCAACTCTCTGGAATAGCTAGGTGACAAATCCATGTCAGCTCCTCTGTTCCAAGTGAAGCAAGATCATGAGGTTGATGGCTCCCCTCCTCCAAGAGGCCCTACGTAGACTTCAGAGGACAGGGAGGAGGAAACTGACCGATTTCATTTGGGTTTTGCCCAGTGAAGCAGTTCAGAAGCGGCTAAGTTATCTCAGGGTCAGGGCCCACATCCCTCCTGAGTCGTCCCCCAAAGCACCTCCTAGACAAGAGCCAGGGGACCCAGCCAGATGCAGGTCTGGCAGCCCTACTGATAGGCACGCCACCACCTCCACATGGCAAATGGTCCCCGCGTCAGTACCGTCTGTCCTCTGCCACCTCCAGCTGCCTACGGGGAGCTTGCTGGCTGCGCAGTCACTTCACATTTGCCCACGCTGGCCTGGCTCAGAAGAGTCCCGTTGGGCCCTTACCTTGGATCGCAGCTGCAAGTACTCTTCTGAGCCATAGGGAACACTCCTCAGGGAGGTGAGGTAGTCGTAACTGATGACAGCTGTCTGTGAACCAAGGGAGGGGAGAGCTTAGCACTCAGACAGCAAACACCGCGCCTCTGCCCAAGCCCCGCGCTGCCAGTCCCTCACGTGGGCTGCTAGGTCTGCAAGAGGGGCCAGTCCCAGCCTTCAGCTGCTCTGCCTCCCAGTCTTAGCCTGCTGGTGTCTTCCTGATTCAGGGCTCTGCACAAAGCCATGTCTGCAGAGAGGCCCAACCTGAAGTGGCCCCTATCCACCAGGAACTCCCAACTATTTATATTATAATTAACCATCACCCCAAATTTTCCTGCTCAAAAGTGTTTCCTGATTTATGAACTATTTGAATTTAAGCTCTATGAGCCCAGGGACAGGGCCTTCCTGTTCATCACTGTACCCCTGCATTAGACAGCTTTTCATCATTGCGACCAAAATACCTAACGAGAACAACTTAGAAGGAAAAAAAGTTTATTTTGAGCTCCAATTTCACAAATTTAGTCCATGGTAGACTGACTCCATGGCTCTGGGCCCAAGGTGAGGCAGAACACCATGGTGGAAGGGCAAGGTGGAGGAGCCCTGTTCCCCTCACGGTGGCCAAGCAGCAGAGAGAGAGGAGGGGGCCACAGGGAAGAAGAACCCTTCCAGGGGGTGACCGGTGACTCCCCTCCTGCAGCCATGAGTCACCACCCACTTAGTGCATTCAAACCAGGCTGGCTGATTAGGCTCTGGTCTCACCGCCCAATCATCTAACCTCCTGCATCAACACAGGAGCTTCAGGGGGACACCTCATATCCAAACTACGACAACCCCAATACCCTTCACATTGCCAAGCACCTAGGCAGACGCTCGATCAATATTAACTGAAAGAATGCTGTTGCACTTATCCCTCTTCTCTACATCACAAATAAACATTTTACATTTATAATTGTTCTAATAGTTTTGATTCTGGATGCCATGGCCAAAATTCCTGGAGATGATCTCCTATCCTTGGTGAATTAGAAAATTACAGGCTCCCTGGTATCTCATGCATGAAGGAGGCTTGAGGAGTATCAAGCCCAAACCTACCTTTTTAGAATTAAGCAACTGAGGACCCTACAAGTTAGCTCACAAGATGTACATTAAAAATTGTTTCCTTGTCTGTACTACTCAAAGCATAATTGCACTTGCTCTGTCTAGTCCAAATATCTCTATTCTTTCCACACACACCCACCTCTTATCGTGAATTAGCATCCACATATAAGAGAAAACATTCGGCCTTTGGTTCTTTGGGACTGGCTTATTTTGCTTAGCATAATGTTCTCTAGATCCATCCATTTACTGGCAAATGCCAGAATTTCTTTCCTCTCTATGGGTGAGTAATATTCCATTGTGTATATATGCCACAGTTTCTTTATCCATTCATTCACTGAAGGGCACCAAGGTTGGTTCCATAGTTTAGCTATTTTCAATTGACCTGCTATAAACAACGATGTGACTGCATCACTGTAGTATGCTGATTTTAAGTCATTTGGGTATAGGAGTTGGATGACTGGGTCTAATGGTGGTTCCATCCCAAGTTTTCTTGGCAATCATCAAGAATACAAGCAACAGGGGCTGGGGTTGTGGCTCAGTGGTAGAGCACTTGCCTAGCATGTGTGAGGCACTGGGTTTGACTCTCAGCACCACATATAAATAAATGAATAAAATAAAGGTCTATCAACATCTAAAGAAAAAAATTTTTAAAAAGAATACAAGCAACAAAAAATGTTGGCAAAGATGTGGGGGGAAGGTACATTCATACGTTGCTGGTGGGACTGCAAATTGGAACAACCACTATGGAAAGCAGTATGGAGATTCCTAGATTGCTTTTTAACCCATTGGTGTCCACTGGTGTTTGCACTCCTTGGCCAGAGGCTCTTTCAAACCTGGGTCTAGCCGGGCACAGTGGTGCACACCTGTAACCCCAGTGGCTCAGGAGGCTGAGGCAGGATGATGGCAAGTTCAAAGCCAGCCTCACAATGGCAAGGCACTAAGCAACTCAGTGAGAACCTGTCTCTAAATAAAATATAAAATTGGGCTGGGGATGTGGCTCAGTGATAGAGCACCCCTGAGTTCAGTGCCCAGTATCAAAAAGAAAAAAAAAAAGCTGGGTCTAGGTGGGACAGTTTACTTCTACTCTTCAAAGCAAATAAGGCAGTGTTGAGCCCCAAAAGAGGCAGTCAGAAAACATCTGGTGATTGTTTGATTTTCTTAGACTCGATATCTACCTTGATTTGTGACTCAGCTTAGTCTTGAGGATAGGCAGCACGTCAGGGCCTTTTCCTCTGAGCCAGACTCAAGAAAACACTTGGTAATACTGAGAACTGGGGAAATAATGAGACAACGACCAAAACAGAGATGAATCTTAATGCACATCCACATCAAGGATATCAAGGGGAAGAAAGGATGAGTCACCTGCGGCAGAGGAGAGAAAGCCTGAGGCCCGGGCAGCCCGCCCACCAATGGGGCAACTGTTGGTCCCAGCAATGTCTGGGAGAGTCACTGTCAGTAGTTAAGAGGACAGGATTACACCAGGACAATGCTACCACTGAGTCACAGGAGAAAACCTCTAGAGGTCAAATTTTCAACTCAGATTCTCTGTCAATTAGGGAATCGAAGGAGATTCTCAAAGTTCTCTGAGACCCAGACACTGAGTATGAGTCCTGTACCAGTTTGTTGGGAGAATTCAATCTGCAGTCTTCTTTCCACAAAGTCTTCCTTCCTTGGCATTTGCTGAGGAGCACCTGCCCTTCAGAGTCATGACCAAATAAGATGCAGAACCTAAAATATGCAGCCCTTAGAACAGAGACCTCATGCAATCCCAATCTGCTTCAGCACAGAGCGACACGATGTGTACAGGAACACGGGCAGATGAGCATGCGTGTCCATGTTGGTCCAGCTGTGAGGTGGAGCTCTGGTCCATGTAAGGGTGCACAGGTGTCTCCACAAGTGTATGACCAACATGCCCATCTGCTACACAAATGGAACACCTGCAAGTACTACCGCAGTCCCTCTGCTACCACCAAATGAGAGAAACCTACCGTAGCAACTGCTCTGCCCACTCTGACGGCGCCAAAGTCATTAGGGTCCAAATACTTATTACTGTAGAGGTAGCCCCCAGAGGCAGCAAGAGCCATGCTGGTCCACGAAGCAAGCTTGAGAGCCTTCCTAGCCATGTTCCCGACCCTGGAGAAGAAAATAAAGTCAAGAAAGATTAGCAGTTAAGGATTTCACAGAAAGTCAATCCGGGATTCAAATCCTGGCTCTGCCATTTATAGACTGTCTGACCTTGGGGTCATTTTCTTAATCTCATTGAGCCTGTTTCTTCATCTTTGAAATAGGGTGATACCTCAAACTTGTCAGAATAAAATGGGATCATGTACCATAAAGTCCTCAGCATAGTACCTGGCACAAGTTAGTTCTCAAAGTCATTCCTTCAATAGTGCCAGGCACTGTTCTAGAGACAGGAGAGAGCAAATAAAGTTGCTGCTCACACAAAGATTGCATGCTAGCGGGGATGACTGACGGAAAGCAGAAAGACATATGATACCTGGACTATCAGAACTGTTATTGAGTGAGGAGAAGGGAAGCACAGAGCGCAGGGACACAGAGAGACGAGGGGTGCTACTTTAGGTAGGAAAGGCAGAGGGCAAGCTAACCACTGCTACTTGTAAGTGTTATCACACCAACACACACATGGGCATCATTAGCCTTCGTGCCCAAAAGTAGGCAAATCCCCCCCCCAAAAATGGCAGGTGGGCAGAAGCAGCCAGTAGGCGCCCTACATGTGGCTGGTTTTCAAAATACGAGCGTGGTTAGAGTAGATGGCCCCTTGTCTAACTGCACCTCCTTTAAACATGACCGGTGACTATTTTATCCACTCATGGTTCTGCAGGGTGACTTAGGATTAGGCACCAAATCGTGCTACTGGTCAGTGTGGCCCCTGCCCACATTACTTGGACCTGCTCCATCCACCATGTGGCTTACAGTCATTCTTTGGCCTAGGTACCCAGTGGGCTGCTTCCTTTAAATTCCTAAGTATTCTGGATCAGGCTAAAGTCTTGGCCCCGGCTGCAGCTGCCAGGAGACGCCCCACACAGAAGTGTACCAAGCCACCTGCCAGTGCAAGCCCTGCACAGGTCATCGCCCTGGCTCCTGCTGCAGACCGAGTCTGTGACCGTCGCCGTCCTGTTCTATGCCTGTTTCCCCTTTGTATGGAAGCTACTCTACAAACAGACTAGTCTTCATTTTTTTGGGGGGTTTTAGTTGTAGGTACCTTTATTTTTTATTTTTATGTGGTGCTGAGGATCAAATCCATGGTCTCTCACGTGCTAGGTGAGGGCTCTACCACTGAGGCACAACCTCAGTCCTTCATTTTCTTTTTTTTTTTTAATTATTTACTTTTTTTTTATTTTTTACAGACTGCATTTTGATTCATTGCACACAAATGGGATACATCTTTTCGTTTCCATGGTTGTGCACGATACAGATTCATATCACTTGTGTAATCACACATGTACGTAGAGTAATGATGTCTGTCTCATTCCACCATTTTTCACACCTCCCTCCCTCTCATTTCCTTCTACATAATCTAAAGTTCCTCCATTCTTCTCTCACACCCCCCACCCCCATTATATATCATCATCCACTTATCAGGGAAAACATTCGGCCTTTGGTTTTCTGGGATTGGCTTATTTCACTTAGCATAATATTCTCCAATTCCATCCATTTCTCTGCAAATGCCATAATATTATTATTCTTTATGGCTGAATAGTATTTCATTGTGTATATATACCAGAGTTTCTTTATCCATTCAACTGTTGAAGGGCATCTAGGTTGGTTCCACAATCTAGCTATTGTGAATTGAACTGCTATAAACATTGATGTGACTGTGTTACTGTAGTATGCTGACTTTAAGTCCTTTGGGTATAAACCGAGGAGTGGTAGAGCTGGGTTAAAGATGGGTCCATTCCAAGTTTTCTGAGGATTCTCCACTCTGCTTTCCAGAGTGGCTGCACCAATTTGCAACTCCAACAGCAATGTAAAAGTGTGCCTTTTTCCCCCACATCCACGCCAACATCTATTATTGTTTGTTCTTAATAAACCATTCTAATTGGAGTAAGATGAAATCTTAGAGTTGTTTTAATTTTGACTCATGCCCTCATAACACAGTGCCAAATTTTTTCAAGTATTCACAAGGCATCTCTTTTTCAATACTTTAACTTTTCAACTTACATTTTACAGTGTCTCTATAAATGTAGTTGATTTTTTTTATGTTTGTAGGCTTCTTTTCCTAACCCAGAAATTGTCAAGTATGGTCAACCAGCATGCTGCTTCAAATATGCTGGTTCCTCCAGTCCACCCTGTGGCCCACTGAACCACAACTCTGGGGATAAGACTCAGGAATATTTTTGCTATATTCTTGAACTGTTTCTCCACATATTCTTACGTTTTTCCAGATTTTTTAAATGGTTCATTATAATCATACATAATGGTGGGATTCATTGTTACAGATGCATACATGTACATGATATAATAATATAATGTGGTCAAATCATTACCCAGTATTTCCCCTTTGCCTTCCCTCCTCCCTCTCTGAGTTCCTTTCCTCTTCTCTACTGGTCTCCCTTCAATTTTCATGAAATCCACTCCCCCACACACACCTTTCTTTTACTTTTTCCTCTGTAGCTTCCACATATGCGAGAAAAGACATGCCCCATTATGATTTGGATGTGAGGTGTCCTCCAAAAGTTCCTGTGTAAATGCAGGAATATTCAGAGGTAATATTATTAGATTTATGAGAGCTGTAAACTAACCAGTCCATCCTAGTTTGAATGAACTAACTGGGTGATCACTGTAGGCACGGGGGGCATAGCTGGAGGCAGTAGGTCACAGGGGGTGTGCCCTAAATGGGTTCATTATCCCTGCAGCCCCTCCCCCTGCTCTCTCTAGCTCCCAGTCACCATGAGATGAATAGCTCTCCTCTGCCATTGCCCTTCCACCACGATGTTCTGCTTCATCTCAGGCCCAAAGTGATGGAATCAATAGACCTTGAACCAAATTTCTAAAACTATAAACCCAAAATAAACATTTCCTCCTCTAGGCTGTTACTACCAGGTGGTTTAGTCAGGCCAACAAAAAGTTGATTAACACAGAAACTGGTACCAGAGAAGTGGGGTTGTTGCTGCGACTAACCTGACTGCGTGGTTCAGAAGCCTTTGGAACTGGTTTGTGAAGAGTTTGGAAAAGTTTGGAAATGCAGTCTAGAGAAGCCTGAGAATTTGTAAGCGTAGATCAATGGGTGGGAGCTCAGAAGGCCAGAATGCCAATAGGAATGTAAACAGTAAAGACTGTGCTCATGAGATTTCAGAGGGGAACGAGGATTCAGAAACTGGACTGGAGGCCATTCATGTTATATTCTAGCCATTTTTGTCTGCATTTTTGTCCATGTTCTGAGACCTAGTATGAACCTGAATTTAAAGGTAATTAATCTGGCAGAGGAAATTTCAAGGCAGCACAGCATTCATATTGTGGCATGGATATTGCTGGCAGCTTTTAGCCAGGTTTACCGCAAGAATCAGGAACACAGATAACAGCCCAAGAATTTTTAAAACTTGCAGTTTGGCAAAAAAAAGTATGTGTAAAATTGGGGCCAAGGAAAGTGCAGTTGTTGAAGGCATTACCACCACTAAAGAGAAGTTAAGTACTTTGCAGAGTCAATAGGAAAGATGTTTGAGGGCATCTCAGGAATTTGCAAGCCCACATCCCACTGAGGCCCAAGAGTGCAGAAAGGAAAACTCCTTTAAGAGACCATGGAGGTATCCTACTCCCACAGGGGTGCCCAGAAAGTTGTTTCTCAGGATGCATTTTACTGTCCTCCGTCACCAAGGCACTGCAGTTGGTTTCCAAGGAGGCCTGACTACTGCATAAGCTGGCAGAAAACCTTGGTACCATGGAGCCAGTTCTACAGGCATGCAGGATATTGGAGTTAAGAGGTCATGGGGACCAGAAATGGTGTAGCAGGGTCAGAATGCCTGAGGGCTCTCACAGAGAGGGGGATGTATGAAGCTACAGGGGTAAAGCCAAAGCTGCCATCAAGACCCCCAGTTTGACATGCCAGTAACGTGGAACATCTACAGAAGAAAGCTACTGGCTGTAGAGGAAGCCAGGCTAACAAAGAGGCCAGGAGTGCTGCAATCATCACGGCCAAAGGGCGGGGCTGCCCAACTCCTGGAAGAGAACATGGTGCCACCACGTACCCCAGATGCTGTATGTGGAGCTCGAGGACCTAATGAGCCCAGCTGGGTTTCAGTCTTGCTTTGGTTCCATCCCTTCTTTCTATGTCTCTATTTCTCCCTTTAGAAATGGGAATGTTTACTCCATGCCACTGTGTATGGTTATATGTAACTTGCTTTTGATTCTTACAGGGGTTCACAGCTAAAAGTCTGCTCTGAGTCTGAGAGGAGGCTTTGAACTTGGACTTTTGGGCAAGGCTGGAACTGTTAAGACTGTGGGGACTCTTGAAGATGGAATAAATGCATTTTGCATTGTGACACAGACATGAGCTTTTGAGCAAATGTAGTGGTTTAGATATGAGGTGTTCCCCAAAAGCCCCTGTGTAAATGCAGAAATATTCAAAGAAAATGATTATATTATGAGAGCTGTAACTTAATCAGTCCATCCTAGTTTGAATGAATAAACTGGGTGGTAACTGTAGACAGATGGGATGTGGTTGGAGAAGGTGAATCATTGCGGGGGTGCCCTGGCAGGCTTCATCTTACCCGTGGCCCCTTCCGCCTGCCCCCACCCTGTCTCTGCTTCCCAGACGCCATGAGGTGACCGGCTTTACTCCATCACTGCCCTTCCACCATGGTGTTCTGCCTCACCTCCTGCCAAGATTGACGAAGTCAGCCAATCATGGACTGACCTGCCAAAACCATGAGCCCAAAATAAAATTTCCTCTTCTCAGTTGTTCTTGTAAGGTAGTTGGTCACAGTGACAAAAAGTTGACTAAAACACAATCCTTTGGTTTTCTGAGTTTGGTTTATTACTTCGCAAAGCGCTTAACTTGAGAAGATTATTTCACTTGACATAATGCTCTCAATTTTTACCAATTTTCACGCAAATGGCATAATTTCATTCTTGTTTATGGCTGAACAAAACTCCATTGTATACACAAACCACATTTCCTTTATCTAGGCATCCACTGATGAATACCCAGGTTGGTTCTATCATTGGGCTATTGTAAATTGTGGTGCTATAGTCATAGGTATGCAAGTATCACTACAGCACGATGACTTTAATTCTTAGGATAAAAACCAAGGAGTCGTAAAGCTGAGTCACATGATGGTTCCATTCCTAGTTTTCTGAGGAACCTCCACATTGATTTTCATAGTGCTTGTACTAATTTATAATTCCACCAACAGTATAAAAGAGTTCCTTTTTATCCATATTCTTTTTTTAAATTATTTATTTACTTATTTTTTACAGACCACATTTTGATTCATTGTACCCAAGTAGGCGTACATCATTTCATTTCTATGGTTGTACACAATGTAGAGTCATACCACTCATGTAATCATATATGTACATAGGGTAATGATATCAGTCTCATTCTTTTTTTTTATTTTTTTAGTTGTAGATGGACACAATACCTTTATTTTATTTATATTTTATTTATTTATTTTGTGGTGCTAAGGATTTAACCCAGTGCCTCGCACAGGTTAGGCAAGAACTCTACCACTGAGCTACAACCCCCTGCCCTCTCCATATTCTCTTAAGCATTGATGTTTGCTTATACTCTTGATGGTTGCCATTCTAACTGGAGTGAGATGAAATCTCAGTGTAGTTTTGACTTGCATTCCCCCAGCTGTTAAAGATGTTGAACATTTTTTCATATATTTGTTGATGATTTGTATTTCTTATTTTGAGAGGTGTCTGGTTAGTTCATTTTCCCATCTATTAATTTAGTCAGCTGTTTGGGGGACAGCAATTTTTTTGAGTTCTACATATATTCTGAAGCCAAACCTTGTCAGAAGAGTACCTAGCAAAATTTTACCATTATGGAGGCACTCTCTTCACGATCTTAATTGTTTCCTTTGCTGTGCCAAAGTTTTTAGTTTGATGCCATCCCATCTATTACCTCTTGGCATTATATCCTGAACTTCAGGAGTCCATTTGAAAAAGTTGTTGCCTGAGCCTGTATATGGAAGTGTTGGCCTTAAGTTTTATTCTAGGAGTTGCAAAGTCTCTGGTCTAATTCCTAGATGCATGATACATTTTAAATTGATTTTTGTGCAGGATGGAAAATAAAAATCTAGTCTCATTCTTCTACTTATGTATAACCAGTTTTCCCAAATGCCATTTGTTTAAAAAAAAATGCCTTTTCTTCAATATATGTTTTTGGTGCCTTTGTCAAGGATCAGCTGATTGTATCTGTGTGGGTTTGTCTCTGTGCCTTCTACTCTGTTCCATCAGTCTATCTATCTGTTTTTATGCCAGTATAATACAATTTTTGTTACAATAACTCTGGAGTATAATTTTAAGTCATGTATTCCATGCTTTTTTGGCTTAGAATTCCTTCAGCTATTCTGGATCTTTTATTCTTCCAAGTAAATTTTAGAATGGTTTGGTTTTTTCTAATTCTGTGAAGATTGCCATTAGTATTCTGATGGGGAGTGCACTGAATCTGTACACTGGTTTTAGTAATACAGCCATTGTAACAATATTAATTCTACCTGTCCATGAACATAGGAAGTCTCTCCATTGTCTAGATCTTCTTCAGTTTTTTTCTCCAGTGTTCTACGGTTTTCGTAAAAGAGATCTTTCGCGTCCTTGGTAGATTTGTTCCTAGGTTTTGTTATTTGTTTTTATTTTGTTTGTTGCTTGAGGCTACTGTGAATGAGATTGTTCTGCTGATTTCTTTTTCAGGAAATTCATTATTGGGATATAGGAAAGTTATTGATTTTTGTATGTTGATTGTGTAACCTACAACTTTGCTGACTTTATGAGCTCTAGAAGTCTTCTGCTGGAGTTTTTTGGATCTTTGAAGCACAGGATCATATTATCTGCAAACAGTAATAATATGACTTTTTAATTTTAATTTCCTTTCCTATTTTAATCCCTTTTCCTTTTTAATTTAATTTCCTTTCCTATTTTAATCCCTTTTATTTCTTTCTCTTGCCTAATTGTTCTGGCTAGAATTCCTAGTACTGTATTGAATAGTAGTAGTGAGTGTATATTCTTGTCTTATTCCAGATTTTAAAGGAAATGCTTTCAATTTTTCCCTACTCACTAGGATGTTGGCTTTGGATTTGTTGTCCATAGCCTTATGATGTTGAGGTAAGTTCCTTCTATCCCTAGTTTCTTCAGTATTTTTGTCATGAGTGGGTGCTGAATTTTGTCAAAAGATTTCTCTGCATCTATTGAGATGACTATGTAATTTTGTCCTTAATTCTATTTATGTGGTGAATTATGTTTATTGATTTGTTTATGTTAAGCCATCCCTGCAAAATTGGAATGAAAACAATTTCCTCATGATATACAATCTTCTTAATTTGTTGTTGAATATAAATTGCTAATATTTTATTAAGGATTTTTGCATCTAATTTCATCAGGGATATTGATCTGTAGTTTTCTTTCTTTAATGTGTCCTTATCTCAATTTGGTATGAGGGTGATACTGGTCTCATGGGATGAATTTCGAAGTCTTCCACCACTTTCCTATTTCAAGGAATAATTGAAGGAACATTGACATTAGTTCTTTAAAGACTTGGTAGAATTCAGCTGAAAAATCCATCTGGTCCTGGGCTTTTCTTTGTTGGAAGGTTTTTTATTTTCTATCTTACTGCTAGTTATTAGTCTGTTTAGATTTTCTATGTCCTCTTCATTCAACTTTGGCAGGTCATACGTGTCTAGAAATGTATCCATTATTTCCTAGGTTTTCCGATTTATTAAAGTATAAGTTTTCAAAATAGTCCCTAACGATCCTCTGGATTTCTGTGATGTCTGTAGTGATTTCTCCTTTTTCACCTCTAGTTTTATTAATTTGGGTCTTCTTTTTCTTTTGATTAGTTTGGCTAAGGGTTCATCAATCCTGTTTATCTTTTCAAAGAACCAACTCTTTGTTTCATTGATACTTTTTATTTTTTTAAATTCTGTATTCCATTAATTTTGGCTCTGATCTTAATTATTTCCTTTCTTTTCCTGGTTTTTGAATTGGTTTGTTCTTGTTTCTCAAGGGTTTTGCTATGGTTTGAATATGACGTACCACCCAAAAGGTCCTATAAATGCAGGAATATTCAGAGGTGAAATAGGGGATTATGGGAGCTGTAACCCAATCAGTCCATCCTTCTTTGAATGGAGTGACTGGGTGGTTAACTGTAGGCAGGTGGGGCATGGCTGAAAGGGCATCACTGAGGGCCTGTCCTAAAAAGGTTGTTCATCCTATGGTCCCTTTCCCTTTCCCTCCTCTCCTTCTGTTTCCTGACCCCGACATGAGGTGAGCAGCTTTCCCCCACTGTGCCCGTCCCCCATGATGTGCCTTACCGTGGGCCCAGAACAAGTGGAGTCAGCCATGTATGGACTGAAACCTCTGTAACCATAACCCCCAAATATTCTTTCCCTTCTCAAAGTTGTTCTTGTTGGGTCTTTTGTTCATAGTGACATAAAAGCTGATTAAAATAGGTTTTGAGATGCATCATTAAATTGTTTTGGGTTCTTTCTAATTTTCTTACATAGGCACTCACAGCTATAAACTTTCATAGTGTCGCAGAAGTTCTGGTATATATCACTATTCTGATTTGATTCTAAAATTTTTTTAAAATATCTCCTTATTTCTTCTATCACCCACTCATCATTCAAAAGTATATTATTCAATTTTCATGTGTTTATGTAGTTTCTGTAGTTGTTGCTTTTGGAGGGGGTTGATTTCTAATTTCATTCCATGATGATCAGACAAAATGCAAGAGATTATATTTCTTTGTGTTTGCTAAAAGTTGCTTTGTGGCCTAAAATATAGCCTATTTTGGAGATGGTTCTATGAGCTGCTGAGAAGAAAGTGAATTAATCTGTTGTTGGATGAAATATTCTATAGATGTCTGTTAAGTTCATTTGATTTATAATATTGTTTAGGTTAGAAGAGCTTTTAGAGAGCTTATGTTTTGATGACCTTTCTATTGGTGAAAGGCATGTTGAAATCATCCAGTATTATTATACTTGAGTCTATCTGAGTCTTTAAGTTGACTAGTGTCTATTTTATATTTATTAGTTCCTGATATTTTGTTTCTAATGTTTAGTTTGGTCATATTTCTCATTTGCTTAGCTACTCTTCAAATGAGATTTGTTCATTTGTGAGTTTTGGGTTTTTTTATTTCTTTATATGGTATTTCCTTATTTCTGTAGTGCTAGCTTACTAGTCAAGAATTCTTTTAGTTTCCACTTATCTTGGAACATTTTTATTTCTTCTTCAATTCTAAAGGATTGCTTTCCTGGATTCAGCAAATTTATTAAGTTATTTTCTTTCACAGCTTGTAACACATCAATCCAAGCCCTCCTGGATTTTAGAGTTTGTACTTAGAAATCGGAAGTCATTCTGATTTGCTTGACTCTAAATATGACCTGATATTTTTCTCTTGGGGCTTTTAAAATTCTATCCTTATTCTGTATGTCAGTCATTTTAATTTTAATGTGTTATAGAGAGATTCTTTTCTTGTCTTGTCTATTGCAGGTTCTGAATGCACCCTGAATCTGGATGCACATCTCATTCTCAAGATTTCAAATTTTTTCCATTATTTTTTTCCCGGGGGTTATCCATTCCAATAGGCTGCAAATCACAATCCTCTTCAATTCCAACTCATATACTCTGGTCATTGTTACTTCTTTTCTTTAATACTGTCCAAATGTTCAAGACTGGCAATTTTGTCTTACAGCATGCTCTGTATTTTGTTTTAACGTTTCCTCTCTTTATAAAGAATTCTCTATTCCCACTTCATTTTCCCAACATTTTAATAATCCTTCTGGAGCCAGAGACTTCCCCAAGTAGCCCTGTGGTGGGAGGCGCCTTTCAGGGCTAGCTTCTCGGAGCAGACCTCCCAGTGAGAGCCTTTCTACACAGAGCCAGCCACAAGTCCCCGAGCCAACTGAGAGCTTCGACCCGCAGGCAGCCTCTGGGATCAGGGCAGGGCAGCCAGAGACTTCTCCAGGCAGCCAGCCCCCTCCAGCTACAGGCTCTTTCCATGGGGCGATCCAAGATGGCGAATTAGAGGGTGACTGCATCCCCAGTCGCTCCAGAACCCAGGACTCAAGAAGGGGAGGCATTGAGAGACTCGGACTAAAATAGAGCCACGGGTGAGTCTGCCCACTGGGTAAAGCTCGGCCCGGGTGGCAGGCCCAGATAGAGGTGGCTTATCAGAGCAGGGCATGGCAGCTAGAGTCTTCCCCAGGTAGCCTTCTATACTCTGGCGGTGGGCTCCTCCCACACAGCCAGCTGCACGATGCAGGCCTCCAGTGAGAGCCTTTCCGCACAGAGCCACCTCCAAGCCCTGGAACCAGTAGGGGGCTAGGGGCAGCTTTCTTCGGAAGCACTGCATTATCAAGTTCCTCCAAGACTTCAGGCTACTGAAGGCTGGGAGGTGATACACTGGAAATCTACCGGGACACTATAAGCCAATAGAGGAAATCTGAAATATCTCAGGGTCCCACTGACAGCTGACCAATATGAGAAAACAAGAGAAGAAAATATCCCAAACAAACCTAGATACTACATCAATAAAACCCAATGACAGCTCAGCAGAAGAAATGTCAGAAAGGGAGTTCAGAATGTACGTAATTAAAACGATCAGGGAAGCAAATGAGGAGATGAAAGAGCAAATGCAGGCAATGAAGGAGGAGATGAAAGAGCAAATGCAGGTATTAAATGATCGCACCAATCAACAGTTAAAAGACCAAATACGGGAAGCAAGAGATTATTTCAATAAAGAGTTAGAGATACTGAAAAAAAAACAAACTGAAATCCTTGAAATGAAGGAAACAATAAACCAAGTTAAAAACTCCATAGAAAGCATAACCAATAGGATAGAACACCTGGAAGACAGAACCTCAGATATTGAAGACAAAATATTTAATCTTGAAAACAAAGTTGGACAAACAGAGAAGATGGTAAGAAATCATGAACAGAATCTGAAAGAACTATGGGATATCATGAAAAGGCCAAATTTAAGAATTATTGGGATTGAGGAAGGCTTAGAGAAAAAAACCAAAGGAATGAACAATCTATTCAATGAAATAATATCAGAAAATTTCCCAAATCTGAAGAATGAAATGGAAAACCAAGTACAAGAGGCTTATAGGACTCCAAATACACAAAATTACAACAGACCCACACCAAGGCACGTTATTATGAAAATACCTAACATACAAAATAAAGACAGAATTTTAAAGGCCGCGAGAGAAAAGAATCAAATTACATTCAGAGGGAAACCAATAAGAATATCAGCAGATTTTTCAATCCAGACCCTAAAAGCTAGAAGGGCCTGGAACAACATTTTTCAAGCCCTGAAAGAAAATGGATGCCAACCAAGAATCTTATACCCAGCAAAACTTATCTTCAAATTTGACGATGAAATAAGATCCTTCCATGATAAACAAAAGCTAAAGGAATTTACAAAAAGAAAGCCAGCATTACAGAACATTCTCAGCAAAATATTCTATGAGGAAGAGATGAAAAACAACGATGTAAATCAGCAACAGGAGGCACTAGCCTAAAGGAATAGCCAAATGAAGGAGAAACCAAATCATGTCAAAAAACAAATATGAGTCAAATGACTGGGAATACAAATCATATCACAATAATAACCCTGAATGTTAATGGCCTGAACTCATCAATCAAAAGACATAGACTGGCAGATTGGATAAAAAAGAAAGATCCAACAATATGTTGCCTGCAAGAGACTCATCTCATAGAAAGAGATACCCATAGACTAAAGGCGAAAGGATGGGGAAAAACATACCATGCACACAGACACAGCAAAAAAGCTGGAGTATCCATCCTCATTTCAGATAATGTGGACTTCAAGCCAAAACTAGTCAGAAGGGATAAAGAAGGACATTACATGCTACTTAAGGGAAGCATAAATCAGCAAGACATAACAATCATAAATATCTATGCCCCAAACATTGGCTCATCCATGTACGTCAAACAAATCCTTCTCAATTCCAGAAATCAAATAGACCACAACACAATAAAACTAGGCGATTTTAACACACCTCTCTCACCACTGGATAGATCTTCCAAACAAAAATTGAACAAAGAAACCATAGATCTCAATAACACAATCAATAATTTAGACTTAACGGACATATATAGAATATACCATCCAACAAAGAACGAATACACTTTCTTCTCAGCAGCACATGGATCCTTCTCTAAAATAGACCATATTTTATGCCACAAAGCTACTGTTAGCAAATACAAGAAGATAGAGATACTACCTTGTACTCTATCAGATCATAATGGATTGAAATTAGAAATAAATGACAGAATAAAAAACAGAAACTTCTCCAATACCTGGAGATTAAATAATACACTATTATATGATGAATGGATAACAGAAGACATCAGGAGGGAAATAAAAAAATTCTTAGAAGTAAACAAGAACAAAGACACATCATATCAAAATCTCTGGGACACTATGAAAGCAGTACTTAGAGGAAGATTTATTTCATGGGGCGCATTCAAAAAAAAAGAAGTAGAAATCAACAAATAAACGACTTAACACTACAGCTCAAAGCCCTAGAAAAACAAGAGCAGACCAATACCAAAAGTAGTAGAAGACAGGAAATAGTTAAAATCAGAGCCTAAATCAATGAAATTGAAACAAAAGAAACAATACAAAAAATTGACAAAATGAATAGTTGGTTCTTTGAAAAAATAAACAAAATTGATAAACCCTTAGCCACACTAACAAAGAGAAAGAGAAAGAAAACTCAAATTACTAAAATTCGGAATGAACAAGGAAACATCACAACAGACACGAGTGAAATACAAAACATAATTAGAAGCTATTTTGAAAATCTATACTCCAACAAAACAGAAAACCTCGGAGACATCAACAAATTTCTAGAGACATATGAATTACCTAAACTGAACGAGGAGGACATACACAACTTAAATAAATCAATTTCAAGCAATGAAATAGAAGAGGTCATCAAAAGTCTAACAACAAAGAAAAGTCCGGGACCAGATGGGTTCTCAGCCGAGTTCTACAAAACCTTTAAAGAAGAGTCATTCCAATACTCCTCAAAGTATTCCATAAAATAGAAGAGGAGGGAACCCTCCCAAACTCATTCTATGAAGCCAATATCACCCTGATACCTAAACCAGACAGAGACACATCGAGGAAAGAAAATTTCAGACCAATATCCTTAATGAACATCGACACAAAAATTCTCAACAAAATTTTAGCAAATCGCATACAAATATATATTAAAAAGATAGTGCACCACGATCAAGTGGGTTTCATCCCAGGGATGCAAGGTTGGTTCAACATTCGGAAATCAATAAATGTCGTTCACCATATCAACAGACTTAAAGTTAAGAATCACATGATTATTTTAATAGATGCAGAAAAAGCATTCGATAAAATACAGCATCCCTTCATGCTCAAAACACTAGAAAAAATTGGGGTAGTGGGAACATTCCTTAACATTATAAAGGCCATCTACGCTAAGCCTATGGCCAATATCATTCTAAATGGTGAAAAACTGAAAGCATTCCCCCTAAAAACTGCAACAAGGCAGGGATGCCCTCTTTCACCACTTCTATTCAACATCGTCCTTGAGACTCTAGCCAGAGCAATTAGACAAACCAAAGAAATTAAAGGGATACGAATTGGAAAAGAAGAACTCAAACTATCCCTGTTCGCTGATGACATGATTATATATTTAGAGGAACCTGGAAATTCCACCAGAAAACTTTTAGAACTCATAAGTGAATTCAGTAAAGTAGCAGGTTACAAGATCAATGCTCATAAATCCATTTTATCCCAGGGATAAAAAAGATCAATGCTCATAAATCCATACTGCATTTTTATACATAAGTGATGAATCTTCAGAAAGAGAAATTAGGAAAACTACCCCATTCACAATAGCCTCGAAAAAAATAAAATACTTGGGAATCAATCTCACAAAAGAGGTGAAAGACCTCTACAATGAGAACTACAGAACACTAAAGAAAGAAATTAAAGAAAACCTTAGAAGATGGAAAGATCTCCCATGTTCTTGGATAGGCAGAATTAATATTGTCAAAATGGCCATACTACCTAAAGTGCTATACAGATTCAATGCAATTCCAATTAAAATCCCAATGATGTACCTTGCAGAAATAGAGCAAGCAATTATGAAATTCATCTGGAAGAATAAAAAACCTAGAATAGCTAAAGCAATCCTCAGTAGCAAGAGCGAAGCAGGGGGTATCGCAATACCAGATCTTCAACTCTACTACAAAGCAATAGTAACAAAAACGGCATGGTATTGGTACCAAAATAGACAGGTAGACCAATGGTACAGAATAGAGGACATGGACACAAACCCAAATAAATACAATTTTCTCATACTAGACAAAGGGTCCAAAAATATGCAATGGAGAAAAGATAGCCTCTTCAACAAATGGTGCTGGGAGAATTGGAAATCCATATGCAACAGAATGAAACTAAACCCATATCTCTCACCATGCACGAAACTAAACTCAAAATGGATCAAGGACCTCGGAATCAGACCAGAGACCCTGCAGATTATAGAAGAAAAAGTAGGTCCAAATCTTCAACTTGTTGGTTTAGGATCAGACTTCCTTAACAGGACTCCCATAGCACAAGAAATAAAAGCAAGAATCAACAACTGGGATAGATTCAAACTAAAAAGCTTTCTCTCAGCAAAGGAAACTATCAGCAATGTGAAGATAGAGCCTACAGAGTGGGAGAAAATCTTTGCCACTCATACTTCAGATAGAGCACTAATTTCCAGAATCTATAAAGAACTCAAAAAACTCTACACCAAGAATACAAATAATCCAATCAACAAATGGGCTAAAGAAATGAATAGACACTTCCCTGAAGATCTACAAGCAATCAACAGATATATGAAAAAATGTTCAACATCTCTAGTAATAAGAGAAATGCAAATCAAAACTACCCTAAGATTTCATCTCACCCCAATTAGAATGGCGATTATCAAGAACACAAGCAACAATAGGTGTGGTGAAAAAGGAACACTCATACATTGCTGGTGGGGTTGCAAATTAGTGCAGCCACTCTGGAAAGCAGTATGGAGATTCCTCAGAAAGCTTGGAATGGAACCACCATTTGACCCAGCTATCCCACTCCTTGGCCTATACCCAAAGGACTTAAAATCAGCATACTACAGAGATACAGCCACATCAATGTTCATTGCTGCTCAATTCACAATAGCCAGATTGTGGAACCAACCTAGATGCCCTTCAGTTGATGAATGGATAAAGAAACTGTGGCATATATATACAATGGAATATTACTCCGCAATGAAGAATGATAAAATTATGGCATTTGCAGGCAAATGGATGAAATTGGAGAATATCATGCTAAGTGAGATAAGCCAATCTCAAAAAAACTAAAGGACGAATGATCTCACTGATAAGCGGATGAGGACATATAATGGGGGGTGGGAGGGGTTAGCATTAGGGTTAGGGTTAGGTTTAGGGTTAGGGATAAGGAGTGTGGTAAGAATGAAGGAATGAAGGACTGTATAGAGGGAAAAGAGGGGTGGGAGGGGTGGGGGGAAGGGAAAAAAAATAATGAATCAAACATCATTGCCCTATGTAAACGTATGATTACACAAATGGTATGCCTTGACTCCATGTACAAATAGAGAAACAACATGTATCCCATTTGTTTACAATAATAATAAAAAAAAGATGGAGAATTTAAAAATAAATAAATAAATAAATAATCCTTCTGGACAGGAGAGTATGGGGGTTGAGAATGTGCACTTTGGAGTTCAACTGGCCCATGTTTGAGTCAATACAACCATTTCTGAACTGGGGGCCATGGGTAAACCACTAAATCTCTCTGAGCCTCAGGACCTTGTCCATAAAATAGGATGATAACAGCAGTATTTACATGATGATGTGCTGATTAATGAGATAATGCATGTAAAACGTTTAGTAAGGTGCCACCTACACAGTAAGAACTCAGAGTAGCAGCTAGTATTCACCTACATCTTCATTATTTTTGTTGTTCTCATTATCTCCTCGCCCAATGTCAGACTTTGGCAAAGGATCCTTTCCCATCAGCTCCCAGAGGAATTAGGCATGCCCACTTCCAACCTTCTATCAGAACCCCACCTAAACCACCTTGCTTTGTACAGCCTTTGAGAGGGGTAAAAGGTTCAGGTCTCCCTCTACTTTGCTTTCACCAAAATACAGGTTCCTAATCGGATCAGAAGTGGGCCTTAAATGAGGCTGGGTGACCTCAGTTCCTTACACCCCTCCTTCTTCAAGTTCTTAAATGTGACCAGGCACAATAGCACATGTCTATAACCCCAGCATCTTAGGAGGCTGAGGCAGGAAGATCACGAGTTCAAAGTCAGCCTTGCAACTTAGCAAGGCTCTAAGCAACTTAGTGAGATCCTGCCTCTAAATAAAATATTAAAAGGGCTGGGGATGTGGCTCAGTGATTAAGTGCCCCTGGGTTCAACTCCAGTACCAAAAAAAAAAAAAAAAAAAAAAAAAAAAAAAAGGAAAATAGAAGAGGAGGGAACCCTACCAAACTCGTTCTATGAAGCCAATATCACCCTGATACCTAAACCAGACAGAGACACATCGAGGAAAGAAAATTTCAGACCAATATCCTTAATGAACATCGATGCAAAAATTCTCAACAAAATTTTAGCAAATTGCATACAAATATATATTAAAAAGATAGTGCACCACGATCAAGTGGGTTTTATCCCAGGGATGCAAGGTTGGTTCAACATTCGGAAATCAATAAATGTCATTCACCATATCAACAGACTTAAAGTTAAGAATCACATGATTATTTCAATAGATGCAGAAAAAGCATTTGATAAAATACAGCATCCCTTCATGCTCAAAACACTAGAAAAAATTGGGGTAATGGGAACATTCCTAAACATTATAAAGGCCATCTACGCTAAGCCCATGGCTAATATCATTCTAAATGGTGAAAAACTGAAAGCGTTCCCCCTAAAAACTGGAACAAGGCAGGGATGCCCTCTTTCACCGCTTCTATTCAACATCGTCCTTGAGACTCTAGCCAGAGCAATCAGACAAACCAAAGAAATTAAAGGGATACGAATAGGAAAAGAAGAACTCAAACTATCCCTGTTCGCTGATGACATGATTATATATTTAGAGGAACCTGGAAATTCCACCAGAAAACTTTTAGAACTCATAAGTGAATTCAGTAAAGTAGCAGGTTACAAGATCAATGCTCATAAATCCAATGCATTTTTATACATAAGTGATGAATCTTCAGAAAGAGAAATTAGGAAAACTACCCCATTCACAATAGCATCGAAAAAAATAAAATACTTGGGAATCAATCTCACAAAAGAGGTGAAAGACCTCTACAATGAGAACTACAGAACACTAAAGAAAGAAATTCAAGAAAACCTTAGAAGATGGAAAGACCTCCCATGTTCCTGGATAGGCAGAATTAATATCGTCAAAATGGCTATACTACCTAAAGTTCTATACAGATTCAATGCAATTCCAATTAAAATCCCAATGATGTACCTCGCAGAAATAGAGCAAGCAATTATGAAATTCATCTGGAAGAATAAAAAACCTAGAATAGCTAAAGCAATCCTCAGTAGCAAGAGCGAAGCAGGGGGTATTGCAATACCAGATCTTCAACTCTACTACAAAGCAATAGTAACAAAAACGGCATGGTATTGGTACCAAAATAGACAGGTAGATCAATGGTACAGAATAGAGGACATGGACACAAACCCAAATAAATACAATTTTCTCATACTAGACAAAGGGTCCAACAATATGCAATGGAGAAAAGATAGCCTCTTCAACAAATGGTGCTGGGAAAACTGGAAAACCATATGCAATAGAATGAAATTAAACCCCTATCTCTCACCCTACACAAAACTCAACTCAAAATGGATCAAGGACCTCGGAATCAGACCAGAGACCCTGCATCTTATAGAAGAAAAAGTAGGTCCAAATCTTCAACTTGTTGGCTCAGGATCAGATTTCCTTAACAGGACTCCCATAGCACAAGAAATAAAAGCAAGAATAAACAACTGGGATAGATTCAAACTAAAAAGCTTTCTGTCAGCAAAGGAAACTATCAGAAATGTGAAGAGAGAGCCTACAGAGTGGGAGAATATCTTTGCCAACCATACCTCAGATAGAGCGCTAATTTCCAGAATCTATAAAGAACTCAAAAAACTCTACACCAAGAATACAAATAATCCAATCAACAAATGGGCTAAGGAAATGAACAGACACTTCACAGAAGAAGATGTACAAGTAATCACCAGATATATGAAAAAATGTTCAACATCCCTAGTAATAAGGGAAATGCAAATCAAAACTACCCTAAGATTTCATCTCACCCCAATTAGAATGGCGATTATCAAGAATACAAGCAACAATAGGTGTTGGCGAGGATGTGGTGAAAAAGGAACACTCATACATTGCTGGTGGGGTTGCAAATTAGTGCAACCACTCTGGAAAGCAGTGTGGAGATTCCTCAGAAAGCTTGGAATGGAAACACCATTTGACCCAGCTATCCCACTCCTTGGCCTATACCCAAAGGACTTAAAAGCAGCATACTACAGAGATACAGCCACATCAATGTTCATTGCTGCTCAATTCACCATAGCCAGATTGTGGAACCAACCTAGATGTCCTTCGGTTGATGAATGGATAAAGAAACTGTGGCATATTTATACAATGGAATATTACTCCGCAATGAAGAATGATAAAATTATGGCATTTGTAGGCAAATGGTCGAAATTGGAGAATATCATGCTAAGTGAGATAAGCCAATCTCAAAAAACTAAAGGACGAATGATCTCGCTGATAAGCGGATGAGGACATATAATGGGGGGTGGGACGGGCTAGCATTAGGTTTAGGGTTAGGTTTAGAGTTAGGCTAAGGAGAGCAGTAAGAATGAAGGAAAGAAGGACTGTGTAGAGGGAAAAGAGGGGTGGGAGGGGTGGGGGGAAGGGGAAAAATATAATAAACATCATTACCCTATGTAAACGTAAAAAAAATAAATAAATAAATAAATAAAATAAAAAAAAAAAAAATAAAAAAAAAAAAAAAGGAAAAAAGGAAAAGAACCCAGGTTCTGGAACAGGGCAAAAGCCTGGTTTGACTGCTCATCAGCTGTGTGACCTCAATTAAGTCACAACTACTCAGGGGCCCTATGTAATCATCTATTCAAGGGAACTCTTGAGAGTACCAACCTTACAGGGTCATTGTAAGAATGCAATGGGATACTGCTGTAACATGATGTCTAACACACCCAGGAAATGAGACTTCCTTTCCTTGTTATTTTCTTCATCTCTGAAAAGTCAAAGAGGGCTGGAGCTACAGCTCATGGTACATCACCTGCCTAGCATGCATGAGGCCTAGGTTCGATTCCGAGCAACAAGAGAAGAGTCAAAAAGCTTAGGTAGAGGAACTTCTAGACTGGTACAGGCATGAACAAGTGGGGGGCAGGGGGCAGGGTGCTGACCATCACCTCTTGCCTGAACTTTTCAGTCACTGCACTGCAAACCAACTCTGGCACAACCAACCTCACTCTGCTGCCGGAGGTATCGCCATCACCCTCAGGTGCGTTCATATCGTTCCTAACACCCTCCACCTACCAAAAGTCCAAGACGCTCAAGGTCCACTGCATTCTCATCCCAACCCACCTCTCCAGTTTTATCTCAGTCCCTCATCATGCCCCTGTGAGGTTTAGTGAATGCCAATCACACAGAACTCAGTGTTCTTTGCTCTTTAGCCTCAGCATACTCTGCTTATATCTCTAACAATCTGGTCCTATATCTGCCCCTGCTACTAGATGCAAAAGGCAGCATTCATTACTAAATAAGTAAATGTAGAGCATTCCGACAGTTTCATGTTCATTGGCATCCATTTTGACTTCAGGTTAAACTTTCCCATGCCAGAAGCAAGCCTTAGACCCCTTGAGTTTCCAGTTCCGACTTCCTCCCAGTTCCTCCATGTGGCTGATCCAGGTATCTGCCTCATACAGCCATTTCTTGGTGACCACCTTCCTATGAGATAGACGTGATCTACTTGACTTGCCCCACTGACCCCCATACCTGGCATGGGCTGTGACCTCAGTGACCTCCTTCCTCTAAACCTAAGAATTAGAACTGCCCAAGGCAAGCCTACTGGGGTACACTTTGGACACACACCAACAAAGGTTTTGGCCCACAGGTGCCTGTCTCTCTCTCTGTTTCTCTCCCATTCCCCACTGCTGGTTGAGCTCCAAGCTCTCTCCAGACTTCCCATCAGCTTCACAGGCACCTCTCTTCTCTCATGGATCTGTAAGTAATAAAAGGCTTCTGTTGGGCTGGGGAGATAGCTCAGTTGGTAGAGTACTTGCCTTGCAAGTATGAGGCCCCAGGTTCAATCCCCAGTACCGCAAAAAAGAAAAAAAAAAAAAAAAAAGGTTTCTGTTATTTCCTGTGTTTTATTGAGCCGCCTCCCCTGTGTCTTACCTGACCAACACACCTGATCCTAACTTCTGCCCTGCTCAGGGCTCTCCTAGAGAATGGCTCTCTTGGAAGGAATAATCTGGACAACACACGAGCCACAAGGGTATCTAACAAGCCTGCTAGTAAATAATGAAGTGAATAAGTGGGCGTGTCATTCCCCAGCCTGCAACTCTATTCTCAGTGTGGAAACTTCAGTCCAGTTATGCGCTCCCACGCTTTCACCGCCTCACTCACGGAGGGCCAAGGCCTCTGATGACACAGCCTACAAGGTCTCACAGAATCTGCCTCTGCACCTTCCTCTAGGCTCCAAAGTCCTTCCACTGCCCCCCTTTGCTCACTCCACTCCAACCACACCGCCTCCTGACCAGTCCTCAAACACGCCAGGCACATGTTGGCCCAGGAGCTTTCGTACTTGCTGTTCTCTCTGCCATTTTATGCCATAAGGGGTCATCCAATAATTACTTCTGACTGTGCAGGCTGTACTATCTCTGTGCAACAAATCAACTCCACATCGTAGCACAAGAAGACCACAGAGAACATGTGAAGTAACAGCTATAGCAACATTTGGCCCTAGACGTTAATTTACCACACCCTGGAACAGCACATAGTAGTACTCCAAAAATATTTATTGAATGAATGAGTCAATAACTAGATGAAAGATGCCCCTTGGGGTCTGTGCAGAGCCAGTAACAACAGAGATTTCCATGTGAAAATACACACCCTGGGCTGCCAATATGATAACCGTCTCTCCCCATCACCCTCAGGACCACCACCACCCAGGACTTGCTCACCTGAACCCCTCCTCCAGTTGGACCGCCCTCTGTGGGGGGTCCTCTCTGCCACGTTCCGCATGGAGGAGAAAGGGTTAACTGCCGGAAGAGGATGTTAGCGGTTTTTCTATTACCCAAAAAACTTATCTACTCAATGATAAGAGTAGATAACACACAAGAGCCAATGCTCTTTTTATGAGAGGCGGGCGTGAGGGGTCCGGCCATACCAGCTCTGGCCTCTTACAACATGGAGTCGCCCAACTCTCCTTCATTTATAATATACAGGTAAAGGGGGCCAGGACCGGGAGGAGCCTCTTCTGTGATGGACAGGATAGGGTGGAGTTAAGGGAGCCATTCTCTTAGGGGAAAATTCCAGAAGGAGCCAGGGAGCCACGCCCACACAGTGCCACCTGCTTCCTGGCAGTTCCTAAGAGCCTGGCCTCTGCGTCCCATGGCTCAACCTAGTCTGATTCTGCTAAATAGGGTCGGCTTCCCACAACCCTCCACACCTGTCCCCTGAGGCATGGAGGAGGCCATCCCTACCCTTGAGACCACCTCAGGGTAGGAACTGGCAGCAAAACAACCACTCCCACGACCCACTTTTCAAGCAAATGTCCTCTGTAATAAAAGAAGTGGAAATTGAAATACATAAAATAGATGATATAAGAGCCAAACTGTGTCTAAATAGATTGGAGCTAGAGTTTTCCATAAGGAGTCAGTGAGTGTTTAACATGCAAACGAGCTGCTTCCCTGAGGGTATTTTAAAAGACCTGTCAGGTGTGAAATATGTCTGTCAATGAAAAACACCTTTCATTATTAAACCTTTTGCTAATGAATCACCTGCCCTATTCTGTTTATTTGCCTTTTTGACTTTCACCTGAGTTACCTCTGATACTAGTACATACCTTGCAGGGGGTCTGAGGCCACCAAGAACCCAAATCCTAATCACTAGGTAATATTATTAGCAATAACTAACCTTCCTAGAGCCCTTTACACTCATTAAACATTCCACACAATTCAGTAAGGTGAGACAAGTATCATCATCCCCAGGTGTAAATGAGGAAACCAAGGAACAGAGAGGTGAGTGAGTGATTTGCCTCAGTTGGATCAGCTCGTATTAACAGCCTGGACAGGGCCCTCCCACTCCAAGGGCACTGTTCTCCTTTTTTATGACACATGACCTCTTTAAGAGGTCACTTGGATGCCCAGGTCACTAAGGTTCTTTCCACTGTCCTCAAGTAAATGTGACAGTCACTTTGGGCAGGGACTATGATTTCTAACCCTCCACCAAGCCCAAACAGTGCCAGGTATGTGGAAGGCACTGTTTGGAGCCCTAGAAATCACATGTCAAGATCCAGCAATGTTCCTCACTAGAAACGACCTGTTCTAGTCCACAAAGCTGGCTTAGCTGTTTCACCATCAAATCAATGGTAAGAATCATCTCCATCTCCCTAGACCAAGGGAAAGTCCTGTAGGTCATAAAACCAGGCAACAGGAAGTTCAGAGTGGGAAGTTGATGGTCAAACAAAACGTCCACCCCTTGGACAGAACTACATAGAAAATCAAGCACTTACCATTTGTGGGGTCAATAAGTGGCTAGGCCTTTTCAGTTACCATTCATCTGTAGACCTTCTCCATGCCACATTCCAGGAAGACAGGTCTAGAATCATCTCTCCCTGCTTAGCACACAGCGATGAATGGCCACAGAAGAAAGACACTTTGGGATCTAATTTCATTTATCCTCTAAAGTGACCCATAGCCTCCTCCCATTTCCTAGAGAGACTATTAGACAAATAAGCCTTATTTTTCCTAAACTGCTCCCAAGACCGGTAAAGTCACAAAAATACCATTGGAGAAAGTGGACAGGTTCTCAGAAGAACTTGATCAATGAAATGAATAAAAAGCAAATGAGTCAATGCCCAGGCCAACGTGTAGCTGGCCTGAGTGAGTTTACAGTCTGCCGTGTCCTTTAGATAGTGATGAAGTCCAATGGAAAAATCAAATTTTAACCATACCGGCTTCCCTAGTATTTAATGGCTAGAAGTTGCTTGAATCAATATTGGTTAAACAACGGAATCCCTGACTGATTCCAAGGTCTCAGAGCAGTTAAGGAAAATAAACCTCAACCAGGTAAGGAACAGAAATTCTCCATTCAGTTCATCCGGGAAAGGGGGACTCAGGGTGAATAGTGGAGAGCAAAGAGCAAGTGGCAGGAAAGAGGAGAAAAGCGAGGGAGCTTCCAGCAAGACAGGTACAGGGCTCAGGGTTTCAACACCCCTGATAACTTCTACAACTAGACTCTGAGGTGCATACTGTGAAAGTCTCATGCTACAGACAAGGAAGGGGAAGAAAGTAGGCCAAAGAGCCAGAGCTGGAATGCAAGTGTGTCTGCTCTAAGACAGCAAAGGGTGGGCAAGAACAAGCAGCTTGCTGGGCCTGGAGGTGGACACAAAGGCTCTCCAACCTAAGAACCTAAACCCAGATTCTTCAGTAAGCTGCCCTGGTTGGAGAGAAGGGAACAGAAAACTAAACCAAGCACTATTCTTCTCTCATAAGTCCTTTCTCAAGAAAATGAGTATATATCAGAAAGGAACAAAAGGCCACTCTCCCAGCAGAGGTCAAATCTCACATCTGCAAGGACTGTTGAGTAATAACCAAGCAAACAATGACACAGTAGGACAGAATATTATATAATCCAGGAAAAATGACACAAGTATAGGAAGACATGAAAATCTGTATACAGCACGGCATGTTGATGCACAGTATGGTGGCATGGGGCATGGTGGCACATGCTGGTATTCCCAGCTACCTCTGAGGCTACGGCAGGAGGATCACAAAATCCAGGCTGGTCTCAACAACTTAGCAAGACCCTGTTTCAAAAATAAATAAATAAAATAAAAGGGCTGGAGTTGTACCTCAGTAGTAAAGCATTCCTGGTTCAAACCCCAATAACAAGAAACAAAAAACAAGAAACAACAACAACAAAAAAGTATATAAAGAAAGGTGGGGGAATTAACAAATATGTCCAAAATAATATGCACATGTTTACTACAACTACAAAAGTAAAACTGGTAAACAAGGAAAAGAAGACCCATAACCAAGTGTGAAGCTGTCACAGGATTTTTTTTCCTATAAAATAGTGGTGCACAACTATGGTCCCCAGATCAGCAGCATCCACATGATAGACAAGCAAATTCTTGGTACTAGGACCAGACCTAGAATACCAGAATCAGAAAACTAGGGGGAAGGGTTCCAGAACTTTGTGCAGTAACAAAGCTTTCGGGTGATTCTTCTAGATGCCAGAAATCCAGGGCAACAAGAAAATGCTTAAGGAAAACGTGAGCACAAAATTTAATTCACTTCAAGTCAGCAAATATTTCTTGAGCACCCACTACGCACCAGGCATCATGAAGGTAATCAATAAATACTTATTGAACGACTTCTTAGTTAGTGGGAAATAAATGCCACTTAACCCTAGGCAGAACGGCAGTAGGGGCTTTCTACAAGCTGCTCTCCACACCCTGCTGGGTGTTGGCACACATTTATCCTGCGATCCGGAAGCACAGGGCACCCGCAAGGTCCTGGAGATAATCACTGGACTGGGGAACGTGGCAAGCCCAGGTGCAAGGCTGGCATGTCGGGGTTGTCCCTGCTCCAAACGAGACCACGTCCCAACCCCAGCTGCGGCCAGGCCCACAGGCCACCTGGGTGTGAAGGCTTCCTGCTGAGCCACCTGCCGCCCTCCTCCAGCTCCGCCTACTGGGGTGCACGCAAGGCTGTGCCACTCGAGGACAATCCACTGATGCCCGCTGGAGCGCCAAGCGGGAGTCATCGCAGAGGGGGCGGAGCACTGCGAGTCACCGAGGCACGTGGACGCGCATCGGGTGACAAGGTCACCGGCCGGGGTTCCCTCCCTGCTCTCCTGCCGAGCCGGAGAACCGAGGCGGGCACCGGGCGCACACCGACTCCCCCGCGCTCGAGGCACGGCCTGGTCCGCCTGAGCCCGCTGCTGGGGCCCCACTCACCTCCCGCGGAGCCCGGCGTCCCACTGCAGCCCTGCGGCCCGGAGTTGGCTGGAAACCGTGCCCTGCGCCACCCCGAGAGCGCTCGGCGAAACCCGCGCCGCGCGGCCTGCCGGGACTTGTAGTTCGCGGTTCCTTAAGCAAAGGACCCAGGAGCCAGGCGTCCCCGGACCGCGCCATCCCTGGAGGCAGAGACGTGGATACTTTCCCCGTCGTTTCTTTGCCTGGGCTGCAGACACGGAATCTTACCGAAGACTTTTCTCAAGAGTCATTCCAAATAGGTCGTGAATTCGCGTTTGGTGAAGGATGCCCTTGTGGATTTGTAGGTTTTAGATAAGGCATCCGAACAAGTAGGTGAAAGAAGAAATTTACTGACAGTTGCTGGATGGTGAGAATATGCAGGTTAATCTTAGTTATCAGTAGCCCTCATGTATTGATCTTTATTCAGCGAACGTTGACTTCTAAGATGTACCCTGGAGACATGTATTCATTTTATTAATATCTCCTGAGCTGGTCCCTTCGTGGGGGATTCATCTGTCAGGTCAGTGTTTTGGTACTGGGATTGAACCTAGGGGCACTTCCACTGAGCTACAAGCCCAGTACTTTTTAATTATTTCTTTCTTTTATTTTGAGCTGACCTCCAGCTTGCCATCCTCCTGCCTCAACTTCCTCTAGTGGCCAGATTATAGGCAAGAGCCACCACAGCCCTCACACCAGCTCTTTCAATGTAATGCTAACCAATTTTACAATAGGATTTTTTTTCCTGGAACTTCAGACACTAATTTAAAGTTTATATGGAAAAACACAGCAAAGCATAGCCAACACACTCTTGAAGAAGAATAGCCTTGCCCTTCCATGTTCCCCATGCACCAAAAAGTTATAAAATTAAGATCATGTGATATTAGTATAGGGTTAGACAAAGGAGAAAATGGAACCTCCTCATGAACCCAGAAACTGATCCAGGTATCTTTAGAATCTTGATATTTGACTTAACTGGATTACAGATCAGTGGCCACAAGAGAGACAGTTCAGTATATGGGCTGGCAAACCAGTTGTCTGCTGGATACCTTAACTCATCCCATATGCAAAAATTATTTCCAGGCAGACTAAAGACACTAAATGGGAAATTAATTCCTCTAAATTAATTCTTTTAAAATGAAAACTTGTAAGAAATAAAGCAAAATGTCTTTATGAGCTCAGAAGGTTTATTAAGTGTCGTAAATACAAACTGTAAAGAAAACTTTTATAAACTTACAGTACATTAAATTTAAGAACTCCTCTTCATTGAAATTCACCATAATGAGAAAATACAAGTCACACACTGGGAGAAGGCAACTGCAGTACAGAGATACTGTAACCGGGGAAAACCCTAAATAAACCCTCTAGCTTCACTTGCTCTTACTTAACACACAAATGACTGATTCTGGAAGTCACACAGCTGGGCGATACTTTATTAGTCTTCCACTAACTCTGCTGGAGGTAACACCTCTGATGTGTGAGTTATGGTAACCGTTTTCCAGGTTACTTTTCAGGGACTCAAGGTCACTTTTGCTGAAAACTATGACTTTTCACTTGGCACTGCAGCTATCCAGTGAGAGACTGGAACAAGATTAAGATGCTTAGCATCTGTCTTCAAATTGTGTCTCTTTTGTTGCTTTACTCTTGGACCAGACTCTACCCAGTTCTGCAAGTAGATATGTCAATCATTTGAGAAATGTTTTGTCCAAAATTATAATATAGGGTTGACTTGTCCAAGACTTGCCCCGTACCTCTCTCTCTCCCCTGTTCTAGGCTAACACCCTTCCCACTGCCATGATTAGAAACATCAAACTAGGAAAGGATTGAAAAGAGGTGGCACCAGAGTTCCTGGAATATCCCCACCTATTTCCAGGTGAGACATGAACATTTCTCCCCTTCATTAGCCTAACTCTCTCCCTCATCGTTTCTGTCCTCTGTCTGTAACCCCTCAGTAGCTGATTTGTGAGCAGTGCTCCCTCTTCTCCATCCTTTGGCCACTGAATTAAGCGTTTCTCCCTAAGATTCCTCTCCCTGACATGAGTTTTTTAGTGGAATGAGCTTCTGGACCTATGTTCAATAAAGTGACCTAGAGTCGAATAACACAACCCACTATCTCAAGTTTGCTATTTACAGGCACGAATACAAGAAGATCAACAACATTGAAACGGTGTGAGACACATTAGAGGGATGAATGAGTGGAGCATACCTTTGCCCAGGTGATTTTGAGGTGTTCTGTAAACTCGGGCCTGGGGATATAGCTCAGTTGGTAGAGTGTTTGCCTAGCATGCACAAGGCCCTGGGTTCAATCCCCAGCACCACTAAGAAAAGAAAAAAAAAAAGAAAAGAAAAGAAATGTTCTATAAACTAAGAATTGAGAATTAAAGATTGAATGTTTGCTCCCAGGAGAAAGGCCTTGGGGAACAGCCCAAGCACAGGAAAAGTCATCAAAAAACAGCATAAAGATGCAGTAAAGGGCGGGGGTTGTGGCTCAGTGATAGAGCACTTGCCTAGCATGTGTGAGGCACTGGGTTTGATTCTCAGCACCACATAAATAAAGGCATTGTGTTCAACTACATCTAAAAATAATTTTTTAAAAAAGATGCAGTAGAATACAGCAAAAGATATAAAGATACCAAAAATTAGGGGGCTGGGGTGTATCTCACTGGTAGAGCACATGCTTAGCATGCGTGTGGCCTTGGGTTCAATCCCCAACACCACACATACTCAAAACAATTAAATTTTAACAACAGAGAGGGCTGGGGTTGTGGCTCAGTGGTAGAGCACTCACCTAGCATGTGTGAAGCGCTGGGTTCAATCCTCAGCACCACATTAAATAAATAAAGGTATGTGTCCATCTACAACTAAAAATAAATAAAATAAAAAATATTGGACTTTTGTACAATTGTCAGACAGAGGTTGAGACTCAAATCTGGGAAGTAAGGTTCAGAGATCCAGCAGTTGAAAGAAGATGCAAGGCACAGTGGGAATACTGGTCATCCTTTCTTCGGAGGTGGCAACAGCCACCAGCTAGCTTCAGCTTTAGCTCTGAGCCAGTTCCACTTTGCCCCCTGAGTCTTTTCCATAGGCCTTTTGTATATACAGACCAGACAAAGGGCACACTGCTACAGGTTACATCAGTGCGCGCATGCTCACAGGCAAATGCTTATGACCTTGAGTGTATACACTGAATCCGGGTGTTCATGATCTTGACTACACACTGACCACAACATAGCCAACTCATGGCCTTGGCTACCTGCTACAAATACAACGCAGTCCACCGGAGGCCTCTGCGAGGGAGCCTAACTGTAGCCATGTGAGCCTGCCCCAACAACAACATGTGAACTTTGTATATTTAAATGTTTTTAACTTAACAGATTTCCAGTTAAACCTGGTAAGTTGAACATGATAAGATAACTCACTTAGTTCTACTTCCTGAATCCTATGAAATAACAGGAAGGAAGGAAGTCATCAACCCAGAGAGAACAAGCAAGGAGACAAGAGCAGAGACAGAATCCAAAGATAAATGCAGGGAGCTCCAAAGCAGGCAGGCAAAGGAGATGGCTTTGAACCCCACCAATGCCTGGAGATTGTGATGCTAGAGCCTGCATGGGTGTCTGTGCCTCAGTCATTGTTTTTTTGGTTTTTGTTTTTGCAAATGTTATTGTTCTCATTAGTTTTTATTGTTGTTGTTCTAATTAGTTATACATGACAGTAGAATGCACTTGGATACATCATACATAGATGGAGTATAATTCTCATTCTTCAGGTTGTACATGATGTGGAATCCCACAGGTTGTATAGTTTATATGTACATAGGGTAATAATGTCTGTTTCCTTCCTAACTCCCTTACTCCTCCCCTCCTTTCAATCCCCTACCTAAACTAAAGTAACTCTATTGTTCCTCTTATTGTGAATTAGCATCTGCATATCAGAGAAAATATTCAGCCTTTGGTTTTGGGGGATTGGCTTATTTTGCTTCGCATGATGTTTCCAACTCCATCCACTTAGTGACAAATGCCATATTTCATTCTTCTTAAGGCTGAGTAATATTTCACCATATATATGTACATATACAATATATGTGTGTATATATATGAATGATGGAATATATATACTCCATATATATATATATCACATTTTCTTTATCAATTCACCTGTTGAAGGGCACCTAGATTGGTCCACAATTCAGCTATTGGAAGTTGAGCTGCTATAAATGTTGATGTGGCTGCATCACTGTAATATGCTGATTTTAAGTCCTTTGGGTATAAACCAAGGAGTGGGCTAGCTGGGTCAAATGGTGGTTCCATTCTGAGTTTTCTGAGGAATCTCCATACTGGCTTTCCATAATGGTTTGCACAAATTTGCATTCCCCCCAGCATCCTCACCACATTTATTGTTATGTGTATTCTTGATAATCGCCCTTCTGGCCAGGGATGAGAAGAAATCTCAGTGTAGTTTTGATTTGAATTTCTCTAATTGCTAAAGATGTTGAACATTTTCATATATTTACTGATTGATTGTATTTCTTCTTTTGTGAAGTGCCTGTTCAGTTCCTTAGCCCATTTATTGATTGGGTTATTTATTTTGTGTGTGTGTATGTGTGTGTGTGTGTTTGTGTGTGTGTGTATTAAGTTTTTTGAGTTCTTTACATATCCTGGAGATGAATGCTCAATCTGAGGTACATGTGATAAAGATTTTCTCCCACTCTGTAGGTTCTCTTTTCACATTATTGATTGTTTGCTGAGAAGCATTTTAGTTTGAATCCATCCCATTTATTGATTCTTGATTTTACTTCTTTAGGAGTCCTTTTAAGGAAATCAGTTCCTAAGACAACATGTTGGAGATTTGGGCCTACTTTTTCTTCTATTAGATGCAGGGTCTCTGTTCTAGTGCCTAAGTCCTTGACCCACTTAGAATTGATGTTTGTGCAGGTGAGAGATAGGGGGTTAGTTTCATTTTGCTACATATGAATTTCCAGTTTTCCCAGCACCATTTGCTGACGAAGCTATCTTTTCTCCAATGTATGTTTTTGGCTCCTTGTCTAGTATGAGATAACTATTTATGTGGGTTTGTCTCTGTGTCTTCTATTCTGTACCATTGGTCTACATGTCTGTTTTTGGTACCAATACCAGGCAGTGTTGTTACTGGGCTCTGTAAATAGTTTAAGTTCTGGTATTGTGATGCCTCCTGCTTCACTTTTCTGCTAAAGAATTGCTTTGGCTATTCTGGGTCTCTTACTTTTCCAAATGAATTTCATGATTGCTTTTTCTAGTTCTATGAAACTCAGTCATTCTTAAAATCTCCCCCAGTGACTTTAATAGGTGGCTCAATGGAAAAAACCGTCAAGAAGGCAATTTAGTACAGGGGGATTGGAAGTGGCTCTCAGTCACCTGGAGAGCCCTAACAATCCTCCTAGGCCACCCTGGACCACTTAAATCCATTTCTAGGGACAGGGCCAGACACAACCTATTTTGTAGAGCTCCCAGGAGATTTGAGGTACAGCCAAGGCTTAAGACCACTGCTCTAGATCAAAGAATCATGTTTGAACTGTGTACCTACCGCAAGTTCCTGATTCAGCAGAGCTTTAGTTTCCTTTTTTTGATAAGTATTTACATGCATCGCTCTTCCTCCTTTGAAGGTAAAGAGCAGAGATGTATGAATGCTTTGGAAATGGAATTCTGCTGTTCAGAAAGGTGTCATCATACTGAGAAGAAAAGTCTTCACTGACTCAACCAGCTCCCCATGACCTGACCCCACCCTCTCTCTCCAGTCTCACTTTGCTACCCCCCCCACCTTGTCTCCCCTGGCCATACACTCCCAACATACAGCTTCCGTGTGTTCCTCAAATGCCAAGCTGGCTGCTGCCCTTATCCTTGCTGTCCCATATCTTCATCGATTTCTCTCCATCCTGGCAATCTGTTCTCTGTGCTAACCTCACCCCTCCAGAGGGACATTTCTATTTACCCCTATCTGTCCACCTATGCCCACATTGCCTGTGACACACTCTATCCCATTACAGTGCTTTTTTATAGTACTTAGTACTTCAGATTGCATCATTCATTTGTTTAGTTCAATTTGTCTCCTCCACTAGAATATAAGCTCCTCCAGAGCAGGGATTTGGATCCACAGTACCTAGCACAGTAGGTACTAGGTGGTAAGGATATGATGAAGGAAACAGGCAAGGTCTCTAACCTTGTGGAGAATCATTTGGCTGGGGCAGAGACGGGAGAGGGGACAATAAACAAGTAAAGAATTAACGGATAGTTCCACAATGTAATAAATCCAATGAAGAAAAGAAGCAGGAGTGTGTCAAGGAGTGAGCAGAAGCCAGAGATAGACTCTTAGGATAGCTTAGGCAAGATCTCTGAGGAAGTTGCACCTGGTGAATAAGGAGGTCAGCCATGGGGAGGACAAGCAAGAGAGTTCTCCAAAAAGATATAGCAGCAAGAGCAAAGATCCAGGGGTAGGAAAGAGCTTGGTATGAGGAACAGAAAGGAGCCCAATGTGACTGAAGCAGAAAGAGTGGTACAAGAGGAGGTGGGAGAAGCAGGCAGGACCAGCCACACGGGCCCTTAAAGGGCTCATTCAGTTTGGATTTTAGTGCAAGCGCAGTAGCAAGCCATTGAAAGGTTTGAACTAAGAGGGGATATGACCAACAATTTTTTTTTTTTTAAAGAGGGGATATGACAGATATGCTCAATAGGAAATGCAACTAAGCAATCACAGCCATAAGGAAGCAACTACCATATTTCAGAATTTTCCTGAGTCCCAGCTATGTTTCTGGTGCAAAAAGCCCTGGGTGCTGACTGAGTATTTAGAACTGCTGTCCAAGAGAGTTTTCAGGCAGGGTGCCCTGTGTCTTGTCCCAGAAGTAAAACATCTCAGAGAAAACATCATGCAGAGACAATCAGAGGATGTAAAAGCAACCACAGTACCGGGCTCCTCTTTAAGGCAACAGGGAAGACCGCTGCAGAGGAACTAATGAAGGAGCCAAGTCAGCAAGAGGAAGAAGCCCGGGGCCTGTATAGTAAGGAAGCAGGAAAGCCAGCCGCATCCCAGGAGCAGCACTCCTGTATGGAGAGAACAGCAACAGAACGAAGCACCAGCTGAAGGCAGGAGGCTGTGTCCATGCAGACCCAGGACAGAGGAAGTCCCAGCAGAATGGAGGCAGGCAGCCAGGCCCAGGGTCAGAAGGTCAGGATCCAGCTACCCCAAGGGAAGTTTAGCATGTACCAGCGGACCTCCACACCACGTGCACTTGTGCACTGTGGGTGGAAGAGCAGGAGCAGGGGGCTGGAGAGGGAAGGCTAGACCTGGATAACATCTGGTTCCATGTCCATGTGATGGAAACTTGCCCGGCCTGCCCCTCAAGGTGGTCAAACTGGCCCGGGTTTGATGGAAAGCTAAAGGATTTTTTTATTACCTGGGAGGAAGCAATCAAAGCAATCTGGAATTAACTTCCAACCCAGGGGCTGGAGTGACATGAAGAACAGGATTTCTTATCTGCCTCTGCTGGCTGAGAAATTCCACAAAAGGCCCATCGCTGGGGCCCCTCAGTGTTCTCATCTGTCACAAGGGAGAGGAAAAACGCCCCATGAAAATAGCTGACACATCTCAGGATAAAAGCCACATGAGTTCTTATCAGAATTCTAAACTAGTTTCTTGGGGTGGGACCTACATGTACACACTTGCATGCATTACATATGGTATTAGTTATCAAAGCTTGGTATTGTCAGATGCTAGTCTTAAGTGCTTTAAGTGTATTTTTTGCGTATAACCTTCATGAGGTCTGAGATACCACCATTATCCCCTTTTGACAGTTGAGCAAACTAAGGCACAGAGAAAGAAGTGACTTACCCAAGATCACCCCATAAGGACAGAGCTGGACCTCAACTCCAGGCCCCTGACTTCAGAGCCCCCACTCTGAAATGAGCAGCCCACTCTGATCACAGAGTTTTTAGAGAAGGAAATCATTTCAGGCAAATGTCTGAGGCTTTAGCCTTTGACACCCTGAGGTCTTTGAATAGTTTTAAGAGCAAAGAGCCAAACTGACTCAGTAGTGATCCTTCATTACCAACCACTAATTGACCACAGCTCACAAATTCAAGACAGGATGGACTAGGAGTTAGATGAGCTGGGTTCAGTCCTGCAACTAATCAGCAGTTTACCTGGGAGTAGGTGTTTTCCCTCCCTGAGTCTCAGGATCTTCTCTTGTAAAGGAATTGTATGGGCAGAACTTGAAGGCCTCTCCAACTTTCACATCCCATGATTCTTTGAGTCATGAGCAATGTCCATTTCTTCTAGAGTACCTGTCCACTCACCAAGAGATGAGATTGTGTGGGACACAAATGAATGAGCCCGTGTGCTGGACTGTTCTCTGTGTCCTTCCCACTGGCTTCTCATACTTCTCTTTCCTGCTCTGAGCCCCAAAGGTCGACCTCCAGCTTCCCTGCATCCCGGGGGTCCTCTCCCCTCCATCCTCTGGGTGGTTTGGCAACAGTAAGCCCAAGCAGGAGATGGGAAGGCAGGAAGAGAGGCAGGCCTGGATGCACACGCATATGCACACACACACACTGCACCCTGGCAGCTCCCCCTCTGCCCAACTCCTGTCAGACACATCTACCACTAGCCCCAGGCGTCACTGCGTTTCAGGAATGCCATTCTCACACCTGCCCCTTAAATCTAAGAGTGATGATGACTCAGAGCTATTGCCAGTGCCCAGGCATCCCCTCCACTGGCTGGTTCCCTGAAGTGCCCATTCCTCAGCTAAGGCCAGTCATTCAATATCTGCATAAAACCCCTCAACATGTCATCCATTTCCTGTAGGGCTCTGCTGAAGGATGCTTCCTATAGTGCAGTGACTTTCCTTCTTGTCATGCTACCATGACATTGTAAATCCTTTCGTGTGTCATGAGTCAACACAGGAATCCAAGTCCTCCTTTCAAAGTCCAACAGACACCCACACCAAGCTCTACCACTAGAGGGAACCTAGAAATAAACACTTTCAGGGCAAGAAAGGGCCTCGGTTTTCCCCTAGTGGTCGGAGCAGCAATAGCAGTGTTCTACTTGCCGAAAGTCTATAAAAACTCAGAAAAGAAAACAGACCGACCTGGGTTGGAATCCTAGCTCAGCTACTGTAAGACCTCCCATGCCTAAGATTTCTTATCTATAAACAGGGGCTATATCTGCTTCTCAGGCCTGCTCACAGCTAGCACTCCTCCTGGCACATACTATAGATGCTCAAGGCACGTTAATTCCCTTCCTTTCCAGTAGTCAATTGAGAAGCCCTGAGAACACTAGATGAGGTCCAGAAATACCATACCACCTCCTTCTGTTCTCCAGTGGAATGGCCAGGTCCTGGTATGGCAGAGGACCCAAGGCAGAAAAAAAGAAAAGAACGACTCATCAGAAACTAGGCAATTGTGTTAAAAAAAAAAAAAAAAAAAAACGACCAACCACACACAATGCCCAAACCAACTGCAGCAAGCAATTAAGGAACAATAGCTAAATACTTTCTATAATTAGAGAAAAACCATCGCAAGTGATCAGAGATGCTTTGTCTGCACTGACCCTCTGCACCCGAAGATCTTGGCACACGTGAATGCAGACCGGGGACAGGGATCTTGGGTCTTTTTTAGTTTTCTTGAGAAATTAAATCTCACACTACCCTTCTGTTGCAGAAAAGGAGGGCAGAGGAGGCAGCGAGGACCCTCTCATCTGCAAAGAAAGGCAGCTGAAAACATGAATCTTGCCGAGTGCGAATTCAATCCTGCGAGGAGAGTGTCCTAAGCCCCTCCCTGTGGGCTACCATCATGCCAATGGCAGCAGGTGGGTGGCTTGGCATCTCCAGAGGAGGAAGAGGCAAATGGGCTTTGGCATCCACCTATCATGTCCCATTTGCTAAAATCTCAGGAGCAAACCTACCATGCACAATGGACATTCCAGGCAAATGAGTTTTTTTCCACAAATAGGAGAATTGCTCTCCTGGTCTTGACAGCAGGAGCAGGCAAGCTTCCTCACCGAACCCCAGCTCCTCCCAGGCCCTGCTATTCCCCCAGGCCTCAGGCTCCCAGCTGGAGCGTCCTTATCTCTTCATTCTCCCTAACCCCTTATCACCACCTCAGCCTATGGACATTTCCTGACCTCTTCCCATCTCATCTTCCCCTTCCTCCACATTTCTATCACTCCAAGTCTAGACTTTTCCACAGACTTCTGCCTGGTGCCCCTTCTTCCAGACTCCTCACCCTCATAGGTATTCCACAAAACACCACCCTACAGATTTCCTAAAGCACTACATTCACTCTGCCATCCTCTACACCAGGACTTTTTTTTTAACTAGGGCTCAAATTCCCCTGATGGCACAGTAGATCATTTTCAGTGGTATGGACACGTTAGTGTCCCACACAGGTGCCCTTCACCAGGCCAGTGCGCTCCATTATGGGGTCTCTGTGAATGTTGGCTTTCAAGAACGCATAGCTGCCCCATTCTTCAGAAGACTGATGGGGCTGAGAGGAGTTTCCTCACCAGGTAATGCCTGAAAGGCTTCTCCCTTCCCCCCCACCACATAGCCAATGACTGACAGATACAAAGCACAAAAGGCCAGCCCCTTGGCCTAGAGGAGGGATACTCTTGAGGCACTATTAGTGCTCTGTAGCTTCCTGTGGGGGAAAGGGCCCTGTTTTAGTTAACTTTCCATCTCTGTGACCAAAATATGTGACAAGAACAATTTTTTTTTTTATTGTAAACAAATGGGATACATGTTGTTTCTCTGTCTGTACATGGCGTAAAGGCATACCATTTGTGTAATCATAAATCTATACAGGGTAATGTTGTTGATTCATTCTGCCATTTTTTTCCCTTCCCCCCCTCCACTCCCACCCTTCCCCTCCATCTATACAGTCCTTCCTTCCTCCATTACAAGAACAATTTTGAGGAAGAAAAGTTTATTTTGGCTCATGATTTCAGAGGATCAGTCCATGGTGGTCCAACATCATGGTGGAATGGTGTGGCAGAGGAAAATAGCTCAGAACATGGCTACCAGGAAGCAGATAGAGAGCTCTGCTCATCAGGGACAAAATATAAACCCCAAAGTCACACTCCTAGAGACCTACTTCCTCCAACCCCATCCTACCTGCCTAGTTACACCCAGTTAATCCGTATCAGTGTGTCTGGTCTCAATCTTGTGATCCTCCTGCCTCAGCCTCTGGAGTAACTGGGATTACGGGCATGTGCAACTACGCCTTACACAGCTGGGTACTTAAATAAGCATTAGAGGGGGCTGGGGAGATAGCTCAGCTGGTAGAGTGCTTGCCTCACAAGCACAAGGCCCTGAGTTCGATCCCCGGTACCGCAAAAAAAAATAAATAAATAAGCATTAGAAAAAGTATAACCAGTACATCAATACATCTCATTCAAATTACTAGGAACACTGTTTCACAGGGTGAATTAAATTTACATAATTAAAAAAGTGATAAGAAGCCAGGAATAATAGTTAGTACACACCTGTAGTCAGTTCCAGCCTTCAGAAGACTGAGGTTGCAGGACCACTTGAGCTCACAATTTCCAAACAAGCCTGGGCAAAAGAGTGAGACCCAATATCAAAAAAAAAAAAAAAAAAAAAAAGTAAGAAGAGATTGGTTAAAAGAAAAAGCACAGTGTTGCAGGAGAGTCTAGCAGGAAAAACAAGGACCAGGTAAACATCAGGAAGTCATACCTGAGTGCTAAAGTCTGGAAAACATTGTCAAACTCAATACTCAGAAGCAGTGATACTCAATCAAGGCAGTTTTGCCCTCAAGAGAAATTGGGCAATTTCTGAGACACTGTAAGTTATCATGACTTGGGGGCTGCTACTGAAAACCAGTGGATGGAGGTCCAAGGTGTTGCTGGACATCTTACAATTCAAAAACAGGTCTCTACCACAATCATGCTGTCAGTATCAATAGTCCTTTTTTTTTTTTAAATAAACGGGGCTAAGTTCAAACTCCAGACTTGGCATGAGCAAGACTGTCTTTCACTGAGTGCTCTACCTGTCCAGGGCTGCCTGCCTCTGTGAGCCTCCACCAACCCTTCCCATGCTCTCCCTCTTCTGAACATCTCATGCTTATTCCTGACCCCAAATACATCCTCTTATTATTTCTGCATCCCTATTCTTTCATCTCACCCAGCCTTTAAGTCAAGTCTGTATCTTTCTCCCCAAAACTTACTTCCAACCACTTCGCACATAACTGATGTTTATTAGTCAAGTCTTCCTTTTGGGACTAGGAATGTAATTCAGGGGTGTAGAGTGTGAGCTTAGCATACCTGAGGCCCTGGGTTCAATCCCCCAGCACACGCATGTCCCCAAATTCATTGTTACTCAATCATTATCATAACCCTGTTGGTTTAATTTAACTAATACTAAATTCTTAAATCAGTGTTCCAGTCTGTTTACCCCTTGGTAGCTTCCTAGGGATCATGAACCCCTAAATAAATGCCTTTGTATTGATCTTTGTCCTCTAAGCACAATTCACCAACTAATACATTTCGAAGGGGTCTCTTAAAAATAGTAAAAACCACAACCGTATCTCTCTACTACCTTCACATTCATTACCATGCAGCTAGTATCTAGCACCTGGCTAGCCACACTTGAAATCAGTCCCAGGAAAACAACTATTCAAGAGAATGCATGTATGCATGCACACATATATACATGTACACACCCAATAAAGTTACCTAGGATAAAAACGACAGTAAAAATTGGGGAATATCTCAGTACCTCCGAAATTCCTGCACAGATTGACTTCCTTGTAAGTTTTTCATATTTTCATAACTATGTATTTCACCAGACTCTTTACTCTTGTAAACCCAAGTAGATTGTACTGTAGCTAGAAAACATTTAAATTGAATTGGTATAAAAGACTATTAACTAAATGCACCTTTGCCAACCCCTGCTCCCTTGTGCTTTTGTTTCAAACATTCAGAATCTAAGGAGCAGCTATTGGTGAGGATAAGGGAGAAAAGGTTTTGGGGGATTGTTCTGCTGCCGTGTGTAACTAATTAGAGCAAATACTTAAAAATAAATAAATAAATAAAATATGGTTGGCAAAAAACTTTTTTTTAATTTTAAAAAGAGAGAAAAGGTGACGGCAGGTTTTTGTTTCCAAACCTTATGAGCTTTATTGCAGCAGGATGACCTCGAGGCAGGTCATCCCTAATTACATCGGAGGCCATCACCTAGACATGGAGGTATGGGGCCAAGAGGACTTGCTTTCTCAGGCACATTCTCACATTGTGCCTTCAGGAAGATATTCTGTTTCTCAACACTGGAGTGCTAATTTCTTTGGGAGAAAACTAAGTCAGTTTACAGAACACCTGCAATTCAATTCTGCCTGGAAGGAACACCACTGGCCTTCAAGGGAACATTTATTGGGTGTCTATCATGTTCCACATATTGAGTCACATTTATGTGGAACTGAGCCTTGCTTTGAGGATATCGGTATAAGATGATGTTCCTGCCCAGCTGAGAAGCCCACGGTCCAGTGATTGATATGGATTTTTTTCTACAATCAAGTTGACAAGTGCTATGTAATGAGAAGCAATGTTTATGGAAAGTCATTGATTTGGATGAGCCTCCCCACAGACCCACACTAGAATGGAGTCACTTGTGCTAAGTCATCAAACTAAACTTTGAAATAGGCCAGTTTAAAAAAAAATAAACAAAAAAAACAGGTGATTCCAGTCAACCTGAGTCGCCGTCATAAAAAAAAAAAAATCCCATATGCTTTTAACCTTATAAAATGATTTTGAAACAACCCCAGTCTGCTCTTCTGTTCTGTTTCTTGCTTTCTTCAGCCATTTTTTCTGACTATAAAAGCTAACATCCTCTGTTCAGTTCATTGGAATGCTCATTCTATTTTATAGAATAAAGTGTTGCCCAATTCTAGAATTGTAAATATAAGATGTGTTAGTCAGTTTAGCAGTATAATATCTGAGACCGTCAACTTATAAGGAGAAAATGATTTCTTTTGTCCCACTGTTGTTGCTTGTTTTGGGTTTGGGGTTTGCAGCACTGGGGATCAACCTGGGGCCTCATAAGTGTGAGGCAAGCGCTCTCCCCTGAGCTACACCCCCACGCCCACCGTCGCACAGTTCTGGAGGTTCAGTCCACGATCCGCTGGCCCTGTTGCTTTGCGGTCTAAGATAAAATAACATGTGGCAGAGCAAAGCTGCTCACCTCATGGTCCCCTAACACATGGACCTTTGGGGGAATTCCACATCTGAACTAGAACAGATGTTTAAACTAAATTTGTTGTAATTATGTGTTTTGAGGGAGGACATGTGTGAAGTAATGGTGGGGTGGGGTGAGGGTCCTTGGTCCCTGATACAACGGAGCACAAGGAAATCTGAATTCAGCAGCTGGGTTCTGGTGGCCGCTCTCCCCATGTTCTGGAGGAAAGACTCCAGGCAAGGCATCGATGGCACCTGCAGGTCAAGAGGAGCAACTAAAATTCCTTCTGGAAGTCCAGAAGGAAATACAACAACTTAATGGCCATTGTCTCTGAGTAGTAGGGATGCAGGTGAGTTATTTTTCCTGGTGTTTCCTTCTATTTTTTTTTTTCCAGTTTCCAAGAGAACAAACTCCTTTGACACAAAGAATCACTGAAGTTGCAAAACGTGGTTTAATTCTCAAAAATATGCAAACAAGATCTACTCTTTTAAAGCATATTCCCTCCTTTCCTCCTTATCTATCTATTGTTCCTCAAAGGTTAGTTTTTAGGACCTACTTCAAAACCACTTGGAAGACTCAAAAACACAAATTCCAAGCCCTATTCCCAGAGTCAGACGTTCTGGGTGAGGCCCAGAAATCTGTATTTAACAAGCTCCCTAAATGATTCTTTTCTGCACCATTAGCCTGAACCACGGCTGTGGAGAACGAAGCATTACATTCATATCAATTTTCCAGAAAGCTAAGGCTCATCCACATTTATAACTTTTTTAAAACATTATACACATCCCTCTAAATAAGTTTGCTGAACAAGTTTGTTTTTCTTAGTGGCTAGAGGTCATGTCCATGAGATAGAAGGGTATTAAGATGCCTGCTTTCCTTCAGGGCATATTGAGTTGTAGGGGGTTAGTTCACACTCACTAAAGAAATCCTGGGCTCTGATACTTTTATAGTTCTCTCAGTTTTGTTCTATCATTCTTCACCCAATGTCTTTTATTTCTTACCTTTAAAAAATCATTCACTTACCATTCCACACACACACAGATTGTCCCACTTAAAGAAACCAGGGCCCCTTAGAGAAAATGGCTCATTCCACATCTGGTCATGGAAATGCATAAGATGATCTTGGAATATTTTCTGTATTGTCAGCTTTTCATTACAATAATGAAATACCTCAGGCAGGCTAACTTGAAAGAAAAATAGATTATTTTAGCTCACAGCTTTGGAGACTGGAAGTCCAACAGCATGGCACAGGTTCTTCCAAGGGCCCCCCTCGGCATGTCATGTTGTGGTGGGAATACGTGCGTATTTTCCCCTCTTCTTATAAAGCCACTAGGACCAATCCTGGGTCCCACTCTAATGACCTTTTTCTAATCCTAATTGTTCCCTAAAAGTCCCATCTCTAAACACTAGAGTCAGATAAGTTTCCACCGTTTTGATATCATTAACATGATTTGGGGGACTAAATTCCTGCCTGAGTTTGGGAGGACCAACCATAAATAAAACATAGCAATCTGTTTTTTTTTTTTTTTTTTTTACTAGCTGATAGTATTAAGCACTTACAACATGCCAGATACTGTTCTCAAGCTTTCTCTTTTTTTTAATTGTAAACAATGGGATACATGTTGTTTCTCTGTTGTACATGGCGTAAAGGTATGTTGTTTGATTCATTCTGTTATTTTTTTCCACTTCCCCACACCCTCCCACCTCTCTTTTCCCTCTATACAATCTTTCCTTCCTCCATTCTTGCCCCCTCCCTAACCCCTAACTCTAATCCTAACACTAACCCCTCCCACCCCCCATTAGGTGTCATCATCCACTTATTAGCAATATCATTTGTCCTTTGGTTTTTTTTTGAGATTGGCTTATCTCACTTAGCATGATATTCTCCAATTTCATCCATTTGCCTGCAAATGCCATAATTTTATCATTCTTTATGGCTGAGTAATATTCCATTGTATATATATATACCACAGTTTCTTTATCCATTCATCAATTGAAGGACATCTAGGTTGGTTCCACAATCTGGCTATTGTGAATTTAGCAGCTATGAACATTGGTGTGGCTGTATCTCTGTAATATGCTGATTTTAAGTCCTTTGGGTATAGGCCAAGGAGTGGGATAGCTGGGTCAAATGGTGGTTCCTTTCCAAGTTTTCTAAGGAGTCTCCACACAGCTTTCCAGAGTGGCTGCACTAATTTGCAGCCCCACCAGCAATGTATGAGTGTACCTTTTTCCCCACATCCTCGCCAACACCTGTTGTTGCTTGTATTCTTGATAATCGCCATTCTAATTGGGGTGAGATGGAATCTTAGGGTGGTTTGATTTGCATTTCTCTTATTACTAGAGATGTTGAACATTTTTCCATATGTTTGTTGATTGCTTGTAGATCTTCTTCTGTGAAGTGTCTATTCATTTCCTTAGCCCATTTGTCGATTGGATTATTTGGATTCTTGGTGTAGACTTTTTTGAGTTCTTTATAGATTCTGGAGATTAGTGCTCTATCTGAAGTATGATTGGCAAAGATTTTCTCCCACTCTGTAGGCTCTTTCTTCGCATTGCTGATAGTTTCCTTTTGCTGAGAGAAATCTATTTAGTCTGAATCTATCCCAGTTATTGATTCTTGCTTTTATTTCTTGTGCTATGGGAGTCCTGTTGAGGAAGTCTGGTCCTAAGCCGACATGTTGAAGCTCTGGACCTACTTTTTCTTCTATAATCTGCAGGGTCTCTGGTCTGATTCCGAGGTCCTTAATCCATTTTGAGTTTAGTTTCATGCATGGTGAGAGATATGGGTTTAGTTTCATTCTGTTGCATATGGATTTCCAATTCTCCCAGCACCATTTGTTGAAGAGGCTATCTTTTCTCCATTGCATATTTTTGGACCCTTTGTCTAGTATGAGAAAATTGTATTTATTTGGGTTTGTGTCCGTGTCCTCTATTCTGTACCATTGATCTACCTGTCTATTTTGGTGCCAATACCATGCCGTTTTTGTTACTATTGCTTTGTAGTAGAGTTGAAGATCTGTATTGCGATACCCCCTGCTTCACTCTTTCTGCTAAGGATTACTTTAGCTATTCTGGGTTTTTTATTCTTCCAGATGAATTTCATAATTGCTTGCTCTATTTCTGTAAGGTACATCATTGGGATTTAATTGGAATTGCATTGAATCTGTATAGCACTTTTGGTAGTATGGCCATTTTGACAATATTAATTCTTCCTACTCCAAGAACATGGGAGATCTTTCCATCTTCTAAGGTTTCTGTCATTTCTTTCTTTAGTGTTCTATAGTTCTTGTTGTAAAGGTCTTTCACCTCTTTTGTTAGATCGAATCCCAAGTATTTTTTTTTTTTGATTGCTATTGTGAATGGGGTAGTTTTCCTAATTTCTCTTTCTGAAGATTCCATCCATTATGTATAAAATGCATTAGATTTATGTGCATGATCTTATATCCCGCTACTTACTGAATTCACTTATGAGATCTAAAAGTTTTCTGGTGGGAATTTCCTGGTTCCTCTAAGTATATAATCATGTTCATCAGGCAAATAGGGATAGTTTGAGTTCTTCTTTTCCTATTTGTATCCTTTAATTTCTTTGGTCTGTCTAATTGCTCTGGCTAGAGTTTCAAGAACGATATTGGAAAGAAGTGGTTAAAAGAAGGCATCCTGCCTTGTTCCAGTTTTTAGAGGGAATGCTTTCAGTTTTTCACCATTTAGAATGATATTAGCCATGGGCTTAGCATAGATGGCCTTTACAATGTTAAGGAATGTTCCCACTATCCCTATTTTTTCTAGTGTTTTGAGCATGAAGGGGTGCTGTATTTTATCAAATGCTTTTTCTGCATCTATCGAAATAATCATGTGATCTTGACTTTAATCTGTTGATATGGTGCATTACATTTATTGATTTCCTGATGTTGAACCAACCTTGCATCCCTGGGATGAAACCCACTTGGTCATGGTGCACTATCTTTTTAATATGTTTTTGTATGCGATTTGCTAAAATTTTGTTGAGAATTTTTGCGTCAATGTTCATTAAGGATATTGGTCTGAAATTTTCTTTCCTCGATGTGTCTCTGTCTGATTTAGGTATCAGGGTAATATTGACTTCATAGAATGAGTTGGGAGGGTTCCCTCCTCTTCTATTTTATGGAATACTTTGAGAAGTATTGGAATGAGCTCTTCTTTAAAGGTTTTGTAGAACTCAGCTGACAACCCATCTGGTCCTGGACTTTTCTTTGTTGATAGGCTTTTGATGACTTCTTCTATTTCATTACTTGAAATTGGTCTATTTAAATTGTGTATATCCTCCTCGTTCAGTTTAGGCAATTCATATGTCTCTAGAAACTTGTTGATGCCTTCGAAATTTTCTATTTTGTTGGAGTATAGATTTTCAAAATAGCTTCTAATTATGTTTTGTATTTCAGTTGTGTCTGTTGTGATATTTCCTTGGTTCATTCCGAATTTTAGTGATTTGGGTTTTCTTCTCGTCTTCTCTTTGTTAGTGTGGCTAAAGGTTTATCAATTTTGTTTATTTTTTCGAAGAACCAACTATTTATTTTGTCAATTTTTTGTATTGTTTCTTTTGTTTCAATTTCGTTGATTTCAGCTCTGATTTTAACTATTTCCTGTCTTCTACTACTTTTGGTGTTGGTCTGTTCTCTTTTTCTAGGGCTTTGAGCTGTGGTGTTAGGTCGTTTGTTTGTTGAGTTTTACTTCTTTTATTAAATGCGCTCCATGAAATAAATTTTCCTCTAAGTACTGCTTTCATAGTGTCCCAGAGATTTTGATATGATGTTTCTTTGTTCTCATTTACCTCTAAGAATTTTTAAATTTCCTTCCTAATATCTTCTGTTATCCATTCATCATATAATAGCATATTGTTTAATCTCTAGGTGTTGGAGTAGTTTCTGTTTTTTATTCTTTCATTTATTTCTAACTTCAATCCATTATGATCTGATAGAATACAAGGTAGTGTCTCTATCTTCTTGTATTTGCTAACATTAGCTTTGTGGCATAATATATGGTCTATTTTAGAGAAGGATCCATGTACTGCCGAGAAGAAAGTGTATTTGCTCTTGGTTGGATGGTATATTCAATAAATGTCTGTTAGTCTAAATTATTGATTGTGTTATTGAGATCTATAGTTTCTTTGTTCAATTTTTGTTTGGAAGATCTGTCCAGTGGTGAGAAAGGCGTGTTAAAATCACCTAGTATTATTGTGTTATGGTCTATTTGGTTTCTAAAATTGAGAAGGATTTGTTTAACATTCATGGATGAGCCACTGTTTGGGGCATAGATGTTTATGATTGTTATATCTTGCTGATTATGCTTCCCTTAAGCAGTATGAAATGTCCTTCTTTATCCCTTCTGACTAACTTTGGCTTGAAGTCCACATTATCTGAAATGAGGATGGATATTCCAGCTTTTTTGCTGAGTCCATGTGCATGGTATGTTTTTCCCCACCTTTCACCTTTAGTCTATGGGTATCTTTTTCTATGAGGTGAGTCTCTTGCAGGCAACATATTGTTGGATCTTCTTTTTAATCCAATCTGCCAGTCTATGTCTTTTGATTGATGAATTCAGGCCATTAACATTCAGGGTTATTATTGAGATATGATTTGTATTCCCAGTCATTTGGTTCATTTATTTTATTTTATTTTATTTATTTATTTTTTTGACATGACTTGGTTCCTCCTTTATTTGACAGTTCCTTTAGGATAATTCCTCCCTTTGCTGATTTGCTTCTTTGTTTTTCATCTCTTCCTCATGGAATATTTTGCTGAGAATGTTCTGTAATGCTGGCTTTCTTTTTGTAAATTCTTTTAGCTTTTGTTTATCATGGAAAGATTTTATTTCATCATCAAATTTGAAGGTAAGTTTTGCTGGGTATAAGATTCTTGGTTGGCATCCATTTTCTTTCAGGGCTTGAAAAATGTTGTTCCAGGCCCTTCTAGCTTTTAGGGTCTGGATTGAAAAATCTGCTGATATCCGTATTGGTTTCCCCCTGAATGTAATTTGGTTCTTTTCTCTCACAGCCTTTAAAATTCTGTCTTTATTTTGTATGTTAGGTATTTTCATAATAATGTGCCTTGGTGTGGGTCTGTTGTAATTTTGTGTATTTGGAGTCCTATAAGCCTTTTGGACTTGATTTTCCATTTCATTCTTCAGATTTGGGAAATTTTCTGATATTATTTCATTGAATAGATTGTTCATTCCTTTGTTCATTCATTTCTCTAAGCCTTCCTCAATCCCAATAATTCTTAAATTTGACCTTTTCATGATATCCCATAGTTCTTGGAGATTCTGTTCATGATTTCTTACCATCTTCTCTGTTTGTTCAACTTTGTTTTCGAGGTTAAATATTTTGTCTTCAATATCTGAGGTTCTGTCTTCCAGGTGTTCTATCCTATTGGTTATGCTTTCTATGGAGTTCTTAATTTGGTTTATTGTTTCCTTCATTTCAAGGATTTCTGTTTGTTTTTTTTTCAATATCTCTAACTCTTATTGAAATGATCTTTTGCTTCCTGTATTTGCTCTTTTAACTGTCGATTGGTGCAATCATTCAATGCCTGCATTTGCTCTTTCATCTCATCATTCAATGCCTGCATTTGCTCTTTCATCTCATTGTTTGCTTCCCTGATCATTTTAATTATGTACATTCTGAACTCCCTTTCTGTCATTTCTTCTGCCATGCTGTCATTGGATTTTATTGATGTAACATTTAGATTTGTTTGGGGCATTTTCTTCCCTTGTTTTCTCATATTATTCAGGTATCAGTGGACTGCTAAGATACTGCAGATTTCCTCTATTGACTTATAATGTCCCTGAAGTTCTTGTATATCCCCTCTTAGCCTTCAGTAGCCTCTAAGTGCTTTCTTTAAATCACTTAATCCTCACAGCAACCCTGTAACTTCTATGATGATCTCCACTTTAAATAGAAGGAAACCAAGGCACAAAGTATTTTCTTAGTTTGTCTTTAGTCAGTCAGTTAAAGAATGGCAGAACCTTCAGGCAAATGCATTCTGATTCTGTTGCTCAGATCAGCAATGTGAGGTCCCTTCAAGAGTTCTAAGCAGCTGGCCGTGGTGTCACATGCCTATAATCCCAGTAAAAGCTGATGGCATTCTGGGGATATAGCTCAATAGTACAGCAGTTCTGAGTTTGGTTCCCCAGTACTCTTTTCAGGCTTGTCACTCCCCAAATCAATCTCTCTTCCACCCCTGTCACTCTGGAAAATCAGTCTCTCTGCCCAGCTTGTCATTCCAGTTGACACAGGTCCACAATCTTGTTTTATAATGGGGTGCAACTTAAGAACAGACCAATCACCACTGAGAAGTCCAAATTTGAGAGTCTTTATTAAGCCAGCTGGTTGACTGTCTCACACAATACCCCAAAAAATGGCTATTGGGAGAACAACCCCGAGATCACAGGGTCATAGGGGTACTTATACCAAAAATTACATTAATTATAAGTGTCTGTTCCTATGATTCAAAATTACACATTAACATCATGTGATCATCGACAGAAGGGGAAGTGGGTCAAAATGACCCTTACCTAGGTACAAACTAAAGAATGGTTACTAACATCCATACAATCACTGTTCACATGATACATTATTTAGGAGCAATAGGAATCAAAAGAGAGCAATTTTTCTTTATATAGGAATTGTCATTATGTATTGTTAAACATGTCACACTAAGGAACTGATGATGGGGACAGAGGCGGGGTGTTACCATGGGAGAAACTTATTTCCTACATAACATGGAGTCTCAGAGCAAAATGGAGTCTGTTTAGTCATTTCCCTTAGAGTCTGGCCAATAACATTCTCATGGAGCCAGATCTGTCAACCCATCACGATTTCATCAGAAATCAAGTAACCTATCAAAGCCTACTGGGATGGGTCAAAATTCTCAGAAGTCAACATGAAGGAACTCCTACTTACTGAGAGTGGGACAATTTGAATCAATGAACTCAAGCACATCAAGGACTTTCAAATCCTTGCATATAGAATGATAACAAAAAAATTATTAGTCATTTCTGAAAAAATCCTAGGAAACCGCCTGTTTTAAATATTGATCATTACAGAGATCAGGCATTTATTTCCTCTTTCCTTTGGGATCTCTTCTGAAGGGAGATAAAATAGTTGGTAAAAAGGAATTCTCTTTTAAAGAAATTACTCCAGCTAGTAATGGAAAAGGAATGACAGAATTAGAACATCACCAATTTTTAACCCCTAACCACATATGCATGCAACAATGATCATAAGTGGCTGCAAGCATCACAAGAAAGACCACCAGATATTGGACCCGTCTGAAGAAGTAAACACCACTCCCCAAGAGTTTGCTTTGTGTCTCTCCCCACCCCACCACAAAAATAAAACTCTCTGATCAAACCTCTACCTCTAATGAAGAATTTACAGGAATGGCTGGGCATGTTGGCACATGCCTATGATCCCAGTCACTTGGGAGGCTGAGGCAGGAGGATCACAAGTTCAAGGCCAGATCTTGGACAACATAGATCTTGTCTCAATTTTTTTTTTTTTTTTTTGGGTGTGATAATAATAGTTGTGATCTTTGAAAAGGAACTCCTATCTTTCAGAGAAACATCCTGAAATACTAGCAAATGAAATATGATGTTTGAGATTTGCTTCAAAATAATCTGGGGGAGGAAGAAGGAAGTTGACCCTGTCAAAAACTATTAAAGCTTGTGGTAAGTTTGTCAGGTTAATTTTTTCCATTTTCTCTACTTTTGAAATGTTTGAAAATTTTCATAAATAAAATGTCCTACAAATTCATGGTTGAACTTGAAAATTTCAGGGAAGAAAATTTAAATTATCCATAATCCTACCCTACTGAGATAATCACTACTTTCATTTTATAGTATATTCTTCTAGCCTTTTAAGTAATATATATCATAGAAATCCTGCTGTGAATATCATTTTTAGCTGCTTTTTCACTTACGATGGTATTTTTCCTTGTCATTAAAAAAAATTCCAGAATATTATTCTTACAGTTTTCAAAGGTATTTCAGTTCCTAACACTTATTTAATCAATCCTTTATTTCAGCTATTAAAATTTTGTTGCTATGAACATTCTTGAAAATCTTTATTTTGGGACACCACTGATTTTCTTTAAAGTATAATTACTAGTTTAAAGAATATAAACATTTTCAGGTACTTAAAACTGCCAAACTGCCCCACAGAAAGGTTATATTCACTTATGTTCCTAATAGTAATTAGGTAGAATTCCCTTTTTCTCAAAACCTTACTCTTCTGGAAGCTTTTAATTAGCCTTATTTAATAAATAATTCTAAGTCAAAAGGGCAACTGAAAAGTGTGTTGAAACCAGACAAGTCTACCTTTAAATTCAACTAACTGTGTGACATTAGGATAGTTATTTAACATCTCTGGGTCTGTTTCCTCATCTCTACAATGGGAGAAATAAAAACAGTAGGAGGTTATTGTCATTGAAGACCATAAATATGGTGATATATTATCTATAAATTTTCTAATACAGTGCCTGGCTTCATAAACGTTCACTGTAACTATCATTATTTTTGTCACTAATACATCTTTGCTCCCTGTAGGATAAAACTCATGGCTATTTCACTTTTTGTGAAGTGGCCTTTTTCCTTGCTTCTGTGGTCAAGCCTGTATTTAAGCTAGTTCATGGATAAGTTAGGGTGCTCTGGGTGGTTTCAAGCAACAGAAATCCCAGTCAAACTTACATGACTTCAGCACTCAGGTAGGGGCTCAGACATGTCCTGACAGATCTTGGTGATTTCCTTGGCTCTTCCCTTCTGAGTGTTCTTTTGAGCACTATACTAATGTCCCTAGAATAAGAGCTTTTAACAACAACTAAATCTACATGCTTCCATGTGAACACAGAAAGAATCCCTGCCTGCTACAGCCTATTGGATCTTAGATTTATAGTGGTCAGGAGAACTGTTTTGCTTCTTTTGGGGTTTATTACAAAATAACGAGCCCCTAACAGATCTGTACATATGAACATTTGCATTTACATATGACAGAAGAAGCCTGTAGATCAGTGAGGAAATAAAGACTTTTAGATAAATGCTATTGATAAAATTGAGCATCCATGTAGAAAAAAAGTGAAATTACACTGCCTACTGTCTCATATCATGCACAATATTCAATTCCAGGTGGAACTGACATAGTGTAAAAGGAATAAATATAATCTCTTACAAGATAAGGCCTCAGGACAGGAGAGAATTTCTTAAACAAGACACAAAGAGCACTAACCATAAAAAAAATCGATAAATTCACTTACTTCAGAATTAATTTTTTTTCTGCTCATCAAAAGATACCATTGTGGGCTGGGAATATAGCTCAGTCGGTGGAGTGCTTGCCTTGCAAACACGAGGCCCTGAGTTCAATGCCCAGCACCGCAAAAAAAAAAAAAAAAAAAAAAAAAAAAAAAAACCATTGTTAGAGCAAAAAGTCAAGCAGAGTGATGGAAGATATTTGCAATAGATAAAGGACTAGTATTCAACAACATGAAGAATTCTCACAGAGTAACAACAAATAATGTAACTCAGCAATAAACACACAAGAGGCTTGATTAGAAACTTCACAAAAAGAAAATCAAAGGGACTCCTCTTTAGTAATCAGGGAAGAGCAAAATTAAATTGATACCATTGATATAGATCAGATGTAAAAATTTTAAAGATGAGCATATTTAATTTTGGAGGAGATCTTACTGCCAGGGGGAAGGTAAACTGAATCAACCACTTTGGAAAACATTTTAGCATACCTATAAATATGGAGATAAACATACCCTATGACTCAATGATCTATTCTTTAAGTGTATCCCTAGAGAAACCAATGCACATATTCAAGGGAGTATTATTTATTAATAATCCCAAATTGGAAACCACTCAAATGTTCACCAACAGCAAGATAGTTAGTCTTATACAACCTAAACATTACCAATTCTAATAAAAATAAGTAAGTAATAATACTTAACACTTATAGGATACTTACTATGTGCTAAATACCATTCAAGGGCTTTAATATATCAATATTAACATATATGTAATATCTATACATATGTAATATCATTGCAAACACTAACACCAGATTTACTATGTGCCAGGTACTATTTTCTACACATAGTTCATAATTCATATATTTGGTCATTTTATCCTCAAACTTAACCTATGAAAAAAGGTAGTATTATTTTGTCTATTTTTCACATGAAGAAATTGATGTTAAGAAGTTAACTAACTTGCTCAAAATCACACAACTAGTGGTAAAGTTGGGAATCTGTATCCATGGAACATAATAAGAAAAGGTTCTAAGGCAGAACTTTAAGAAAAATCAACAGATAAGAAGTTAATAGGGCTGGGGATATAGCTCAGTTGGTAGAGTGCTTGCCTTGCAAGCACAAGGCCCTGGGTTCTAATCCCCAGCCACACACACACACACACAAAAAAAGAAGTTAATAGGCAAAGGTAGTCTCAGGAATATTAATAAATAAAAGGGAAAAATTCACTGGGTTCCCAGTAATCTTAGAGATAGTCTGAGGAAATTTAGAGAGCAGAATGTTTTTTTAAAAAATAACAGTTTTATTGAGACATAATTCACATACCAGAAAATTCACCCTTTCAAAGTATATAATTCAGTGATTTTCATGATATTCACAAAGATGTACAACCACCACTAATATCTAATTTCAGAACTTTTTACTTTTCAATACTCAAAAAGAAAGAATCCTAACCCTAGTCATTTCCCTTCCCCACCCCAACCCAGGCAACTGCCAATCTGCATTCTGTGTGAATATGCCTGTTCCCAACACCTCACATAAATGATGATACAATGTCTAGTTTTTTGTGCAGCATTCTTTCACTTAGCATTCCTTCAAGGTTCATATATGTCAAAGCATGTGCCACCAAATATCTTGGTTATGGAAATGCTGTATTTTGTTTATCTGTTGATTCACTGATGGACATTTGAGTTGTTTCCATATTTGGGCTCTTATGAATAATGCTGCTATGCACAATTGTGTACGAGTTTTTGTTGGAAAAGATGTTTTTATGGTTTGTATGTGAGGTGTCCCCCAAAAGCTCATGTGTGAGATAATGAAAGGTTTGGAGGAGAAATGATTGGGCTCTAGCCCTAACAGAATCAGTGAATTAATCCCTAATGGGATTAACTGAGTGGTAATTGGAGGCAGGTAGGTGTGGCGGGAAGAAGTGGTTCCTTGGGCTATGAGGTATCTATTTTGTATCTGGAGAGTGGAGTCTCTCCTGAGGTATCTATTTTGTATCTGGAGAGTGGAGTCTCTCTCTCTCTGCTTTGGGATCATCATGTGAGCTATTTCACCACACTCTTCTACCTTGATGTTCTGCCTCACCTTGAGCCCTGAGGAATGGAGCCTGCTGTCTATGGACTGAGGCCTCTGAAACTTTGAGCCCCCAAATAAACTTTTCCTCCGCTACAATTGTTCTGGTCGGGTCACAGCAAAAAAACTGACTAAAACAGATGTTTTCATTTCTCTTGGGTGTGTACCTGAGAGTGGAATCTCTGGGTCATGTAGTAACTCTATGTTAAAGATTTTGAGGAACTGCCAAATTGTTTTCCAAATGTTCCGCACCATGTTACATTCCCACCAGCAACATACAGGAATTCTCATTTCTGTACCTCTTGATTACACTTGTTATTGTCTATTTGTTTACAGCCATCCTAGTGAGTGTGAAATGGTATCTTATTATGGTTTGGAGCAGAGTTCTTTACTGTAGAAATGTGTAGAAGAAGTGCACAAGGAAATCCCTTCTATGCTCAACCTTCACCTGGCCTCTGCCAGGTCTCTCAGCCCTTGGTAGCAATGAGTTCCTGCCTATGACCAAGGACAGGCACCAATCCTTCACTTTCAATGGACCTCCCAACAGTTGGATCTGAGCCTGTTTTTTCCCTTAGATTTTCTTGTTGGATGTTCTTAAAGGGGGGTCTGAGGGTAGCTCAGTGGTAGAGCACTTGCCTACATGTGTAAGACTCTGGGTTTGATGCAGTACTAAAAAAAAGGGGTTGGGGGGGGTGCAAACCTAAATCTACTCGGCATGAAGAACATCGTTTCTCCTAGGGGTTGAGCTTGGTCCTGCCCACCTAGATAAGTTTTCATTCTTGTATTGAGAAGAGCTAGGTTTCTTCTCTCTCCACTTTTCTGGATTCCTCCCAAAGAAATATCCATTCCTGGGGGCTTCTCTTTATTGCCCTGTGAGAAACTTTGCCTTTCTCAGGAACAGATATTTAAGGGTGATTTATTGGACTGGGGAGATAGCTCAGTTGGTAGAGTGCTTACCTTGCAAGCACAAGGCCCTGGGTTCAATCCCCAGTACCACGAAAAAAAAAAAAAAAAAGAAGGTTATTTATTTGGGGTGGAATATAATTTCACATGCCACACAAACTCTTAACTTCTTTATATATATTTTCTTCATGTATTTATACGCAGTGCTGAGAATTGAAACCAGTGCCTCACACATGCTAGGCAAGTGCTCTACCACTGAGCCACAACCCCAGCCCCTTAACTTCTATTATTTAAAAATTAAAATATTCTCAGTCCCTGATCTGAAGGAATAACTCTGTGTGATAGTTGGTGTGCAGCTGGGTGATGAGGGTGAGGACTTCCGACACTAGGAGCCTGTGTCAGCATTGTGAAGAGCAATTCCCAAGGTGCATGTGTGTTCAGTGACCCAAGAAGAGAGAGACATAGGTGGAGTTGGTATAGAGGCCAGAGGGCTTGGCCACTGACTGTGTCAGTCATCTTTTCTCAGTGATGAGATCTTCAGAGATACCACTCCCCCTGAGAAGCGGTCTGGGTAGGACGGCCAAGGATGGGTCAATAGATCAAAGGTGAGACAGAGGCTGCTCTACTATCTCTGAGCCCCTCCTCATGCTGTTCCATGCTCCTTACTCTACTCACCACCCAACCCTCTGCCCTTGTCCTGGGCCTCACCTAACAATGGCACCTGACTCTGGTCAGATTACATGATCAGGAAGCATCCCCTGAAGGCTCCAGGACGGGCGCAGTGATTCTCCTGGTGCTTCCAAAGCATCTCAGGCTTACCTTCAGCTCAGCACTAATCACATTGTAATGAGGTTACATTTTACATAAGGAGTTGCAAACTCAGGTGTCTAAGGAGCCCAGGAAGATAACAAAACTAAGGGAAGCAGGTCAGATGTGAGACTAACCCTGACATATTTTTAAAGCAGGAGTCTACTTTATTTTAATTTTTTATTTTTTTCCTACATGTATATAGGGTAATGATGTCTGTCTCATTCTATGGGCATTCCCATCCCCACTGTCCCACCCCTCCCTTCAGTCCCCTTTGTATAATCCAAAGTTCCTTCATTCTTCCCCACCCACCCCCCGCTATGGATCAGCATCCACTTATCAGAGAAAACATGCAAACTTTGGTTTTTGGAGTTAGGCTTATTTCACTTAGCATGTTATTCTCTAGTTCCATTCATTTGCCTGCAAATGTCATAATTTCATTCTTCTTTAAGGCTGAGTAATTTTCCATCCTGTATATGTACCAAATTTTCTTTATCCATTCAACTGTTGAAGGGCATCTAGGTTGATTCCACAGTTTAGGTATTGTGAATTGAGTTGCTATAAACACCAGTGTGGCTTCATCACTGTAGTATGCTGATTTTAAGTCCTTTGGATATAAATCAAGGAGTGGGATAGCTGGGTCAAATGGTGGTTCCAATCCAAGTTTTCTTAGGAATCTCCATACTGCTTTCCATAGTGGTTGCACCAATCTGAAGCCCCACCAGCAATGTATGAGTGTGCCTTTTCCCCCACATCCCCACCTACACTAATTATTGCTTGTATTCTTGATAATTGCCATTCTGACTAGAGTAAGATGAAATCTTAGTTTTCATTTGCATTTCTCTAATTGCAAGAAATGATGAACATGTTTTCATATATCTGTTAATTGTATTCCTTATTCTGTGATGTGCCTATTCAGTTCCTTAGTCCATTTATTGATTGGATTATTTGTTTTTTTAGTGTTAAGTTTGTTGAGTTCTTTATATATCCTGGAGATTAGTAGTCTATCTGAGGTGCATGTGGTAAAGACTTTCTCCCACTCTGTAGGCTCTCTCTTCACATTATTGATTGTTTCCTTTGCTGAGAATAAGCTTTTTAGTTTGAATCCATTCCACTGATTCTTAATTTTACTTCCTGAACTTTAGGAGTCTTTTTTTTATTCATTTTTATTTTAAACAAATGGGATACATCTTGTTTCTCTGTACATGAAGTAGAGGCATACCATTTGTGTAATCATACATTTACCTAGGGTAATAGTTCTTGATTCATTCTGTTATTTTTTTCTCCCCCCCCACCCCTCCAACCCCTCTTATCCCTCTATACAGTCCCTCCTTCCTCCATTCTCCCCCCACACCCCCCATTATGTGTCATCATCTGCTTATCAGTGAGATCATTCGTTCTTTGGTTTTTTGAGATTGGCTTGTCTCACTTAGCATGATATTCTCCAATTTCATCCATTTGCCTGCAAATGCCATAATTTTATCATTCTTTATGGCTGAGTAATATTCCATTGTATATATATACCACAGTTTCTTTATCCATTCAACAATTGAAGGGCATCTAGGTTGGTTCCACAATCTGGCTATTGTGAATTGAGCAGCTATGAACATTGATGTGGCTGTATCTCTGTAATATGCTGATTTTAAGTCCTTTGGGTATAGGCTAAGGAGTGGGATAGCTGGGTCAAATGGTGTTTCCATTCCAAGTTTTCTCAGGAATCTCCACACTACTTTCCAGAGTGGCTGCACTAATTTGCAACCCCACCAGCAATGTGTGAGTGTACCTTTTTCCCCACATCCTCGCCAACACCTATGGTTGCTAGTATTCTTGATAATCGCCATTCTAATTGGGGTGAGATGGAATCTTAGGGAAGTTTTGATGTGCATTTCTCTTATTACTAAAGATGGTGAACATTTTTTCATATATCTGTTGATTGCTTGTAGAACTTCTTCTGTGAAGTGTCTGTTCATTTCCTTAGCTCATTTAATGATTGGGTTATTTGTATTCTTGGTGCAGAGTTTTTTGAGTTCTTTATATATTCTGGAGATTAGTGCTCTATCTCAAGTATGAGTGGCAAAGATCTTCTCCCACTCTGTAGGTTCTCTCTTCTCATTGCTGATAGTTTCCTTTGCTGAGAGAAAGCTATTTAGTTTGAATCTATCCCAGTTGTTGATTCTTGCTTTTATTTCTTGTGCTATGGGCGTCCTGTTAAAGCAGTCTGATCCTAAGGCAACAAGTTGAAGATTTGGACCTACTTTTTCTTCTATAAGATGCAGGGTCTCTGGTCTGATTCCAAGGTCCTTGATCCATTTGGAGTTGATTTTTGTGCAGGGTGAGAGATAGGGGTTTAGTTTCATTCTGCTGCATATGGACTGCCAGTTTTCCCAGCACCATTTGTTGAAGAGGCAATCTTTTCTCCATTGCATATTTTTGGCACCTTTGTCTAGTATGAGAAAATTGTATTTATTTGGGTTTCTGTTCGTGTCCTCTATTCTGTACCATTGATCTACCTTTCTATTTTGGTGCCAATACCATGCCATTTTTGTTACTATTGCTTTGTAGTATAGTTGAAGGTCTGGTATTGGGATACCCCCTGCTTCACTCTTCATGCTAAGGATTGCTTTAGCTATTCTGGGTTTCTTATTCTTCCAGATGAATTTCATGATTGCTTGTTCTATTTCTGTAAGGTACATCATTGGGATTTTAATTGGAATTGCATTGAATCTGTTTAGCACTTTTGGTAGTATGGCCATTTTGACAATTTTAGTTTTGCCTATCCAAGAACATGGGAGATCTTTCCATCTTCTAAGGTTTTCTTTAATTTCTTTCTTTAGTGTTCTGTAGTTCTTGTTGTAGAGGTCTTTCACCTCTTTTGTGAGATTGATTCCCAAGTATTTTATTTTTTTCGATGCTATTGTGAATGGGGTAGTTTTCCTAACTTCCATTTCTGAAGATTCATCACTTATGTATAAAAATGCATTGGATTTATGAGCATTGATCTTGTAACCTGCTACTTTACTGAATTCACTTAAGAGTTCTAAAAGTTTTCTGGTGGAATTTCCTGGCTCCTCTAAATATATAATCATGTCATCAGCAAATAGGGATAGTTTGAGTTCTTCTTTTCCTATTCATATCCCTTTAATTTCTTAGGTTTGTCTAATTGCTCTGGTTAGAGTCTCAAGGACGATGTTGAATAGAAGTGGTGAAAGAGGGCATCCCTGTCTTTTTCCGGTTTTTAGAGGGAATGCTTTCAATTTTTCTCCATTTAGAATGATGTTTAAAAAATTAAAAAAGAATGGGCCTGGGGATATAGCTCTGTTGATAGAGTGCTTGCCTCACAAGCACAAGGTCCAGGTCCAATCCCCAGCATTTCAAAAAAAAAAGGAACAATGTTGGCCTTGGGCTTAGCATGGATAACTTTTGTAATGTTGAGGAATGTTCCCAATATCCCTAGTTTTTCTATTGTTTTGAACACGAAGAGGTGCTGTATTTTGTCAAATGCTTTTTCTGCCTCTATTGAGATAATCATATGATTCTTGTCTTTAAGTCTATTGATATGATGTATTACCTTTATTGATTTCTGTATGTTGAACCAACCTTGCATCCCTGGGATGAACCCCACTTGATCATGGTAAACTACCTTTTTAATATGTTTTGTATGCGATTTGCCAGAATTTTATTGAAAATTTTTGCATCTATGTTCATGAGGGATATTGGTCTGAAGTTTTCTTTCCTTGATGTGTCTTTGTTTGGTTTTGGTATCAGGGTGATACTAGCCTCATAGAATGAGTTTGGAAGGGTTCCCTCCTTTTCTATTTCAAGGAATAATTCGAGGAATATTGGTGTTAATTGTTCTTTGAAGGTTTCGTAGAACTCAGCTGAAAATCCATCTGATCTTGGGCTTTTCTTGGTTGGTAGGCTTTTTACGGCGTCTTCTTTTTCATTGCTTGAAATTGATCTGTTTAAATTGGGTATGTCCTCCTGTATCAGTTTGGGTAGATCATATGTCTCTAGAAATCTGTTGATGTCTTCAGGATTTTCTATTTTATTGGAGTATAAATTTTCAAAATAGTTTCTGATTATCTTCTGTATTTCAGGAGGGTCTGTCATATTTCCTTTTCATTATGAATCTTAGTAACTTGAGTTTTATTTCTCTTTGTGATTTTTAAAACAGAAGCAAAAACTCTGTGTCTTCAATCACACAATTCCCTTGACCTATCTTTTGTTCTCTTTTGACAGCATCACAGGTATGTGAGTCATTTCACATCTCTCTGCCATGAGGACAACAGTGCATGATGAAGGGCAACTAACACCCTCCACTTTGGGACTGTGACTTATCTTCCCACATGGCCAACTGCATTCCACATGTGGATTTAGGCACACTGTGTCAGTTCTATCACTTCTAGAAATCTGGATCTTTATTAAAATTCTACCAACTTTTAAATGTCTGAAGCTAACTGAAATATTTTAAAGCATGGGAGGGACAAACAGTGCTTCTGGAGGCCAAACTGAACACACAAACCCCAGAGCTACCAACCCACTGTCTATAGGTCCTGACTGTGCAGTATTTAACTTTAAATGCCCCTCTCCAAATTAGCACAGGTTCTGGTACAGAGACAACACTTGACAGATTTTTGAAAAACAGTTGATATCTACTTAGTACTCACCCTGGGTTAAGCACCTAGGCACTTGATATTCATTACTTCATGTCATCCCACAGCCTCATGAGGTGGGTTAGGGTTAAAGTTTTTAGAATGAAGTAATGATCGAGGCAGGGCTCTTTCTTAGGTCTGTCTGACTCCAGAATTCTTAGATGACATCATCTACTTGGGAGATGCTGGTTAAGATGATGTTCTAGGAACTAATTTGACAAAATTATTCTATGTGCATGTGTAAACTCACCACAGAGAATTCCACCTAATGTATACCTATAAAGTGCCAGATTACTCACTTGCTATTTGCATTCTTGGGAAGTTTACATATTATTTCTAAGTCTCAATTTCCCCATCCATAAAATGGAAAGGGACTGAGAATGTGGCTCAGGGCTACAACATGTGCTTAGCATGCACAGGCTTTGGGTTCAACACCCAGCTTTAAAAAAAAGGGAGGGACAGATGGATGGAACTGGAAATTATCATTCTAAGTGAAATAAGCCCATCCCCAAAACCAAAGGCTGAATGTTCTCTCTGATATGTGGATGCTAGCACACAATAAGGGAGGCAGGGTAGGGAAGAATAGAAGTACTTTGGATTAGACAAAGGGGAATGAAGGGAAGGGAGGGGGACAGAAAGAGGAAAGACAGTGGAATGAATCAGACATAACTTTCCTATGTTCATATAGGAATTCATGACCAGTGTAACTCCACATCATGTACAACCACAAGAATGGGAAGTTATACTCCAACTATGTATAATATGTCAAAATACATTCTACTGTCATGTATACCTAAAAAGAACAAATTTTAAATTGTTTTAAAAGGGAGAGACAGATAAAATAACCACTCACAGGGTTGTTCTAAGAAACATAAGCACAGAGGAACTCATCAACAATCAATAACCAATATTATTGTCCCACTGTTTATTAATTATAGCCATCCATACCATATGCACTACAGCTCCTTAGCTTGCAAACAGGCATATTCTGGTGGAATATCTATCTTGTTACTAGAGGAAGAGAATGAAGTAATGTAAGAAATCACTTTAGATATCAGATGGCTGCCTCCTGAGCCAACTGCACACTTGATAGGAATGAAAATGATCAAAACGAATGACAGGACAGCAAGGGGCAAATTGTTCCCCTGCCAGGCTATTCAATAGAAAAAGGAATAGTTATCTTGGGTCTAAAGCTGCATCCCCAGTGGATCTTCACCGCTTTTATCCCCTTAAGGTTAGAGCTAACTTTCAAAAGGAATAATTAAATCTAGAAAGAAATGGGGTCAACAGGTCTCACAGTGCTTTTAAACAGAAAATCTCAGAGTGTGCAGAGGAGGTGGCTGAAAGCAAAGCTTCTTTCCTACTCATCAACCTGAAGAATTGCTCAATCCCAGGAAGAAAATATAGGAGCATGTCTCACCAACACGAGTTGACCCTAACTTTAAAGTCATCTACAGGGTTGGGGTGTAGCTCAGTGGTAAAGCACAACCTAGTATGCATGAGACCCTACGATCAACTCTCAGTACCACAAATAATAATAATAATAATCTAAAGTCAAAAATTTATACTACCCATAAGTTGACACATTTCAGAACATTTTGGCTTGTTTAAGAAAAATTACTGATACATTTAGTAATCATAAAAAACAGATTGCATTCATGATAACAAAAAATGAAAAGCCTAGGAATTCATATCCTGAGAGATGCATTCAACTTGTGTAAAGACAACTTCAAAATGTTGTTGGAAGGTAAGAACTAAAATTTTAGTAAGGCAAAACCTAAACAGTGCTACTCAGTGAGAAAACATAAAAATTACAAAGGTATCAACTCTCTCCAAGTTAATTTACAGACAACTCAATGCCAATCATGATGCCTCCATTTAAAAAAAAATTAACTTAGGCTGGGGATATAGCTCAGTTGGTAGAGTGCTTCCTTACATGCACAAGGCCCTGGGTTCAATCCCCAGTACAAAATAAATAAATAAATAAATAAATAAATAAACTCAACAGAACAATTCTAAACTTTAATTACGAAAAAATGAATAAATGAATACTTTATACTTTTTATTCAATTGTTTCTTCATTTCATACTTTTTATTCAATTGTTTCTTCATTTCATTGCTTTTATAGTTTATCAAGATATAGTTTATATACTGTAAGACTCATCTTGTTAAAGTCTACAGATTAGTATTTTTCAGTATATTCAGAGTTGCACTATCATCAACTCTAACTAAAACAAAAAACAAAACCCTCATACCAATTACTAGCCATTCACTTTTCCTATCCCAACCCTAGGAACCCCAGGTAGGTAACTACTAATCCACTTTATTTCTCCTTGAATTTGTTTTCCTGGACATTTTCTATAAGGAGACTCATACAACTGTTCTTTAGGTACTGACTTCTTTCACTTAGCATAATGTTTTCAAAGATTCTGTAGTAAATGATTTAACCTTGCCCAGAGATCAGGGCTTTGGCCTTACCTTCTGGTAGGTAATCTCTGAACTCTTAAAATGTCATACTTAGCATGAGTCCCTTTGTTTGCCTGGAGGTCTTGAGGTTTTTCACTCCCCACCGCACCCCATGCCAGGAATGGAACTGAGGGCCTTCCACACACTACGTAAGCACTCTGTACCCCCAGCAGCTATATCCCTAGCAGCTTTTCACTCTCTTGATAGTATCCTTCAAAGAAAAAAACTCAAGTTGATTTAGTTAAGTTTATCTATTTTTCCCTTTATTACTCATACTTTGGGTGTCATGTCTAAGAATCCTTTGCCAAATACAACATCATTAAGATTTATCCCCGCTGGGCATGGTGGCGCATGCCTGTAATCCCAGTGGCTCAGGAGGCTGAGGCAGGAGGATTGTGAGTTCAAAGCCAAGTTCAAAGCCAACCTCAGCAAAAGTGAAGCACTAAGAAACTCAGTGAGACCCTGTCTCTAAATAAAATACAAAATAGGGCTGGGGATGTGGCTCAGTGGTCAAGTGTCCCTGAGTTCAATCCCCAGTACCAAAGAAAAGAAAGAAAAGAAAAAGATTTACCATTTTCTTTTAAGAGTTTTTATAAGCTTTTCATTTTTATTTTTTACTAGAGATTAAACCTAGAGGTGCTTTACCACTAAGTTACATCCCCAGATCTTTTTAAAATATTTTAACTTTGAGACAGAATTTTGTTAAGGCAAGTTGCCCAGGCTGGCCTCAAACTTAAGTTCCTCCTGTCTCAGTCTCCCAAATCCCTGGGATTATAGGCATGGGTCATTTGTGCCGTTAAGAGTTTTAAAAGACTTAAAAACAAATGTGTTAGGCTGAAAGTATAGCTTAGTGGTAGAGTGCTTGTCTACCATGCATGCAACCCTAAATTCAATCCCCAGGACCACAAAGAAAAAAAAAGTCTTCGATTTAGGTCTTTCATGTGTTTTTAATATTTTTTTCTCTCTTTGAGATGGGGATTTCACTATATTTCCCACTTATCTGGGCTCAAGGAATCCCCCCCCCACTTTAGCCTCATGAGTAGCTGGGACTGTAGGCATGCTCTTTTGTACTCAGCTTGATTAATTTTTTAATATTCTTCCTTTTATCCATGTTTTTATTGGTGCATTGTAGTTGTACATAATAGAAGGATTCATTGTTACATATTCATAGATGTACATAACATAACAATACAATTTGGCCAATCTCACTCCCCAGTACTTCCTCTTTCCCTCCTCTTGTTCATCTCCTTGATCTTCCTTCAATTTTCATGAGATCTCCTCCCCACCTTTATTTTACTTTTTCCTCACTAGCTTCTTCATATAAGAGAAAATATATGATGCTTCACTTTCTGAGTTTGGCTTGTTTCACTTAACAAAATGTTTTCAAGTTCCATCCATTTCTTATAAGTTTTCCAATTTATTGGAATTATAAGTTTTCAAAATAGTCCATAATGATCCCCTGGATTTCTATGATGTGATTTCTCCTTTGCATCTCTAATTTTTATTAAATTGGTTCTTCCCTCTTTTTCTTTCGGTTAGTTTGGGTAAGGACTTACTTACAAAAGTTGTTTATTTTTTCAAAGAACCAACTCTTCATTTCACTGATCCTTAAATTTTTTTTCTTGATTTCATTGATTTGGACTTTGATCTTAACTATTTCCTTCCTTCCCCTCATTTTGGAATTCATTTGTTCTTGGTTTTCAAAGGCCTTGAGATGCATGATTAAGTTATTTATTTGAGATCTTTCTGATTTTCTTATGTAGGAATTCTTACCTAAAAACTTAACTATAAGCCACCTTCATAGTGGCCCAGAGGTTCTATTATGTTTTATCAGTATTCTTGTTTTATTCTAAGAATATTTTAGTTTTTCCCCAATTTATTCTATCACCCTTTTATCATTCAAGACTATATTGTTCAATTGCCATGTATTTATATAGTTTCTGTAGGGTTTTTTGATGCTAATTTCTATGCTTAGATAAGATGCAAGGAATTACATCAATTTCTTTTGTATTTGCTAAGAACTACCCTATGACCTCAATTATGATCTATTTTGGAGAAGGTTCCATAAGCTGCTGAGAAAAAAGTGTGTTTGGCTGTTGTTGGATCAAATATTCTATAAATGTCTGCTAAATCCCATTGATTTGTAATATTTTCCAGGTCCAAAGTCATTACTGAACTTATGTCAGATGAACTACCTATCGGTGAGAGAGATGTGTTGCAGTCACCCCATATTTTTGTACTAGGGTCTACCTGAGGTTTTGAGTAATGTCTGTTTTATGTAAGTAGGTGGACCAACATTTGAGGCATAAATATTTACTGTCTTTATATCTTCTCATTGGGTTGTTATCTTTACCAGTATGAAGTGACATTCTTTGTCTCTTCTAGTCAATTCTGGCTTGAAATCTCCTTCGTTGGGCATGAGAGTAGCTACTTCTGCATGTTTTAGGCCTCCATTTGCATGGTATATCAATTTCCAACCTTTCATTTTCAGCGTGTGGCTGTCTTTGCCTGTAAGGTGAGTCTCTTTCAGATAACTTACAGTTGGTCTTGTTTTTTAAATCATTCTGCCATCCTGTGTTTTAATGGGAGAGGTGAAACCATTTTCACTTAATATTATTATAGAGAGATATTTTTAAATTGATGCCATTTTGATTTATTTCTAATTTTTAATTTGGTCCTATTTCTCATTTGTTTAGCCACTTTTCAAATGCAATGAGGCCTGGGGTTTGTTTTTTATTTTTTCTGTGTGAAGTGTTTCTTCAAGTATTTTCTGTAGAGCCAGTTTAGTAGCCATGAATTGTTTGGGTTCCTCTTTATCTTAAAAGGTTTTATTTTTTTCTTCAATTCTGAAAGATAGCTTTGCTGGATATAACAATCTTGCTGGAGTTATTTTTTTCAGGATTTGGAACACATCATTCAAATCTTCCTGGATTTTTAGAGTTTGAGCTTAGAAATCAGAAGTAATTCTGATTGACTTTTATATAAATGTGACCTGATATTATTCTCTTGAGGCTTTTAAAATCTATTGTTATTCTATAGGTGAGGCATTTTAATTAATACGTATCATGGATAGTTTCTTTTTTTGAACTTGTGTATCTAGGGTTCTGAATGACTTGTGTGTCTGAATGTCCATCTCATTCTTGAGGTTTGGAAATTTTGTTATTTCCCTGAAGAGGTTATCCATACCATTAGCCTGCATCTCACTACTCTCTTCAATTCCAATGATTGTTAAATTTGGTCTCTCAATGTTTTCACAGAAAAATAATATATATATATATTTTTATATATTTATATATATATATATATATATACACTCTGAATATAGAATATATATATATATATATATATATATATATATATATATATATTCTGGTCATTACTCATTTTCTTTAATACTGTCTGAATGTTCAAGGATAGTTTCCTTGTCTTCCAGTTCAGTTCTGAGATTTTTTCTTCTGCACAGTCTACTCTATTAGAGAGACTTTCAACTGAACATTTTTTTAATTTATTGTGTCTTTCATTTCTGAGATTTCTGTTTGCTTCTTCTTCAATATCTCTGTCTCCTTATTGAATTTCTTATTCATATCTTGTAGTGAATTCCTTAATTAATTCAGTTGTTTTTCTGTGTTCCTTGGAATTCAATGATCATTTTCATAATCATTCTTTTAAATTCTTTATCTGATATTTCATCCACTTCAGTCTCTTTCAAGTCAGTTGTTGGAGAATTATGAACTTTAGGTGGCATCTTGTTACCTTATTTTTCCACATTTCTTGTATTCCTGGGAATGGATATCTCTTCCACTCTTACATGTGGGCCTTTTTAGAGCATAGCCTTCTCTTACCCAAGTCCTACAATGATCTAGATTGAGACCCCTCATAGGTGTCATATCCATTGCTTCTGTGTTACTTCTCTCTGTATTTGCTGCAGAAGTATATGTCCATGAGTGAAACCTGTAGGCTTCCCCCACTCATTCCTTCTTTGGGCCTGGTCATTAGTTTGGGGTTGTTTCTCTTCTTCTTTGAAGTAACTATAGCTGCATTTTGAGTGTGGTTAATTTGTGTTTGGAGCAAAGTACACTGTCATTAGGCTGAGTTTAGTTCAGCAGCAGTCTCTACCCTGTGAACTTTAGTGTCCCTATAGATTCCCAGTACCCCACAGAAAAGGGGGAACAATCACAACCACCAAAGCAAACAATATATGGCATTAAAATAAATACCCAGTGCCTACTGTGATATCTACAACACTAATTACCACAAAAAAAAAAAAGGAATGGGGGGGGGGCCTCAGCAATTGCCAACAGCAAAAACAACAAATAACCATGAACTAGATGAGGAATTAAACAGCGGGTGTCAACTATATCATCCACAGTACTAATAACTGCAAAAACATGAATGGCAGGAGTTAGATAAACCAAATAGCTCTAAAATATGGTCAAAATATAGTTCATTAAGGGAATGTGTCGGGGTTGCGTACGGGCCCCTGGCCCTAGGTGGGGCCTGGCCAAGATGGCGCCTGGCAAGCTGCCAGTGTGGTTGGAAACTGCTATTCTGTGCGCAAACAACTAACTTCACTTTAAGGAAGTCTCAGTAATTGGTCAGGGCCTCTGCATAATTCTTGCTGATTCTTAAGTGCTCCAAGTTATACCCATATACGTCTATGTTCTCCCCACATATCATGAATATTCTGATTAGTTGATATAACCTATATAAGTGACAATAACTTCCCTAAAAGGGGGAAGAAGAACTTTGCTGTTAATAAAGAAGCTTGCCACCCATCACGTCTCCGGGTCGTTCTTGCTGGCGAGAGCGACAAGTGGTGCCAAAACCCGGGAATCTTACGTGCCGCGGAGAGGTGAGTGAGGTGAGTAACGATCTGTGAAAGTGTGCACCTAGATCTGTCAGTGGACAGGGAAGTTTCCTAGAGACGAGAATATTGTGATTGTGATAAAGTTCCTAGAAACGAGAAGTTGAAGTTTCCTCAGAATGGGGAACGAGGTTGCTAGATGTAGAATGGAAGTTCCCTTGAAAGAAATTCTTAAAGCCAACGGCACTCCCTTAAAGACAAAAACTGCTCGGGCATTTTTAAAGCAGGTAGAGGAGATTTCACCTTGGTTTTTGGAGGAGGGACTGTTAAACATACCTCAGTGGGAACATCTAGGAGAGGATCTAAAGCGCTGTCCGGTAACGCTACTAGGGACGTTAGCGGTTTGGTCCTTGGTCAGAACTTGTTTACGTTCCCCTCGGGAGGCTTTACAAAAGGCAGTTACACAGGGAGAGGAAGTATTGGAAAAGGTAAAAGAGGAGTCACAAAAAGGATCTGTTAGTGCTCAGTCGGACTCTGAGGAGAGTGAAGAAGGACTTTCTGATACAGAATTACACAAAATAAGTGAGGAAACAAAATGTTCTCAAGCTGGTTCAATTAGTCAACAGGCATTAAGGGAATTGGAGGGCATAGGGCAACAGCTAGAAGACAAAGAAAAGGCATTACAAAAGGCTTTACAAGAGTTGAGCTTACAAAAATATGCAGTGGCGCAGTGGAAAAAGAAGGAGGAAGTGCTAACGAAACCACAGACAGGGCACAAAGAGGAAGTAAAGCCTGTGGCGCACTTTAAAATAAATGAGGAAGTAACTCAGAAAGTGACTTGTACTCCTTCAGCGCCACCTTATGAGTGGCCTCCGCCTTTTTATCCAGGTTGCACTAAAGAGTGCTCCTGTTCAGAGTGTAAAACAAAAAAATGGAAAGAAATCTATGGGATTGAAAGAGGGTTTTACCCTGTTATGGAAGATCAAAATCAACAAAGGTTTCACCAGCCTTTAGACTTTAAGTTGGTAAAGCAGCTTAAAGAAGCAGTTAGTACTTATGGACCACAAGCAGCATTTACAGTATCTATTGTAGAATCTATGTCTACCCTCTTTCTTACTCCTGATGATTGGAGCAATCTGGCAAGAGCAGTTTTGAGTGGAGGGCAATATATAGAATGGAAGGTTCAAAATCAAGATTTTTGCCAGGAAACTGCGCGCAGGAATGCCGCTGCAGGTAATCCACAATGGAATCTAGAGATGTTAACAGGTGCTGGACCATACATTGGACCACAGGCACAGATTCAATATCCTCCTGGAGTCTTTCAACAGATAGCTGTAGCAGCCACTAGGGCCTGGAAGACATTACGTGGCACTGGTGAGCTACAAGGACAGCTATCAAAAATAGTACAAGGGCCTAATGAGCCTTATGCAGATTTTGTAGACAGGCTTATGCAGGTCGCAGGTAGGATGTTTGGAGATGCAGACCAGGCTATGCCATTAATAAAACAATTGGCTTTTGAAAATGCAAATAGATTCTGTAGAGAAGCTATTAGGCCATGGAAGAATAAAGATTTATCTGCTTACATAAAAATTTGCAGGGAAATTACAGAACCTGTGATCCAGGGACAAGTTATGGCCGCAGCACTTACACAAGTAATGCAAAACCAAAAGGGGGCTCGTCCCAAAGGATGTTTTCAATGTGGACAAGAGGGACATGTTAAAAAACAATGTCCTCAAAGAGTGTCTGGTAGAATAACAGCTACATCTTCCACAGGGACTATAGGAGGACCCAAGCCTCAATTATGCCCTCGATGTAGAAAGGGAAATCATTGGGCAAGTGATTGTAGATCTGTTGCTGACATTGATGGGATTCCACTACCACCTAATAATTGGGGGAATTCAAAAAACGGGAGACCGGGCCCAGCACCTCGGGGCCCAAACCAAATGTACGGGGTGGCAATGTCTTTACCAATCAAACCCAGGTGGACTTATCCGCCATCAGATCAGAAGGTACAGTCCAGGCAGGTCCCAGAAGGGCCACCTCAGGGAGCGCAGGACTGGACATCTGTGCCACCTCCAGACTCATATTAACGCCCGAGATGGGTGTACAGATGTTAGACACAGACTGGGATGGCAATATTCCTATAGACTCAGTAGGATTGCTCCTAGGCAGAAGTTCTTCTACTCTAAGAGGTCTTATAGTCCACCCAGGAGTAATTGATCCAGACTTTCAAGGACAAGTTAGGGCTATGGTTTCTTCACCCAAAGGAATTACAGTCATTTCTCCAGGAGACAGAATAGCACAAATGTTAATTTTGCCTAGCCAGCATTCCTTATGGCCTAGTAAGGAGACAACAAGGGGAAATAAAGGATTCGGGTCTACAGGCGGACCCTGGGCTAATTTTACTATGGACCTCCAAGATAGACCCATTATGCAGTTAACAATAGGACATAAACCTTTTATAGGATTATTGGATACAGGAGCTGATAAAAGTATAATAAGTGAAGCAGTTTGGCCCAAAGGTTGGCCTGTAGTTACAGCTAATCAAAACCTACAAGGTTTGGGTGTGGCTCAATCACCTAACCAGAGTGCTGCTTCGCTGTCCTGGAGGGATAATGAAGGTCATTCAGGGGTTTTCCAACCATATATTTGTAAAATACCTATTTCTTTATGGGGAAGGGATGTCTTAACTCAGATGAATGCTAAGTTGACAACAAACATTAATTCTAAACCTGCAACACGTATGATGAAAAAAATGAAGTATACAGAAGGTCTAGGATTAGGGAAGGAACAACAAGGGTCTTCACAGCCCATCCCCCTTCCTCCTCCAAAAAATGATTTCAAAGGGCTGGGTTTTATGTAGGGGCCACTGTTATTACACCTATTCCAATAGTTTGGAAAGATGATAAGCCGCAATGGATTCCACAGTGGCCCTTAACTACAGAAAAATTACAAGCAGCTCATAAATTAGTACAAGAACAAGTACAGGAAGGTCATTTACAACTTTCTACTTCCCCCTGGAATACACCCATCTTTGTCATTAAAAAAAGGTCTGGAAAATGGAGATTATTACATGACTTAAGGGCTATCAATGCACAGATGTTTCCTATGGTTCCTCTACAACGGGGATTGCCATTAATCACAGCCTTACCTAAAAATTGGCCCACCATTATTTTAGACTTAAAGGATTGTTTTTTCTCAATTCCATTACATGCAAAGGATTGTTGGCGATTTGCTTTTACTTTACCTTCTCTCAATCATGCACAGCCTGATCAAAGATTTGAATGGACTGTACTGCCTCAAGGCATGACTAATAGTCCCACTTTATGTCAGATATATGTAGACAGAGCCTTAAAACCTACAAGGGACACTTTTCCAGATTTATTAATTTATCATTATATGGATGATATTTTAATTTGTCATCAAGAGAAGCAATTTTTAGAAAAGGCATTGCAATTCTTAGTATCTACTCTACAACAATATGGTTTTAACATCTCTCCAGAAAAGTTACAAATGGGAGAAACTCAAGAATATCTGGGCACTAAACTTACGGCTACTATGGTAAAGCCACTAAAATTAACTATTAGAACTAGTGAACTTAAAACTTTAAATGACTTTCAAAAACTTCTTGGAGATATAAATTGGATTAGGCCATATTTAAAAATTACCACAGGAGAATTAAAACCTTTATTTGATATACTTAAGGGAGATCCTGATCTTTGTTCTCCGAGGATCCTTACTCCAGAAGGACAAAGAGCTCTTACATTGGTGGAACAAAGATTACAGTCAGATCATACAGAAAGATGTGATCCATCCCAGCCTCTAATGTTAATCATTATTCCAGAACAACATAGTCCATATGGAATTATATGGCAAGGAGGACCTTTACAAAGTATTAATCTCCCAGCATCGCCTACAAAACAGTTACAGACATTTCCAAAAGCCACAGCTCAGTTGATATATAAGGGGTTAGAAGCCTGTGTTACAATATTTGGAAGCCACCCTAAGATTGTTATTGTCCCCTATACCAAACTTCAAATACAGTGGTTAGTTCAACATGATGACGATTGGGCTGTTTTACACTGTTCAACTACAGCAACTTTTGATAATCATTATCCTAAACATCCTTGGATACAATTTTGTAAAAACACTCCTGTTATATTCCCTAAAATTACCAGAACACAGCCTTTGCCAAATTGCCAAACGGTCTTTACTGATGGTTCAAAAAATGGAGTTGGAGCTGTAATAATTGGAAGTAAAACAGAAACTATAATTCTTCCTCCTTCATCTGCCCAAGTAGTAGAACTTGCTGCAGTAGTTTTAGCTTTTAACATTATGATAGAACAGCCTTTTAATCTATTATCTGACAGTCATTATATAGTACAATCAGTGCCTTGTTTGGAGACTGTTCCTTATATCCCTGATGGGTCCGCTGTTGCTCCTTATTTTCGTACTTTAGGTGCCTTAATCTTGGACCGCAAGTATCCCTTTTATGTAGGACATATTAGAGCTCATTCTGGACTGCCTGGTCCACTTGCCGGAGCTAATGCTGAAGCTGATAGGGCAACAAAAACTGTTTTTGCTTTTACTATGTTAGAACAGGCTAAAATGTTCCATGCCCAATTTCATGTTAATTCCACCACCCTTAAAAGAAAGTTCAATATTTCTAAAGATGTTGCTAGACAAATTGTTAAAACATGTCAACATTGTGCTCCTCTATTGCCAGTACAGTCTGTTGGAGTAAATCCAAAGGGACTATTACCTAATCATATTTGGCAAATGGATGTTACTCATTTTTTAGAATTTGGAAACCTTAAGTATATTCATGTTTCAGTAGACACCGCTTCAGGGGTAATCATGGCCTCTGCTCACACTGGGGAAAAAGTTAAAGATGTTGTACAACATTGCTTACAAGCATTTGCAGCCTGGGGCGTCCCAAAAATCATTAAAACTGATAATGGGCCGGCTTACACATCCAAAAGTTTCTTACAATTTACACAAACTTTTAATATACAACTCATCACAGGAATTCCTTATAATCCTCAAGGACAAGGTATAGTGGAACGCACTCATTTAACGTTAAAAAATTGTTTAATAAAACAAAAAGGGGGAATAGGTGCTGACTTTAGAGCACCTAAAGATAAACTAAATCTAGTACTTTTTATTTTAAATTTTTTAAATGTGGATAAGAATGGACATACGGCTGCAGAAAGGCATGCTAATCCCACAAGTACTCAAGTGTGGGTAAAATGGAAAGATATTCTCACAGGAACATGGAAAGGCCCAGATCCAGTTCTTCGGTGGGTCCGAGGGTCTGTTTGTGTCTTCCCACAGGATCAGCAAACACCAATCTGGATACCTGAAAGGTTGACTAGACTGGTGCATCAAAACAACGATGAAGAACATCGTGCTGATAAGCGCCCTATTAATGATGACATTGACACCGGTGAAGACTCGGGACCTGTGGGCAATAGTTAAAGCTTGGCCATATCCTCTGCCTTTAACTAATACCTCCTCTTTATTCCCTCCCATATTTAGCACTAATGCTTCTACGGGATTGCCTATACCAGCTTCTCCTGTTCAACAAGGGTTCTTCTTCACTCCCAATTTTAATGATAATTTTACAAATAATGATGTTCATTTAGGCATGAGACGTGTCAATCCTTCTACAGCTGGCTACTCTTCACTTAGACCTCAGGATACACTAATTTACAACCTTTCTTTGCTCTCTTAGGAGGACCAGAAATATTACGTTTCCACCTACGCCAGTTTGTGTTTTTTCCCCCCTTTTATGTTTTTGCTAACAAACAAAAAAGATGTTTCTCTCAATCTCTCTCAATGTTGAAATGCTTCTAGGTTCTCATGATCAGTCTTAATGCGTATTCCTGCCTTCCTACCAGTCCCAGTCTCTGTTACAGATGATAAATTGCCAGTATTGCTTTCCAGAAATAAGAGGGACTTTGGAATCACCGCAGCAGTCATTACCGCCATAGTTGCATCAGCGGCAGCAGCCACTGTGGCAGCTGTAGCCTTAACTACGTCTGTACAATCTGCAGCCACAATCAATAAGGTGGTTCAACAGACTGCTACTGCCTTATCTACTCAGCAGACAGTGGATCAACACTTAAAAGCAGGGATTCTTTTAGTAAACCAGCGAGTGGACTTACTTCAAGAACAAATGGACATTTTACAGGAACTGTTAAACGTGGGATGTATTTATCATCTGGCGGGACTGTGCGTTACACCTGTAGCTTACCATAACTTCAGCTATGCAGCAAATTTGTCTAGAAGCTTGTCTGTTCAGTTACGCGCCAACTGGTCTTACGAATTTGATAATCTTACTGCTATTCTTAGATCTCAAATTGTTAGCCTTAATGCTACTAGAGTTGATGTAGCTCCAATGTCTGAAGTGCTAAATTGGTTATCCTCCTCTTTCAGTTTTATTAAGCAGTGGGCTGGTATGGGAGCATTATGCATGCTTATGATCATTACTGTTATTTTCCTCTCACGCACTATCATGCGTGTGCGCCAGAGTCAAGCGAGAGATCGTATCATCTTCCATCAGGCCATGGCTGCCCTAGAGGCCGGCAGCTCCCCACAAGTGTGGCTCGCGAGGCTGGACCATTGACCAGACGGGTAAGGAAGGAGGTGACGCCGTACCAACCTAAGACAGGAGCTGTAGCATGCTCTACAGTTATCCGATGACGGGTAAGGACGGTAGTTGACCACTCCGCCTAAGACAGGCTTGGTCCCGAGCTTTTCTTTTAAAAGAAAAAAGGGGGAACTGTCGGGGTTGCGTACGGGCCCCTGGCCCTAGGTGGGGCCTGGCCAAGATGGTGCCTGGCAAGCTGCCAGTGTGGTTGGAAACTGCTATTCTGTGCGCAAACAACTAACTTCACTTTAAGGAAGTCTCAGTAATTGGTCAGGGCCTCTGCATGATTCTTGCTGATTCTTAAGTGCTCCAAGTTATACCCATATACGTCTATGTTCTCCCCACATATCATGAATATTCTGATTAGTTGATATAACCTATATAAGTGACAATAACTTCCCTAAAAGGGGGAAGAAGAACTTTGCTGTTAATAAAGAAGCTTGCCACCCATCACGTCTCCGGGTCGTTCTTGCTGGCGAGAGCGACAGGAATGTGATAGGGAAATAAAAATGAAAAAAAGATTTTGATGGAAAATGAAGAAAATATTTCCACTGAGGTGGTCAAAACAGTAGATAAGGACAGGTGACCATTGCATATGTCCAACTGTTGTTCTTTCCATTTCTTCTTGGGTTATGTATTGAAAGAACATGTGCAAGTGTATGACAGCTGGGTTTTTTAACCCCTTTCACTTTTTGTGTCACTCACCAAGCTTCCAGCTGGAGGACCCTAAAACTGAAACTGGTTGAAATAGCTCTCAGATTCCCTTCTCATCATTATAAGGTGAGATGGAATGGGAAGTACTGTTGATTGCAGTTCTGTCCAGATAGACCAATCAGCACACTCCCAGGGTGGGACTGCTGCAGATTTCTAAGAAGAGAGTTCTGTCAGCTGGGACTTAGTTCTAATCAGGCCTTAGGGTTTTGTTGGGTGGTATCTGCTCTGGTGAGATTAGATCAACACATTCCTAGGGTCAGGTTTATCTCTACTGGGGGTCTGAATTTCAGGAGCCACCCAAAAATTCTACTCACAGGGGCGGGAGAGCCAATCCTCCACACAGTCTACTGCCCATGAATACCAGCTTCCATGGCTTAGACCCTGACTGTATTTGAACCTGCCTGTTCAGTTTCTCAACCCCCTTGAGTTGGTCATGTAAGCCACTAGACTCACAAGGAAAGCAAGTGGCACTCCCCTCCATTTTTCTGACTTGAATCCCCCTGGATACAATCTTTTCTGTGTCTGTTTCACTCACATTCTGCTAGGTACACCCGAAGCCCCACTGTAGGCACTTACTGGGACAGTATGCAATGTTTGCTATGATCTCATGGGATTCTGTTGCAGCTTAGCTTGGCCTCCTCAGGACTGCTCCTCCTTGGCTCTCTGCTTGCCAGTTAAGAAATACACAGCACTTTTCAAACACCAGTTCACTATGCAGCCTCTGGATTAGCTACATTCAGGCTGCTTTTCTGATCTGCAGATTTTTCCATGCCAAATCTCTGTGTTATCCCTCCACTTTGCAGCTAACCAGCACCAGGGTCCCTGCCACAACTAGCTTGGCTCCAAAGTACTCTTTCTTGTTTTTTGCTCAATACTCCCAAATTTCTGAGACATGTTTGTGGTGTGTGTGTGTGTGTGTGTGTGTGTGTATTCCTAAGAGACTCTGACAGTCCAATATTAATTTCAGTGAATTCTCTCTTTAACCTGCCTCAGTGGGAAGCAGTACTCCTGCTGCTTGAATCCTGAGATCTGGAACAACTGGAAATACAGTCTTCCTCTAATCTGCCATCATGAATCTCCTCTTGAATTAATTTTTTTCATATGGCATGAAATACGGATCCAACTTCTTTCTTTTGCATAAGGATTTCCAATTTACCAGCACCATTTATTGAAAAGACTATTACAAGATAAAATCTTGGATGGTTTGGCACCTTTGTCAAAAATTAGTTCACCATAATCATGTTGGTTTATTTCTATTGATATATGTGTCTATCCTTATGTCAGAGCTACATTGTCTTGATTAGGATAGCTCTGTACTAGGTTTTGAAATTAGGAAATGTAAGTTCTCCAATTTTGCTCTTTTCTTTGAAAAGGTTTCTCATTTTATGTTTGAGCATTAGGGAATTCAGCTTTTGTGATTATGCTATTTCTACTTATTTTGCAAGTTTTTGTCTGTTCTGTTTCTTCTTCCTTTGTTGATGTTTTATTTTCTGTTTAAATCACTTTTACCTTACTTAGAAAAAGCAATGTAGAGCAGATTATTGTGTGTTCTAGGAGTAAGTTTTATTTAAAAATTAACTCTTAGTCAGGAGTGGTGTGCATGCCTGTAATCCCAGCAGCTAGGAAGGCTGAGGCAGAAGGATCACACGTTCAAACCCAGCCTCAGCAACTTAGCAAGACCCTGACCCTAAACAACTGAACAAGACCCTGTCTCGAAACAAAAATTTAAAAAAGGGCTGGGGATGTGGCTCAGTGGTAAAGCACCTCTGAGTAAAAAAAATAAAATAAAATAAAAATTAATATAAATTAACTCTTCCAAGAGATTTTTTTTAATGTGACTGGAATTTAACAAAATCAGTTAGCTGCACTATAAATTATTATACACAAACTGGATTTTTCTCTTTTTGGTACAAGAGATTGAATTCATGCCCTCATGAATGCTTAGGTGGACGCTGTATCAGAGCTACATCCCCAATCCATTTTATTTTATTTTATTTTATTTTATTTTATGACAGGGTCTCACTAAGTTGCTTAGGCTGGCCTCAAATTTGGAATCCTGCCTCAGCATCCAGAGTAGCCTGAATGTATGCCACTATACCCAGACACAAATTAGATTTAGCTTCAACTTTAAGAGAAGTTTTGAACATTTTTATAATGGATAGTTTATCTGGGTTACATGGTTTTAGTCACTAGGGTTCCTAGGACACCATTTAGTCAAAATTTAGTAAGAGTCTGTATAGTTTGCCTTGAATAAACTACTTCTATCATAGTTGTTGCATTGGGGACAAGGACTGGGAGGAAAAGACTTGTGGAGGAATGTGTAGAAATAAGGGACTATATGTGTCAACTTGGCTATTTGGTCACACATCATTCTAAATGTTTCTGTGGTAGGATTAATACTTAAATCAGTAGGCTTAGAGTAACTTATCTTCTCTAATATGGATGGTACTCATCTGATCTTTGGAGGCCTTACTAAGACTTTGCTCTTCTCTCTTAGATTTGTATTGTGAACAATTTCATATATATTTTTTCATATATATGTTCTTTCATGTATATATATATGTATATATATACACTAACATGTATGTGTATGTGTATGTTGTGTGTGTATATACGTAGAAGTTGAAACAATGATTCAGTAAACACCTATACAGCTCTGCCATTCAGTCTTAACAATTGTTAACATATTGCTATATTTGTGGTCTCTCTCATTCTCTCTTGCTCTCTGGCTGTAAACGCACACTTATTTTGTTGTGTTGAACTATTTCAAAGTAAGTTGCACACATTTCTTCCCCAAATTCTTTGGCATACATCTCCTAAAAATAAGGTTGTTCACTGGGCATGGTGGCATATGCCTGTAATCCCAGCGGCTTGGGAGGCTGAGGCAGGAGGATCACAAGTTCAAAGTCAGCCTTATCAACTTAGCAAGGCTCTAAGCAATTTAGTTAGACTCCGTTTCAAAATAATAATAATAAAGGGCTGGGATGTGGCTTAGTGGTTAAGCATCCCTGTGTTCAATCCCTGACAACAAAAAATATAAATAAAAATATAAAAGAACATTCTTCTACTTAAATATGATGTCATTTAATACTCTTAAAAAATTAACTAGAATTCTATAATGTAGTCTACTACCAGTCCACATTCAAATTTCCCCAAATATCCTGCAAAAAACTTTTATAGTTTTCCCCCAACTAGACCAGAATCCAATCAAGATTTGTTTATTGTATTTGATATGTCTCTCTTCAGTCTCTTTACATTTATTTTATAGACATTCTATGATATTAACATTTTAAAGAGTCTAGACCAGTAGTCTTAGAGAAAGTCACACTCTGGATTCTTGCTTCCTCATGCTGTCAGAAATGTTCCTTTATTGCCTGAATTTCTTATCCACTGGAAATTAAATCTGGCCTGATAATAAAATTGGGAAATTTTTAAAAAATGAGAAATTTCCTATTGGAGACACATAATGTCAGATTGTCCCACTATTAGTAATGTTAAAGTGAAGATATTAAGGAAGTTACATTTTTTCTTTTATAGTTACTAAGTAACCTTTGGGTCTGGCTTTTCCCCCCACCTTTGGAACTAGCCTTTTTAAGTATATTTTAATGAAAACCAATACTTTGGTGTTAAAGTGTTTTAAAGATCGGGAGAGCAGAAGAAAGTCATCTAAAAAGGAAGAACAGTGAGGTGCAGCAGCTCTGCTTTTTACCAGAGAGTGATAATAAAGCTTCACCAATAACTTAAACATAATGGCATCAGAATCCAAAGTACTGGTATTAAAATAAATTCAAACATATAGCATACAGGAGAAAAGAATGTGTCACATAGTTCTGAAACCATTAAAAACCCTTACATGGTTTGCTACATGCTGCTAATGTGGGGATTACATTTTTGTTCTGTCTTGATGTTCTATTTTAGAGCGGACATGTCATCAGATCCCATAGGCGAGAGCTAATGTGAACTCCCCTTTTTCCTTCTATAGTATGAATAAACTCTCCTTTCCCGTGGAAGTATTACATCAGACCTTGTTGAACTCACCACATGTGAGTTACTGAGCTCAACTACTGGACTTCAAAATACACATTAACTTGTGTTTGACCAAAATTTTGAGAGCTTAGGCCCTGGCAAGGCTGTACTCTGTCAGCCACTTGACATCTGTGGGCAGATATCAGGCTTCAGAAGGCCTTGGAATTCTGAGGCCTCACCTGCCAACACTGCGTCATCCTCTAGCATACAGGGACTTAACACATCATATTGTCCTGGGTCTTGCCAGTGGTAGTTAAGCTAGCTTCTCCCAAGTACTGATTATATAAAGCTATATCTTGAACTTTAATTAAATTTTACTTCACACAAAGGTCTGTGTGAACCTAATTGAAAAACTGGACTTGAATAATTTTGGAACTCAATATGTGCCTAATGTACCCCACTTAACTAGGATATTTACTAGTGAGCTTTTATGCTCCCCCATTTAGGCAGTGTGATTCTAAGAAAAACCTCAATTAACCATGTGATTCATAAAGTCATATTCTGATCAACTCATTTCCACCATACACAATAGAACATTCATTATAAAGTAACCCAGAAATAAAATTGAGTTCAATTGCTTCACTTCATAGATGCAAAACATGAAGCCCAAAAAGTTCAATAAATTTTAAGGTCAATTAAATTAAGGACAGAAAAATCATAATTATTTTTTGAATGTTTACTCTATGCTAGATATTGTTCTAAGCACTTTACATGATTGACCTGTTTAATCCTCCCAACAACTTTATGAGACACGTTATACTTATTTTACTTATTTTGTTTTGCCAGTGACAAAACTGGGAGACAAGTTAAGTGACTTATCAAGATCTACAGGTAACTCAAGAAAACTGACTCCAGAATCTGTGCTTAACTGATCCACCCTACTACCTAGCAAGTTATTCTATTTGTGGCTACATAGTCACAACTAAGTTAGGAATCAAGTTAGGTTCTATGTTCTCTGAGAATAAATTCCACCCTCTATAGGGAATTCTAGGAGTGGAAGGAACAGAGTGTTTCTTGCAACCCAGCACAGCACTGATTCTGGGGTTGCACTAGGCTCTCTATTATGAGCAAGTAGCTGTTAAATATCTGTCATGATGGGGGATGGATGAGTAAGGAAGATCCAGGATCCCAGAACACCAAACCCCTCTCCCACAAAACCAAACAAAGCACTAGGCCTTGAGGTATGATATCACATCATTTTTGCAAATTTGCTTTCTTAATTATGTTCTGCTTAAACTACTATTAAAGCAGGTTCCCATTCTCTTATACACCCCAAGGACAGCAAGGGATCATGACTGGTGCAAATGCCTCACATGATATGCCTCTGTGGAAAAAGAAAATAGATTGTAAGTGCTCTTCTCCCTCCCTTTCTTTCAATCTTACATCCCAGTTCTTGGTATGTCTTACTGATTTCCCAGGTTAATTATTTTAACCTTGTCCTTAGTGGCCTCTTTTGTCTCTCATTGCCATAGAAACGCAATCTGCCACAAGAGTTGTCTTTCTTGGTTGTTTCTTTGACCCAGGCCCTCTACTTAAACCCTCCTTCAGCTCCAAATCAGGTGATGAATTAAGTCTAAGCTCCTTGATCTTGGCTGCGGGACCTTCTCTAATTTGCTCCTTTTATTCTCTTTTTAGAAATAATATATTCCTGGAACAAAGGTTAAATCAGACTACTGTCAGCCAAAATAGTAACTCTAAGAACTAATGTATTTATATAGAATTTTTGAGAGAAGTAAAAAAAAAAAAAAAAAATACTTACCTATATTTACCTATATTACCCACATTTAAGTCTCACAATCAGTGCATTATAATAATGTATAATATACATAAACACACACACATACACACACACACAACAAACTCTCACAATATTCTACCGTTTTAAAAACCTGTCACCCTTTCACTTAACATCATTGTCCCCAGAAGGCTTTTACATTTGGAACTTTACTAATGGAGTGGAATGGAACTGTGCAGGGAATAAAATAAAGCGGCTTAAAAGGCATTTCCTCCAATTTCGTTTTTCTGCCTAAGGAACGCCATCTCAGGTCACAGTGTACGAATGACGGGGTTATATCATTTCCTAAATGCACTTGCTTCTGACTGAAGCGATTACCGTGATAAACCGCTTGGTCTGGTTAGGAGTACAGTGTGCTACTGTTCAAAGAACTACAAGTCCCACAAGGCCTTGCGGCCAGGGCGCCTGCGTACCGCGTGCTCTTTCCTTTCCGCTCCTCGTCGTCGGGAAAGGCCCGCCCCGCGGCGCTGTCGCTCGCCCTGGAAGAAGCGGAAGAAGATGGCGCTCACCAGGTGGGTTGTTGATTTGGGTCCTCGATACGGAAGGATCTGGGAGTAGCTACCTTTTTCTTTTCTTTGTCTACACGCCCCCGGGCGGTGACCAGGCCTGGGGCGCAGAACGACGTGGGCTGAGATCATGGCTACACCTTCCCGCTGGCCGCCGCTGCGACTAGGCCTCGCCGAAGCCGGGGTCTTTCCTGAGGGGCTTCCCGGGTGGAGTTCCCGTTCCTGTGACCGAGAGGCACGGCGTGGCCTCGCGCTGGAGTCTCACGTGTTCTTCGCTTAAGCTTCGCGGCGGGTTGGAGAGCGCTCCCGCATGCCCGCTGCTGGGGTGGGCGCGTAGGGCCCGTGGAGGGCAGCGTCTTAATTCCCTGGGAGGAGTGAAGCGCGCGGGAGGCGACTTCGCGGCTTTCGGGCAGTTTGCGATGATCTTTCTCCTGTTGCCAGAAACTGGAATTTGTGGGGGGAAAAAAAAGAGTGTGGGGGCGCTGGAGGCGGAACTGAACAGAGATTTTAAACTGACCTCAGTCGTGGCCGCTGTCTACTAATATGCACCTTTGCTGAGCACTTTAACTTTGGACCTTAGAATTTTTTCTGTGGATAGAACTACCTCAGATTATTTTGCTATTCTCGGTTGCCTTGGCAACCGAAGGTAAAGCGCTCCCGCCATTAATAAAATAGATGCTGTTAAGTGGGAGATTCCAAGAAGTTACATAACTCTTGCGACCTTGCTGCTCCATCTAAGTAGAAAAACTTTCCACGCGAACTCAACAGTAAACGTCTGTTGTCAAAGAGGGCGCAAGGAAAGTAATCTTTTTAGGACCTCAGCTTGAAGACCTGTAACGCACTTCATTCAGTCTCCTCTTATATTTCCTAACTGATGACAGCATGAATCCTAAAAACGTTTTAGTTGTAGAGAATTACTGTTAGGTACCTGCCCTATCCTAGGGGTCTTTTGTACAGAAGGAAATACAACTTTTCAGTGGCAGAGAAGATGGGGTACTGGTACAATCATAAGACAAAGAGTAACATAGTGCTTTTTTGTTTAGTACCAGCCTAAGTACAAAAAGAATTAGATGCAATGAGCTGTATGGACTGAAGAGTTTCCTTTAGTAAATGATATAGTCAACAAACATTTTAGTATCCTCTGTGTGCAAAGCATCGCAATAGATACTAGTAGGGTTATGAATGAAGAATTTTTGGAAAAGTGGAATTGGAAATGAACACCCAGGAACAATACCACAGATATGGTGGGTATTATGTGCTTAAAATTGCATTGGCAGATTGCAATCTCTAAATGGTCAGTTTGGGGGACTATGTTGCTTTCCATAGGTTCCATCTGGTGTTCATTGGTGTCTTTTGTAAAATCCTTTATATAAACCAGTAAAGGTAAGTTTTTGTTTTGTTTTGTTTTGTTTTTAAGTACCAGGATTTGTACCCCAGGGTACCACTGAGCTATATTGCCAGCCCTTAATTTAATTTTAATTTTATTTTATTTTGAGACAGGGTCTTGCTATGTTGTAGAGGTTTGGCCTTGAATTTGCAATCCTCCTGCCTCAGCTTCCCAAGTAGCTGGGATTATGGGCTGTCTGCTATCATACCTAGCTAAGTAAATGTTTGGGTTTTTGTGGTTGTTCTTTGAGCCAAGGTAGTACAGCCAGTGAGTCAAAAGCTGAGACTTGAAATTGGCATCTAATCTGTGGGATCTGGAGCTATCGCCAGATAGACAGTATCAAAATTGAATTGAATTAGAAGATACCCAGCTGGATACACTGAAGACCCTGCAGGAGAATTGATTGCTTAATGTGTAAGGGAACCATCCCACACATTTGATTTCCTAAATCTTACATATTGTTGATTGTTGAGTGAGATAGTAGGAGAAAATGGTTTTCCTAAATTATTACATTCCCTATCTTCATGGAGCTTACATTCTAGTAGGACAAACTATATATGAGTAAAATCAATAATGCCTTCAGTAATAAATGCTGGGAATAAGAAAGGATTAGATTGTGACTCAGTCTGGAGAAGTGGCTACTTTGGACAAGGTAGTGAGAAAACAGCTCTGAGGAGGTGTAATTGAGCAAGACTTTAATGCTAGGGTACTCAGGAATTGGATTGTTTTTTTTTTTGTTTTGTTTTGTCTTTTGTTTTTAACTAGGGTCAAGTTGCTGAGGCTTGCCTCAAACTTGCAATCCTCTGGCCTCAGGCTTCTGAGATTATAGTGCCCAGCAGGAGAAATTGTTCTTAATAAATAAATAGAATATTATCTAATGTAAAGAGCCTGAGACGGCTTCTCTGAGTAAAGGTGAGAAAGCTATAGTGACTTAAAGATGGTGAAGGCAAGGGATGGAGTGAATTCCCCTTGCAAACATTTAAAGTACTCCTACAGTGAGCTGGACAGTCCTGGACATTTAGGATAAACTTGCAGAAAGCATAATTCCTAACCTTAAATTGCTCACTGTCTAGTGAGAGAACAATAGGTAAATGAATAGATGATTACAGTTCAGTAAGTAGACGTTCTTGTAGTGTTGTGCTGAGGGTCTAAAGAGAGCATAGTGTGGGGGCAGCCAATGCAAATTGGGAAATCGTGGAACAAGCCAAACAAGTTGAACTTTATCTAGACACTCTGCCAACTAGTTCATGAATGTTCTCATTTAATGCTTAAAAGAATCTCATGTGGTAGATATTCTTCAGTGATCTCTCAATACAGGTGAGAAAACAGGTTCAGAGAGGAAAGTATTACCCAGGTTTTTAAGTGGCATAAGGTAGATTTTGAACTCTGAGCTCTTAGCCATTTTATTTATTACCTGACCTTCCCCAACTGGTAAACCCTCTGTTGAATGCTGTTGTAGGACTCTATTTTTTTAACACTTAATGTATTCATAATTATGGATTTGTGTGATTGTCTTTCTTCCTCATAAGACTCTAAGCTTTCTCAGTTTATACTCTCATTGCCTGTCTAGTATAGTGTTTGCATCCAAGCGATCAAGAAATATTTTGAGGTGGGTGGGAAGGAGGTAAGAATGGAGGAAAGAGGAAGTGTATAGAGGGAAAAGAGGGGTGGGAGGGGTGTGGTGGGGGGAAATAACGTAATGAATCAAACACTATTATCCTATGTAAAAGTATGACTACACAAATGGTATGCCTTTACTTCATGTACAAACAGAGAAACAGTATGTATCCCATTTGTGTACAATAAAAATAAATTTAAAAAAAAAGAAATATTTTGAATAACTGAATAAACTCTCCTACATATTTAGGTGTGCTTGCTAGCCAAGAATCACAAAGGAACTTGAATTATTCTTCCCTTCAGTGTTCATCTGCTGGAATCCTTTTTTCTTTTTTTTTTTTTTTTTTTTTTGCTTGTTTTGTTTCAACTTTGGATATCATTATGATAACATAATATTTTAAAGTTGTTAAGAACATGGGGCGGGAGTCTGCTCTTGATTCCTCAAAGGATAAAGCATCATAGAAGAAGTCACCTGAGAGCCAATTTGCAATAATCAAATGAAATGTATGAGTTTTTTAAAATTCTGACTCTTGTTTTCTATAGCTTTTTACCTGCACCTACTCAGCTGTCTCAAGACCAGCTTGAGGCTGAAGAAAAAGCAAGATCTCAGCGATCACGGCAGACCTCACTGGTCTCCTCCCGAAGAGAACCCCCACCATACGGATACCGAAAAGGCTGGATACCTCGGTTGTTAGAGGTAAAAATGGATGTTCTGTTTTGATATATTAAATTATGCTGGGATTTATTATTGTATGCTTGTAAAATAAATTTAAACCCTAGATCCTCTGATTATTAATGTCAGTGATAGAAATTCTAATTGTGAGCTCTTGAGACATCTGCTTCCTTCAGATTTATCATTTTCTTTTTGCTTATTGTCACTGGTTTGTGATTCCTAGAGAACTGCACCATTTTGTCTCTTCTAATGCCAGACTACTAAACATGTACGTAAAGAACTAACATACCCTTTATGAATCTAGGTAGCATGTGGACAATAATGATAAAATAAGAGGTAAAAATAAAGTGATTTTTATGTTTGCGTCTGCCCCCAACTTAAAAAAAATAACATGTAACCCTGAAGAGATAGTTTCCTCCAAAGAAGCTCCAGTAGCATTTCCTTTGCTGAGTTTTTTTTCCCTCATCTGTTTTCTTCAGTTTGAGAATGTTAATTAACACATGCCTGATATTCAGATTAGATAATGTTTGGGGAAAATGTGAGAGACAAAATTTTATGACTGATTAATAGGAAATAGAGGAGAAGGAAGAATCTAGAGTGATCCTTTTTTATATCTCCGCCTTGTTTCCAAAGAACAAACATCTCGACACCACCAATTCTCCTAATTACTCAGGATCCTATACATACATAAGTCAGTTCAGTTGCATATTTCTTTCCCTGATTGCAGGGAAACCTTCCCATGCTAGACCACTGTGTTAGTCAGCTTTTGGTTGCTGTGACCAAAATACCTGACCAGAGCAGCTTAGAGAAGGAAACGTTTATTTGGGCTAATGGTTATGGAGGTTTAGTCCATGGCTGGCCAACTCTTGTTTTGGACCTGAGGTGAGGCATAGCATCATGGCAGAAGGGCAAGGCTAAAGATAGCTGCTCACCTCATGGTGGCCCAGAAGCTGAGAGACAAGGGGAAGGGGCCACAGGGAAGATGAATCCAGGGCTCACCCCAGTGACCCATCTCCTCCAGCCCACAATTACCACCCAGTCAGTCCATTCAAACTGGGATGAACTGATTAGGTACAGCTTTCACAATTCAGTCATTTTACCTCTGAATATTCCTGCCTTAACATAGGAACTTTGTGGGGACATACCCAGACCATAACAACCACTTTACTTATCTCGAGAGAAAACAAACATTTGAGGTAAATATTTTCTTACAGAAGACTTACTCTGCTTTAATCAGTCTTTTTCTTCTCCCTCTCCCAACATTCATTCTGATTACTACAAATTTTCCATCACATCCCAAAGAATGTATGTGCCCTATTAAACTCTAAAATGGCTATACATTTTTGCACCCATTTATTTTCATTGTATCACTTTCTTATATTCTGTTCTTATGTAGTTAACTTTTAATTCACACATGGGAAGAGCTCTTGCCTTTTCATATGCCTCCAAGTGGTGATCATAGTATTTTTTTAATTGAAACTTTTGCTTAGAATCCTTTAAGAAGCCATCTGTATTCTTTCTCCCGGCACCACATGTTTGTCATTCCCCTGCCTGTCAGACTCTACAGAGCCTACAGGATGAACCCCCAGATAGATTGCCCTTATATATTTTGGGGATTTTTTTCCTCAGCTCTCCTGTGGTCTTTATGAATTCCTGTGTGTAAAGACCAGCCTTACTATATTGAGGGGTTTTTGTTGTTGCTTTTGTTCTCTCTGGGACTATAATTTGTGAGAAACAGCAAAATGAAAGATCACTGGGGTGGCTATAATGCCCTTTTTACCTGGAGCAAAAGGTAGTGATTGGCATTAGTTAATTGAAGAATTCAGTTTCTCTTGAAATTATATCTTTTTTTAGCTTCTCAGTAGATTACAGAATGGGGGTGGCAGGCCTCATTTTACATACAATGGAATCTCATCTTTGCATATCAGCTTTATGACATTTGGCTGCTTTTTAAACTCTTAATTAATTATCAAAGGTTTCATGTATCTTGGTGGAACAGAACTGTTTATTTGAAAATCAAACTAAAATGGCCAGCTAATCTGGAAATGCCATGGATGCTTTGAGGGGAGCAAATGTACTGTGGAAGAAGGCATTTTGTTCTAGTCTTCAGAGTAAAAGCTATGATTTTCTGGCAAGCTTAATGACCACATAATGCTACATCTACAGTTCTGAAGTGCTTATTATAGTTGAAGAACTCTAGCAAATCTGAGCATGTGTCAGATTGATGGTCTGGGTACAGGAAGCACTTTTCTTAGGAATGCTTTAACTGTTTCTGCCTAATTTACAAGAAAATTTCTCTATTCTGTTCATTTTCATATATTTCAAATCTCTCAGCAAATAAGCCTAGTGTATCTAGGGACTCATATATGCTAGGTCTATCAGAATATTGCTTGAAGAAGTCTTGTAAAAGTGGATTTCTTAATAATTTTTTCATCAGACCCCTCTAAATGATGTATGTTTTTCTTATCATTCTTAGTAGTGCAAATTGAGTATTCTTATCTGAAATCCTTGGGACCAGAAGTTTTTCAGGTTTCAGAGTATTTTTCTAGACTTTACTGGTTTAGCACCTCTAATCTTGATCATGAGAAGTTTAAAATCTGAAACTTTGGAAGTCTATTTCAACCCTCAAAACATTTTGATTTGGGGGCTGGGGCTGTAGTTCAGTGGCAGAGTACTTACCTGGCATGTGGATACTGGATTTGATCCTTGGCACCACATAAAAATAAACAAATAAAATAAATGTATTCTGTCCGTGTACAACTACAAAAAAATTTAAAAAAAAAAGTTTTGATTTTCAAATTGGGGTTTCTTGACCTATCTTAGTTTGACTTTTTTTTTTTTTTTAATTCTGTTTAGTTATACATGACAGTAGAATGCATTTTGACACATCATACATAAATGGAGTATAATTTCTCATTCTTCTGGTTGTACACGATGTAGAATCATATTGGTTGTGTAGTCATACATGCACATAGGATAATAATGTCAGATTCATTCTACTATCCTTCCTAACCCCTTACTGCTCCTCTCCCTTCATTCCCCTCTACCTAATCCAGGTAGAGGAGAATTTTCTTTCCTAGCATGACCCCGCCTTACTGTGAATTGAAATCAAATATCAGAGAAAACATTCTGCCTTTGGTTCTTTGGGATTGGTTTTTTTCACTTAGCATGATAGTCTCCAGCTCCACCCATTTACCAGCAAATGCCATAATTTCATTCTTCTTTAAGGCCGAGTAATATTCCATAGTGTGTGTGTGTGTGTGTGTCACATTTTATCCATTCCTCTGTTGAAGGATACCTAGGTTGGTTCCATAGCTTAGCTATTGTGAATTGAGCTACTCTAAACATTTATGTGGCTGCCACACTGTAGTATGCTGATTTTAAGTCCTTTTGGTATAAACCGAGGAGTGGGATAGCTGGGTCAAATGGTGGTTCCAAATTTTTTGAGGCGCTCCATCCCACTTTCCATGATGGTTGCACCAATTTGCATTCCCACCAACACTGTATGAGTGTACCTTCTTCCCCACATCCTCGCCAACATTTATTGTGTGTATTTTTTGATAATTGTCATTCTGATTAGAGTGAGATGAAAACTTAGAGTAGTTTTGATTTGCATTTCTCTAATTGTTAGAGATGTTGAGTATTTTTTTCATATATTTGTTGATCAGTTGTATTTCTTCTGTGAAGTGCCTAAGTGCCTATTCAGTTCCTTAGCCCATTTATAGATTGGGTTGTTTTTTTTTTTTTTTTTTTTTTTTTTGTAGACGGACAGCATGTCTTTATTTGTTTATTTTTTTGTGATGCTGAGGATTGAACCCAGTGCCTCACATAGCAAGGCAAGTGTTCTGCCACTGAGCTACAGCTACAGCCCAGCCCATCCCCACCCAGCCCTTTTTTTAATTTTGAGACAGTGTCTTGCTAAGTTGTCTAGGGCCACAGCCTCCCAAGCTACTGGGATTACAAACATGTGCCGCTATGCCTGGCCCTTTTTTTTTTTTTTGTCAGTGTTAAACATCATTGCCAACACTGTTTAGCTTGTACTTTAGAAGTGTGAGCCCAGTGTAGTAGCATGCACCTGTTGTCCCAGCAGAGGCAGGAGGATCACTTGAATCCAGGAGTTTGAGATCAGCCTGGGCAACTTTGATTCCATCTCTTCTCCCCACTTTATCCCCCAATAGTAATACGCATATACCTCGTGTGCATGTGTGTATTTCCTGCACACACTCACACATGTATGTTTTCCAAGTTGGAAACATAGCCCAGTGTAAGAATGCTTAGTATGCTTAAAGCCCCAGGTTTCATCCCCAGCTTTACAAAAAGAAAGAAATGTGGTAACTCATTTCTAGCTTCTTCCTATCTTACTTGCTTCTCATATAATAGTGAGTAAATGATGTGTTTTTATTTTTTTAGTACCCAGGATTAAACCCAGGATCTTGCTGTGCCAGACAAGTGTTCTACTTCTAAGTTACTTTCCCAGCCCAATGATATTATTTTAATAAAATTAATTCCAAGAAAAATTCTTTATAGTTCTGCCCCTAAGTACAGTTTTACCTCTTACCCTGCATGTGTGTGTGCGTGCACATGCACGCATACATGCATTTTCTTATTTTCTGTCACATGTATCATCCACATTGTTTGCCTTGAGCTGGAAGCACCTTCATGATATGGTGTTCTACCTGTGCAACCTGTGTGTCAGTTACTCTGTCCTCAGTACACTATTAGCCTCACTGGACTTTTGTTTCCCAGAACAAGCCAAGCTCATTCTTGCAGCAGGGCCTTCACATTTACTGGTTGCTTTGCCTAGAAAATGCTTGCCTCAGATCTTCCCATAACTGCTTTATCATCATTCAGGCTTTAGCTTACACATTATTCCTGTTGCTTCTTAACAAAGGCTTTAGCAAGCACCCTATCAGAGTAGCGCCTGGTTCCAGGATCTGTATTACCCTTGTGTCACTCATCATGAACCAGAATATATTTTTTATATCTTTGCTCACTGGATTGTAGGCTCTACAATGCTAAGGACTCAATGATTATTTGTTGAATTAATGAATTTATCTTGAACCTCTAATTATTATTTAATCTTCCTCTTATTTATTTTAATATTCAGGATTTTGGAGATGGAGGTGCCTTTCCAGAGATCCATGTGGCCCAATATCCACTGGATATGGGACGAAAGAAAAAAATGTCAAATGCACTGGCCATTCAGGTGGATCCTGAAGGAAAAATTAAGTATGATGCAATTGCTCGACAAGGACAGTCAAAAGACAAGGTAATCTCTCACTGGGTGGTCTTTTAGTTTTTTTGTTTTCTCATTGACAAATATTTTTGTGACTTTTTTGTTTTTGTTCTTGTGTTGTAATAATAGTAGCAGTGAAGTTAGAGACACAGCTAAAATGGTGGAGCTCTTGCCTACCATGCACAAAGCCCTGGGTTCAATTCCCAGCACCAAAAACCAGAAAAGTAGCAATGAAGTATACTTAGGTTAGCTTTGGTGTTGTATCCAACAGTGACTTGTCCTTCCAAATTTTCCACAAATTGTTGATAGCTTGGGGAAGGGAATTGAACCCAAGGATATTCTTAACCACTGAACTGCATCCTCAGCCCTCTTTATTTTGAGACAAGGTGTCACTAAGCTGCCAGGGCTGACCTTGAACTTGAGATCATCCTGCCTCAGCCTCAGTAACTGGGATTAAAGGTATATGCCACCATGCCTGGCTTGGTGATGACTTTTTTTTTTTTTTTTTTTTTTCAGGTTGAAATTGGGCAATTGCAAAGAAAGGGCAGAGGAGAAAGGGAGTTGTTTGGTAGGCATGAAATTTAATGCAAATAATAAAGGAACTGAATTGAATGGAGCTAATAAATGGGAAGGAAGTAAAGGAGTTGGCTTTAAAATACTGCGGTTAGAAGAACAGTTACAATAGGATGACTGTGTAACAGACTAGAGAGGAGACTTGCTGAATTAGTGATGATGGAAATGGTGGAGTTTTAGGTGGCAACTAGATCCAAGGTTTGAAGATGGATGTGGGCTGGAAGAAGTCATTTGAGATTAAGGGCTTGAAGTTTGAAGTCACTGGGTAAGTGGGAAGGTGCAGTGTGAATTAGGTGGTAAAGACTAAGGAAGAGCAAGGGAGGAAATGGTGATGACTTTTATATTTATGGTTTTTACTTAATTTTATATTTCAAATACAAGTATTCTATAGTTCTGACATTCTAATTTTTTTAAAGTCTACAATTCTAAAACCCCAATAAAGTCAACTTTTCTTTTTCAACTTTTGTTTTTTGCAGTGCTGAGGATTATACACAGTGTTTCAATTCCCTCCATATGCTCATAGAATACATGTATAAATGCTTATTCTATTTTATTTATTTTATTTAAATTTTTGCATGTGTGGTGCTGGTTATTCATCCAAGGGCTTTGTTCATGCTCTACCACTGAGCTATACCCCAGGTCTTATTTAATAGTTCATTTGGATATAATAAACACTAACTTCTTTTGCCCTAGATTAAGTACTGAGCTAGCATTTGGATCCAGATTTAGGATGGCCCTGCTTACAAAGTAATCCAAAGACCAAAAATAAATTTTGCTTAAAATAATCTTTTTACAAAGCAGTTATGCTCAGAGCCAAGGAATTATTTTTGAGAAGACCTAGTTTGGTTTTTCCCCCCTTGTAAATAAATACTTGAGATAGAAGTAAAACATTTCTTTAGAATTGATGATGTTGGGGGAAAAAAAATACCTGAGAGCTTTCAGAACCTATCCTTTGCCCATCCCCCTCCCCCCCTCTTTCTCTTTCTCCCTCTCTCCCCCTCTCTCCCTCTCTCTCTCCCTCTCTCTCTCTCTCTCTCTCTCTCTCTCTCTCTCTCTCTCTCTCGCAGACTTTTTCACTTTGCCATCTAAAATAGCCCTGCGGTCATCCTTAGTCCTGCATCAGGACTTTTGAGCTTTTGGAAAAAGGCAGACATTCAAATTCATATCTCCAGCCCTGCTCCTTTCGTGCTTCCACCACGTTGTATGTAACTCCTTCTCTCCGTTCTGTCTTGTCCTGAACAAGTGGCTCACATCTATTTCAGTATAAAGACAGAAGAAAACTGGCAACTTTATTCTGCACTTACCTTTTTCTTTTTGTTTCCATAAGAAATACCTTTTCTCTGAGCCTCATCTTTTTATTTTAAATTTCCTAGAACTTATATTTCAAAAATTATAAGAAATGGTTGAAATTGATTATAATCACAGAACTTAGTATCTGAGCCTCATCTTGCCATGTGTATTCTGGTTCACAGTCCCTTCTCTTTCCCTCTGAATTTCACATATTAGTTATTCTTCTCAACTGTCTTTAAGTTCTAATGTTTCCTTCCTGTTACATTCGAATGTGCCTGCTTTTCTTATCTTTTGAAAGATAAACTTCCTTGACTATCCTCAAAGCTCCCTCTAAGTTACCACTTAATTTCCACTTAATTTTCTTTAACTTTTCTCAAGATTCTCTAAAGAACTTGGTTTCACCCTACTTCACCTCCCTTTAACTCTGTAATTCACTATAGTATGGCTTCACCTCAACCTATTTGTGGAGGTAGCTTTCTGAAAAAGTCAAAGGTCTCTAACACTTTTTCACAATGTATTCTCCTTAACTAATATAGTTTATTTCCTCTAGGTTCTGTTGTCACTCATAGGTTGATAACTGTTCAATCTGTGTCTCCAGCCCAATTTTCTTTGCTAAACTCTTTTTTCTTATTGTCTCTAAGGACAGGTATAGAAAGGTTTCCCTAAAATGCTTAATCAAATCCAAATCTAGGGCTGGGGAGATAGCTCAGTCGGTAGAGTGCTCCCTGGGTTCGATCCCCAGCACCACAAAAAAAAAAAAAAAAAAAAATCCAAACCTAATGCATAGCTTGTCTCTTAATCTACCTGCTATATTCTCTAATTCAGTGAATGGTTGTGATATCTCTCTAATTGCCTATACCAAAGACTCAGAGAGTCCTGTTTCCCCTTATTTTATGGATTTTTAAAATGTTACACAAGTAATATATTCTCATGGTAAGATACCAGTGGTATACAGTCCTGCCTGGTTTTCTTTTCTTTTACCTGCCAGAGATAACTAATGTTACTACAATGATATATATCTTACCAGACTTCTATTGTGGATTTAGATACTGACATATATATTTTCTCACTTTATATATGCATATCCATTTATAGATTTTTTTATATGAATGGAATTTTAATGCACCTTCCTTTGACTTTTATTTTTTAATGTTTTGAAAATTTTTGTTAGGATACATAGGGTTGTGTCTTCAAAAAACATCTATGTAGACTTCTATGTGTGGTAATACCCTAATTTTTAAAGCATTGGTAGTTTTAATTATTTTTGCTATTGCAAACAGCACTTTATTTAAGATAAGATACAAACCTCTTTTTGCACATTAGTGTCTATGTAAAATAAATTCTTAGATGTGGACTTAACTGATCTGAAGGATATTCCAATTTCAGATGTGATACACACTGCCCGTGTGTTATTCCTTTGCTTAGCAATCATTCTAGTTTTTAGTTTTCTTTAGACCCTCCATCTATTTAGGAGCCATGCTCTGTCTAATTTCCTTAATACTTCTCAGGTATATTCCCTCTCTACTACTTATTTCAGGCTATTATTGTTTCTTGCTTAACTTAGCCACAGCAAAGGCTGAGCCCATCTATTTGCCATTTGTCTTGCCTGCTAGAAAAAAAGATACATCGTGTCTGTCATTCTCTTTCCTCTGCATATATGCATAGAAGCGTGCATGCTTACAGTCTTTTCTTGGCTTCTGTGGTCTCCTGGATAAAGGCCAACCTCCTTATGGTCTATTTGCCCCCTTGCTTACCTTCCTAGTCTAACCTCAATTCTCAGGACCAGAATACTGAAATAAAAAATAAACGGTTCAGTTTTAACCATTCTATTTATTTTCAGCATAAAATAATCATTATAGTGATTGTAAAGAAGAAAAATTTTCATGCATTCTCAAAATATCTTCCATGAAGAACTACTTTTAGTTCCCATAATACAGCACAGTCTCTCTTATCTTGAGAACTTTTGTGGACTTCCTTCTCATGCCTGGAGTGCTCTACCCCTAAGTTCTGTTGCTTTGAGATCTCAGCTTATTCTTTACTATTCCAGGATATTCTCCCTGATCTTCCTAACTACATTGGCTTTCTCCTCTCTAGTCCCAGTGTTTTTCATAGCAGTTTAACACATCATTTGACAATGAACTGTGTTGGATTGGCTCTTTCATCTTTTCCTCTTCGGGCACTTTAGTGCCTGAAAGCTTGACACAAGCATTTACTAGTGTTCCTTGGGTGAATAATAGCAGTATTCATTGTGTAACAGAAAACCACTTCTTGCTGGGTGTGGTGGTGCATACCTGTAATCTCAGAAACTTGGGAGGCTGAGGCAGGAGGATTGCAAGTTCAAGGGCAGCCTCCCCAATTTAGTGAAACTCTAAGCAATTTAGCAAGGCCCTGTCTCAAAAAATAAAAGGACTGGAGGTGTAGCTCAGTGGTAAAGCTGGGTTCTATCCCTGGTATTTAAAAAAAAAAAAAAAAAAAAAAAAAACTGCATCTGAAATCATTGAAGAAGCCTAATCTACCCCTGCAAAAGGAAAATGAGATGCCTGCACATGAAGGATTTATACTGGAAGCCTTCACTGGACTCTAGCTGCATTTGTTTTGGTACATCTCTCCCTCTGGGTTAGTCACTTCACTGGTATATGCTACCTCTACTCTTACCAGTTAGGAAAAAGCAACATTTTAGGGCAATAAATTGGCATTGGCAGATTATAATATTTCGAATTAAAGAATTTTGTCTGGTTTATAGGAAATCTCTGAAAATATTTTTATTTATGTAACAACCATTTATATTGATAGTTATTTTATATCAAAAATAGAGTAGACCATTAAAACTGAACCATTTATTTTTGGATTTCAGTACTTTAACCCAGTAAGGTCTCTAAAGCTTTGTTCCTTTGTACAGTGCCATTATTTATATGCATACATGCTTCTCTATAATGTAGCCACTAGCACTGAACCCAAACTGGTAGTTTAGAGAGAAGTACCACTCTCAAGTTTGCACTGCTTTTTTCCTTTTTTTTTTTTTTTTCTTTTTTCTTTTTTCTTTTTTGCTAAAAGTGGATGGATTAATGCATGAAATTTTGGAATGCATTTAATAATTCAAATTTAAATACACATTACATGCCATTGGCATTTTGAGGGTGACATTACTTGATTATTTCTTACTGTCTTGAGCTTTGTACAATGTTTAACATGACTGATTCTACCTATTAAATACCAGTAGTGTCCCTCTCTACCACCATTGTCTTAACCAGAAACACCTTGTACATTTATCAAGGCTACAGGAGGGGAGCTGGAGGTGACAGCAAAACCGTGTTTGAAAATCATTGATTTACACATGAATGGTGTGAATCTACATTGTGTACAATCATAGAAATGAAAAGTTGTACCCCATTTGTGTACAATGAATCAAAATGCAGTCTGTAAAAATAAAAAAGATTTTAATTAAAAAAAAATCATTGATTTACTATTTTTTAAAAAATGGGAATCGACTACTTGCTGTACTAAATGGAATTTTAAAAATTCTTCATAAGGAGACTTATGCAGAATTCTCAACAAAAGATGAAAACAGTTTTGGGGATTTTTAAATTTGTATTGTAGTGCAAAGATTTCTAACTTATCTCAGAGGGATCTGATAACAGTATTCTTACTGAAATATTAATAGAAAGCAGGAATGGAAATGCTAGCTAGCCAGGCACAGTAGTGCATGCCTCTAATTGGCACAAGGATTGCAAGACAAGGTCAGCCTCGGTGACTTAATGAGATCCTCGGCAACTTAGCAAAACTCTGTCTCAAAATTAAAATTAAAAAATAAAAGACTAGGGGCTAGGGCTAGGGCTCAGGGGCAAAGCACTTGCCTAGCACATGTGAGGCACTGGGTTCGATCCTTAGCACCACATAAAAATGAAATAAAGGCATTCCGTCCATATACAATTACAAAAAATTAAAAATAAATAAATAAAAGACTAGGGATGTAGTTCACCGGTAAAGCACCCCTGGATTCAATTCCCAGTGCCCCTCCCCCCAAAAGGGAAATTCAAGCAATAGTTATTAAGAGGTAAGGAGAATGAGTCAGGATTCCAAGAGGTAATATTTAGAGCCAGTCTTAAGGCCATTGCTCTCTGTACATGTAAAGTAAGTACTTGTGTTTATGACTTATCAGTAATATAAAATTATGTAGAAGAAACTTTCTTGAAATAATCTTGGTAGAACTAACTGCTTCTCTTCTTTTCAATTATGAACTTCAGTGATAAATCTTGAAATAAAGACCCTCGTATGTTTTTATTTCTGAAATAATTTCATAGAAAATGATATACACATGATATTACCTAAAAGAGCACCCTTTAATTACATCCTAAAAAAATTCCTTAACAACTTTAAACTATGATAAATGTGGTGTTATTAATATTTTAAATGATTACACAAAGTAAGCCTAAAGATAGTGTTTTTTTTTACCTTATATTGTGAGTACGTTGACAGACTTATCCTTCCATTTAGTCCAGTTCTTTCCAATTTCATTAATAAGAAATTATCTATTTTACAGATGAGTTACTGCTTTATCTTGTTCACAAAGCTCATTTATGCTTCTACCTTCAAGGATATATTATAGTTTTCAGATAACCCTATCGAGCCCTGTTACCTCCTGGGATGTACTGAGTCTTCAGCACATTTGGTTCTCAGGCTATAAAATTTGGGGGTTTTATACTTAATTACTGTGGAGGAATCTTGCTCTTCAAATGTCCTTTACTCTGCCTAGTGAGATGGTAGAGTCTTACTGATGCTCATTTAAAGGGTTATTAACTTTAGAATACCCAAATAAGAAACAGGAAATGGCTCTTGTATGCTAAATTAGTATTGAGACTTTATGTTGAACATACATGACTACCAAGGAGCTGTTTACTTAAGAATCTTCCTAAAATGATTGCTCTGTGAAAGTGATTAACTCTTCATAGTCTAGGTATTATCTTCTATGGTGTCGTTGTTTAATTTTCAATTTGTGTGATGTGGATTTTTCCTTCCTGAGAAAAAGACATTTGATATGTTTTAGAAGCTATGTGATCTTAGTATAGTGAGCCTAATTTCTCATTAAAGTGGGCTTTAGGGCTGGGGAGATAGCTCAGTCGGTAGAGTGCTTACTTTGCAAGCACAAGGTCCTGGGTTCAATCCCCAGCACCCAAAAAAAAAAAAAAAAAAAAAAACACTTAAAGTGGGCTTTAGGGTTCCTTCCAAAACAAACCTTCTTAAAGGATGGTAACACTAATAGCTCACATGTCAATAGGACACCTTGTGCTAAATTTGTACTTTCTTACCTGGTCCATCTTCTCATTGCTTAGAGAAACAAGCTAGAGATTTCAGTTTATAGCTATGAGGTAGTTTTTCCTGAGAAAGCAATAACTTATATAGAAAGTTCTTAGCTAAACACAGTGGTATGCACCTGTAGTCCCAGCTACTCTAGAGGCTGAGGCAGAATGGTTCCTTGAGCCCAGGAGTTCAGGGCCAGCCTGGGCTGTCTAGCAAGATCCCATTTCTTTAAAAAAAGAAGAAGAAAGATTGGTTCTATAGGACCTAAAATATAGTACCTGTAGCATGTAATAAAACTTCTCCGAATTATTTAATTTGTACAAAAAATTAACTGAATAACTCCTATGTACCAAGCATTGTTATTGGCACCAGAGATACTTCAATGAATATTCTCATCAGTAATATGGCTATTATCATCATGCTTACCTCTTAGGGTTGATACAAAGATCCAATTAATGTATATAGTAAAACAAAACAAAATAGTGACACATAGTGTGCTCAATAAGTATTAGCTATTTTTTATTTTAATAAGGGGAAACAGTAAACAAGTAGAATAGATAAATAACGTCATGCTGTGAATAGCACTTTGAAAACCGTAATGAGTGGGGTAAAGCAAAATGGTTGAGGGAGTAGGGCTGTTGCTTTAACAAGGCCAGTCAGGAGGCCTCACCAGTATAGGCCATTTTAATCTGAGATAGAGATGAAGAGCTCACCTGAAGAACTGGGAACAGTACTCTCTGTAAAGGTACAGAATTGGGGGAAAAGCATGTTTAAGATACAGAAGCGCTTGTGTGGCTGAAGCATGAGTGAAGGAGTAAGAATTTATAAACAGAGACTGATGCTGCAGGCAAAGCCAGGTCAGATCAAGTAACCCATCAAATGTCTTTTGGTCCATTGTTTGAAGTGGGAAATTAGGAATAACATGCATTTCCCTAAACTGTTTTAAGACCTCTCATTTGGTAGAACAAATTATTAATATAAGACTTGGGCTTACAGTTTCTTCTATAGAAAACTTTGGGTCTCAAATGCCTAGGAATTTTGTTTTCTTTCATATTCATAAGTTGTTCTTTGTCAAAGAATTCTAATTAAAGCATTAAAATCTAGAATGCTTATTATTGTAGCATTTAAATTTCTGTAATCTCTATTTCTTTAAAGTCTATATACATTTTTATGAAAATATTTGAAAACTATAGATGTCTGTGAAAGTAACTAATATTTTGTTTTAGGGGGACGCCTGTCACCCATTGTCAGCCTAAAAGAATCTATGTTGGGCCTAGTAGAACTCACAGTAGTCTTAAATTTTGGAATAAAATAAGTTATGTATATAGGATGTGTTTTGTTTTTTCTATTTCATTTTTTGTCTTCTCATGGAAGAAAATGTTCTGGGATTTTTCACTGTGGCACATATTCATTTTCTTAGTCTATGAATAGAATTGATGGCAGAAAAAGAGAAACATTATAAATAGGATGAGGTCAATGAAATTTTCTAGGCCCAGTGAATTTGGAAATTATTTGGTAACCTGACTTAAATTCTGATGAGTTTTTAATCCAAGATAATGATTCTTTGGGCAATTTATATCATCATTAATTTCAAGTCCTAGTGAGCCTCAAAAATAGAGATCACTGATGCATAAGATTTTGTTGGCACAATTTATTTGGATTCTGACTTGATTAGAAGATCTCAAATAATTTAAATACATGGGGTCAAAGGAAAATTATTAACTTAGAGCTCAGGCAGCAATTTGTGTATATAGCTTAAACTTTCTTGGTTTTAAAATCAAAAAGACAAAACTGAGTGTCCCAAATTTATAAGTGTGCTGAGAGGACATGTTGACATCTGGAATGACTTAATGAGGTTGCATTTTTTCATTCTCTGCTTTTCTTAAGCTTGCTTGTGTTTGAACATTTCAGGTCATTTATAGCAAATATACTGACCTGGTTCCAAAAGAGGTTATGAATGCAGATGATCCAGACCTACAAAGACCTGATGAAGAAGCTATTAAAGAGGTAACTGGGAACTGATATATATAATTATCTTAGATGACTTTTTACATCCTTATTAACTTCCAAACCACTCAGCACAATGTTTCTTATTTCAGATAACAGAAAAGACAAGGGTAGCCTTAGAGAAATCTGTATCACAGAAGGTTGCCGCAGCCATGCCAGTTCGAGCAGCTGATAAACTGGCTCCTGCTCAGTACATCCGGTATGAGACCTAAAAGTCTTAGTTTCAGTTCAAATTTGATTTGACTTGGAAATTCTGGTATTCATTCACTGTCCTACATAGTCATAATTATAAATGAATTGTCTTGAATAGGGACTTGTATTGACTCTCTTTGCAAACAGTTGAAAGCAGAATTTTTTAAGATGTCCACTTTAAGATGTAAGCTGCCACTGCTATTTCCGAAGTATTTTTTTGATTGTAGAAAAGTTACTTGTGGTATATGATCCTAACCACAGTTGTTATTTTTAGTTTTCCTTTCAACTATAATAGACATCTTTATAATCCTTCTAAATGTTGAGGGGTTTCACTCAACTAAATGTTTCTGTGGACAGATAAATCACATATAGACTTTAAGAAAAAAACTCAGAGCTGCTAGGGCTGCTGCCATTATTCTTTCTTTGTTTTACAACTTAAGATTAATCAAAAACTACTGTAAGATGCCTGCTGGGATTTTTATGTAGGTTGTTTTTCCTCAAACACACGCTTAGAAACTAGCTACTATTTTCTAGACCTCCTCTCTCTAAAACTGAACAATTGCACCTTCCATATTAGAAAGTGGATGAGGATGAATTGTTGACAAACCACTCCAGTTTACATTGTTTGAATCTCATAATTTCTGCTAATTGTCTTATTTTTGTTCCTGATGGCTCTGCTTAGATATTTTGTAATTTTCTGTTAATCCTTTGTGAAAGCATTTGAAAATGTAGTCTTTAAGATTGCAATGGGAAAATACCTACTGAAAACTTCAGTTAGTCACACCTTTAGTTTCCATCTTTCTTTAGATACACACCATCTCAGCAAGGAGTAGCTTTCAACTCTGGAGCTAAACAGAGGGTTATTCGAATGGTAGAAATGCAGAAAGATCCAATGGAACCTCCAAGGTTCAAGTAAGTACATTGCTTCACAAGAATGAACCACTGTCCTTAAAGATATTAGAGGAGAAAAGTGTCTCAAATGTCCATGAAGCAAATGGATAAACTGGTCTATTGATGCATGGAATATTACTGAGCAGTTAAAAAGAGGGGGAGCATGGGTGGCACATGCTGTAATCCCAGCAGCTCGGGAGACTAAGGCAGAAGGATCACAAGGTCAACGCCATCCTCAGCAACTTAGAGAGGCCCTAAGCAACTTAGCAAGGCTTGTCCCTAAAATACAAAAAAGGGCTGGTTGTGTAGTTCAGTGGTAAAGTGCCCCTGGGTTCAATCCCCAGTACCCAAAAGAAGTCTCAAAAAAGAAAAAAAGTGTATTAATATAATAACATTGATGAATCTCAAGATCATTATGCTGAGTAAAAGGAACCAGGCAAAAACAACATATATATAATATGATTCCATTTATATAAAACTCTAGAAAATGGAAACTAATCTATAGTAATAAAAGGTAGATCAGTGCTTGCCTATGGGAAGGAGCTCAGGTCAGAAGGAGGAGAGACAAGAGGTATAGGTAGGGACAGTGCACAAACTTCTGGGGCGAAGGGTATGTTCACTGTCTTAATTGTGATCCTTCCACAAATGTATCTTTGAGGTGAATCAAATTATACACTTTAAATATGTATAGTAAATTATATGTCAGTTATATCTTAATAAGCTGTACACATGTTGTTTAATGCTGTAATAATGTTGGTGTGTCAGCTGAGTAATGATGACAGCATTGACCGTATTTTATTAATTGTTGGTGCCAAATGGTAGATGTATGATGGGCATTCACTATGTCTATTTTGTCTGTGTTTAAAGCTTTACTCAACAAAAAACAAGAAGGGGAGTTTGGCAATACAATAACTAATAGGGGAAAAAGTATATCACTCTCTGATTGTGTTTGATTTATCCTTCAGGATTAATAAGAAAATTCCCAGGGGACCACCTTCTCCTCCTGCACCTGTCATGCATTCTCCTAGTCGAAAGGTATTTGCTATAGTTCAAAATTTTATTTTTACTCATGATTATTAATTTTATAAATAAGCTCCCTATGCCTACAGGTACATGTTACCAAACTGATCAGTTTTCTTTTGTCAATATCAAATAAGGACCCAGTCAAGACTACAAATATGAGAATGTATGTGAAATTTTAGCTATTAGTTTTATTATTAGTAGCTTCAATCCTTCTTTTAATGAAATGAACAGGATCTATTTCATATGATGGATATCCTTATATGAAATGAATACCATGTGTTCGTTAGTTCTTCAATTGATAATTGCCTTTTTAGGTAAATTTTTTTATTACCCCAAAAGAACAAGTTTTCATCTGAAAGATAGCCCATCAGTTTATGGAAAAATACCAGCCAGCATTTGTAAGTGTCAGAAATAATTTCTAGATTCTTTTCCATTTTTCACTATAGTTGAAATTATTACTAGAATCCATGGTATGGGAGCACAGTATGTAGTGCTACCAAACAAATGGAATTTTACACTTTGACAATGTCTGTCCATATGTTGTTGTATGTGGAGGAGTCTTTGATGAGAAAAATTGTACTTGGGTTTTTAGCTAGACTGCAAATTATAAAAATACTACTCTTGCTCTTTTCTCAACTCAGATGACTGTAAAGGAACAGCAAGAGTGGAAGATTCCTCCTTGTATTTCCAACTGGAAAAACGCAAAGGTAATTCAGTTGTTATTAGTTTCTAAGTATTATAATCTACTACTTCAGTTGAAACTTTAGCTTCATATATGAATGTTCTCAGAAAGGAGTGCCAGGGACTGAGGGTTATAGCTCAGTGCCAGAACTCAAGTTTTGCTAGTGTAGGCCATGGGTACAATCTCAAGCACCAGCACCAAAAGTTAAAAAGACTAATTTGTGCAACTTTCTAAAATGTTAATGTTAGTACAGCATGATCATGGGTACCATGTAGAGTCCTGTAGTGAATTTTAGCTGACACATGGGGCACAGTGGAATACACTTGTAATCCCAGCAACTCAGGGGTCTGAAGCAGGAGGAACTCGAGTTCAAAGCCAGTCTCAGCAGCTTAGCAAGACCCTAAGCAACTTAGGGAGACCCTGTCTCTAAATAAAAAATTGAAAGGACTGGGGATATGCCTAAGGTTAATAAGCACCCCTGGGTTCAATCCATGATACAAAGAAAAGAAAAAAATTAAACCAGTCTCAGTGATGATGTGAAAAACTAATAGTAAATCTTTGGATATTTTCAGTACTTTAATTTTCAACTATTGGTCTCTGTTTATAACATTGCAGGTTTAGGCTATTTAAATCCTACATATCTCTACTAATACCCAAAGCCTCTAGGAGTTACTAAGAATCTGTAAAATGTGGGATAAATTGCCTAATCACTATTTCTCATTCTCCAAATTATATCATGATTCTGTTTTTGATGAGGGAAGAAGGCCAGTTTAACCCATGAGTTAAATGTAAGTTGTTCCTTAAAGAAAGTGATGTACTATTGAGGTCCCACAAGAAGAAGGTTGGCTAATCTGATTTAGTCTGATTAATACATACGTAAGTGTGTGATATGTTAAGTATTTGATTCTGTAACACTTTGTTTTGTTAGGAGACCATGGACTAGAGGTCAGTGTTTGGGAATCTAGTCAGAAATCTGGAAGAACAAAGGAAAGCCTCAGAGTCATGTGGATGTTCAAATATTATCCATGTAATGTTACCAAAATGGGATGAAAACTGCAGAATGTAGAATCTCAATTACTTAGCAAACTTCCCACCCCCCATTTACTAAAACTTAAAATCTAATAAATCATTAAAACAGCATGACAAATTAATAGCAAGATTATCTTGATTTGTGCTACCTTTGTATGACTTGATACTTCTACTCATGGAGCAACTATTTGGCTATTTGATAATGATTTTCTTTTATTGTACTCCACATGAAAATCTGTTTTTCGAGAACTTGGACTCTGAAATACTGTCAGAGTTTAAATCCTAGTTTATCCACTATCTATACAACTTTAGGGACATTACCTAAGCTCTCTACCTCACTGTCTTGATCTGTGAAATGTAAACAGTAACATTATGAGATTTACTTACTGTGACAGTCAATGCCATAGGTTTGAAATGCTTAATCCTCCATACAAAGCGCTCATTGTTACCTGCAGTTATTTTGCATAATTGTGAAGAAAGATGTAAGAAAGAGAACTTCATGTTCTAGAATGAACAGGTCTTAATTTCATTTTAAGTAATTATTATAGCTCTTCTGTACTGATATTTTCTCTCTGCTTTCACCCTTCCTAGGGTTATACAATTCCATTAGACAAACGTCTAGCTGCTGATGGAAGAGGACTTCAGACAGTACACATAAATGAGAATTTTGCCAAACTGGCTGAAGCACTCTACATTGCTGATCGGAAGGTTGGTCTGTTACAATTTTAGTTGTTTAAATTTATGATAATTTGTAAGGCCATTCTTGTTTACCTAAGGTACTGTCAATTTAGCTCTAGTACTGAGTATCTAGAGAGACTAACCTGTAGTGTGGGAGGTGCTAGTTGCAGCTCTGCACATGGTTCCAGCCTGTGTGTACTTGTGCACACACCCTGCACCAACAGTGATCTACCTCCCTCACGACATGCTAGAATGATGATTCCCTAGGCTGATCCAGTTTTGCAAAGATTGTTTGGTTCTGTTCTGTATTACATTATTTTCCCAAAAAGGGTCAGTTACAGGGATTGGTAGGTAAACATTCTGATAAATTGAATGCTACTTAAAATCACATAAGGGTATTGACTGTTGATATTAAATATTATGGTATTAAATTGTGAACTTCAAGTTTGCATGGCTTGTTTTTAGCACATAGAAAAGAATGTCTTCTTTATCACAATGAGTACCCTTATAAACATTATCTCTTTAAAAATTTAGTCAGGTATGATGGCATACTCCTATAATCCCAGCTACCTGGGAGACTAAAACAAGCGGTTCAAGTTTGAGGCCAGCCTAGGCACCTTAGCAAGACCCTATCTCAAAATACAACAAGAAAGTAAAGTGGGGACTAGGGATATAGCTCACTGATAGAGCACTTGCATAACATGCCTGAAGCTCTGGGTTTGATCTCCAGCATCCAAATATATATATCAATAAATATGTTTACCTATTAGGCTAAAATTTTGTCTTAGGTTGGAGTCTTGCTTAAATTTATTTTTTGTTTTTGTTCTTTAATTGTTCTGAGAAGAGGTTTTGCTAGTTGTCCAGACTAATCTCAAACTCCTAGGCTTAAGTAATCCTCGCGCCTCGACCTCCTAAGTACTGGGGTAGTAGGCATGCAGCTCAGTGCTAGCTAATTTTTGATTTTTAGTTTGTTTCTGAGAATGCATTGGTGAAACACTTGACTTACAAGATCGATTGGGGTCACAATAGTTTCAGCCATTAAAACACTCCCCAGGGTGAAAAAGCTAACCTTGTGAAGTCTTCTAAGGCAGGATATCGTATTTTAATCAGCAATAACAAATATGAATTCTATTTAATTGCTCTTTCAATCCATACTTTAGTCAGGGAGTTGGATGACAGCTGTAAATATTTATCCCACAATAGTGTCCTGTTTAACATCAAATTTTACTAACAGGCACGGGAAGCTGTGGAAATGCGTGCCCAAGTAGAGCGAAAAATGGCTCAGAAAGAAAAGGAGAAACATGAAGAGAAACTTAGAGAGATGGCCCAAAAAGCCAGAGAGAGGAGAGCGGGGATCAAAACCCATGTGGAAAAAGGTATGACGTTCTCTTTGTAGAATTTACTTGATGAATAGTATGTATCTCATTTTAGAAAACCTCTTTATTGTCTTTTTGTTTTTTAGTTCATACAAAAGTAGTAAATATAATAGAAAACTTCTGATATTTCAGAAATAGTGTAGAAATGGAGAGTAAACTCTACCTTACTAAGCTGAAGCAGCAGAAAATAAAAGTATGTATTTGAAGGTGAGCCTTTACTATGGGACTATTCTAGAACTTCCGGGGATTTTAAGTTCTGAGCAATATATAGTTGGCCTTCCTAATCCTCAGAAACCACATCACAGATTGAACCACTGGTCCAAAGAGGGGAAAAAAATAAATAATCTACAATCTAGAGATGATTGAAAGTATAAAGGAGGATGTGTGTAAGTTTTATGGAAATGCCATCTTATTTTATATAATGGAATTCAGTATGCATGCATTCAGGTATCCCTGGTGAATGGTGGAACTAATCCCCAGGGGATATCAAGGAATGGTACTTTAAAAATCACGTTATTATTTAGCTAGGCATGGTTTAATCCCAACAATCCAGGAGACTGAGGCAGGAGGATCACAAGTTCAAGGAGAGCTTGAGCAGCTTGGTAAGAACCTATCTCAAAATAAAAAGACTTAGAATGTAGTTCAGTGATGGAGTGATAGTTTCCATGTACAGGGGCCATGGTTTAATCCCCAGTATTGAGGGGGTGGGTATTTATTATTCAAATGATAGGCTGATGGGGTTTTTTTTGTTTTGTTTTGTTTTTTTCTGTTTTGTTCTTGAAATTTAGAAAGAAATGAGATTTCCAACTGAGGAAGTCAGCTTGCCCATATGGTAAAATAATCCAGTTTTTCTCTCTCACAGGCTAATGTATTCTCTAATCAATACAATTGCCAGTGTTCTCTCTGGTTTTATTTGGTGGTCTCCATTGGTGTATTAATTCCATTAGAGTAGAATGATTATCATTAAAGAAAATTTGTTAGGATGACTTTTGCTTCATAATAAGTCCTAGACTAGTTCAATTATTCATTCTTTCATTAATTCGGTTCATATTTAGTACTTACTATGTGCAGGGGTTTTTTCCTAGACACAATATTTTCCACTACATGTGGTTAGGGTGGTATGCGGGTAAGTAGTCAACTTCTGCTGAGTGTAGACAAGACAGTTAATCATACTATAATATGTGTAATAGTGTAATAAAAAGTAATAACTGCTATGGCTAAAAATAAAACAGGGAAGGGGACATAAAAGTACCAGGAGAGGGTTATCAGACTGGGCCTCACTTCTGAGATGATAATACTAGCACAAAAACTTAGAAGTAAGGAAGTAAGCCAGGTGGCTCTCTAGGGGAAGAGTATTCCAGGTAGAAGGATAAGCAAGTGCAGAGGGCCTGAGTTAGGAGTATACCTGTGTACTCAGAGAAGTGTGGGGAGACTCGTATGGCTGAGGATGGTGAGGAAGGAGAAATCAGAGATGTCAGGGTGGTTAGGACAGGTGGGAAGAGTAGTGGCCAGCCAGGATCACACAGTCTTTCAGCCATTGTGAGGACATAGCTTTTACATCAAGTGACAAAGGAAAGAATTGAAGCGTTTTGAACAGAGCAATATTGCCACCTTTATTGAGGTATCATTGGCAAATGAAAGTTATATATATTTAAGTTGTATAATGTGATATTTTGGGGTGTTTTTGTTTGTTCATTTTGTTTTGTGAGACAGGGTCTTGCTTTGTTGCCGAAGAGCTCCTGAAGTCTCTCAAGAAGTTGGGGCTGTAGGTGGGCTCAGTGATATGCCCAGACTAAGTTTTGTAGGTGTTGTTTTTTTGTTTTATTTTGTTTTGTGGTGCTGGGGATTGAACCTAGGGCCTCGAACATGCTAATTAGCACATGCTCTACCGCTGAACTATGCCCGACACATTACCCCAGTGTAATGTTCTGATGTATGTATACTTCATAAAATGTTTGCCACTGGGAGGGGTGGGGGGAAGGGGAAAAATAACAGAATGAATCAAACAGCATTACCCTATGTAAATTTGTGATTACACAAATGGTATGCCTTTACACCATGTACAGACAGAGAAACAACAGGTATCACATTTGTTTACAATTAAAAAAAAAAATGTTTGCCACTGTTCAGCTAATTGACCTATCAGTCATCTTACATAGTCAGGTTTTATTTTTACCTTAAAACAACACAGATTGTGGGCTGCAGTTGTGGCTCAGTGGTAGAGTGCTTGTGTAGTATGTGTGAGGCACTGGGTTCAATTCTCAGCACCACATATAAATAAATGAATAAAATAAGGGTCTACCAACATCTAAAACCAATTTTTAAAAAACACTGATTATTTTATAGTTATAGACATCAGAAATCTAAAATGGGTTTCAGGAAGCTAAATCAAGGTGTTAGCAGGGCTGCTTCTTCCTGAAGGCATTCATTTCCATGCCTTTTCTAATTTTAGAGGCTTCATGTTCTTTTGCTCATGGCCATTAGCTAGCAGTCATGTTGTTGTGATCTATGCCAATGTCACATCTCCTCCTCTGCCTCTCCTGCCTTCCTCTTTTTTTTTTTAATTAAATTTTATCTTTTTTAAAGTTTTATTGGAACATTTTAATTATACATAATGGTGGAATTCATTGTGTTTTATTCATATATGCATATTTCCCCAGTCCCTTTCTTACCGCCTCTGCTTCCTCTCCTGTTAAATAGTCAGTTTTTATATTTTTGGTGAGAACAATTAAGATGTGTCAACAAATTTCATTTATTCAACGTAGAATTATTAAATACATTCACCATGCAGTACATTAGCTCTCCAGAGTCTATTCATCCAGCATCAGTGAAACTTTGTACCCCTTTAACCCGCATTTTTTTCTAAAATATTTCTAAAAGATTACTCTGACCAGTATGTTAAAAATAGAAAACTATATCCCAACTACTCAGTAGGCTGAGGTAGGAGGATCACAAGTTAAACACCAGCTAGACAACTTAGTGAGACGTGAGACCCTGTCTCAAAATAAAAAGGACTAGGAATGTAGCTCAATGGTAGAGTGCCCCAGTACCAAAAAAAAAAAAACAAAAAACTATGGCATGGGCATGGACAGAAGTAGAGAAATTAATTATTTAATTATTTGTAGGGTTATAATAAACTGGTATGAGAGAAAAGTAGGAATCATGAATGACTCAAGGTGCCAGGTGTGGTGGCACATGCCTATAATCCCGGCAGCCCAAGATGTTGAGTCAGGAGGATCGCAAGTTCAAAACTGGTCTCAGCAACTTAGCAAGGCCCTAAGCAACTCAGCAAGACCCTGTCTCTAAATAAAATATTTAGAAGTAAAATTTGTTAGATTGGAGGTGTAGTTCAGTGGGAGAGTACCTAACAGGCACAAGGCTCTGGGTTCAGTCCTGTGTACTACAAAAAAAGAAAGAAAATTTGCTTTATCTAAGTTGTCTCAAATGATTAAAGAAAAGAAAAAAAGGAAAAACAGAATGGTTCTTAAAAAATTTAGTTTGAAAAGTCTGTTGCCAACATATATAGAATGCTTCATTCATCAGAGACTGAATACACTTTCTTTTTTTATTTTTTATTTTTTTTAGTTATTGATGGACCTTTATTTTATTCATTTATTTATATGCGACGCTGAGAATCGATCCCAATGCCTCACACATGCAAGGCAGGTGCTCTACCACTGAGCCACAACTCTAGCCTGCCTGAATACACTTTCTTCTCAACAGCACATGGATCCTTCTCTAAAATAGACTATATTTTAGGCCACAAAGCAACTCTTAGCAGATACAAAAAAATAGAGATAATACCTTACATCCTATCAGATCATAATGAAATGAAATTAGAAATCATTGATAAAATAAAAAATAGAAGTCACTCTAAATAATATGCTATTGGATGATAAATGGATAACACAAGAAATCAGGGGTAAAATAAAAAATTAGTGTGGGGAACAGTGATTTGAATCATGGTTTCTCACAGTAGGAGATGTGCCTGTACTGTGAACTTCCTGTGCAAGGGTGCAGGTCAAAACTGCCCAGTTGCTATGGTGACTTCCTGTTTAAAAGAGATTCTGTGCAAGGCACAGGACTATCAGTCTTGACCCTGAGTTCAGACACCAGCTGCCAGGGGTAGAGAATTATGAACACAAGTAGATAATTAAAATAGGCTTTGTCCTTCAGCCTGCCTGCCTCCTTCAAAGAAACTTCCTCACAGAAAACCCTTTTGATGATAAAAATCTATGTAATAAACGTGCTGAACTAGCTCTAGGTCATTGCTCCTGCATCAGAGGATGGTGTTCCACTTGGTCCCAGCTTTCTCTCTTAAAAATCAAATTTCTGTCACAAAAAGGAAGTATGGGAGATGGTGGGCTTATTAGCTAATCTGATTTAATTATTTTTGCATTATAAACATCAAAACATGTTGTATCCCATAAATATATACAATTATTATTTGCCAATTTTAAAAAGAGTCTGTGGCCATATATTAGTAAAATAACTAATATATATTTATTGAATACTTAATATAAGCAGTTTACATGTATTACCTCATACAATCTCTTCAGCAGCCTTTATGCATTGGTGCTCTTATTGTCACTGCTTTACAGAAAAGGAAATTACAGGTCAGAGTGGTGAAGTAAGCTGCACAAGGTCATAGTGTTAATTTTGTCGTTCAGAAGCAGGATTTGATTCCAGACAGGCTGGCTTCAAAGCTCATACTCCTTTCTGTACTGTATCCTCTCATACTCGTAAGGGTAGAAAAAAGTGAAGGAAGACATAAATACAGTAGGGATAAAGATGGCAGCCAGTCCTTGTGGACCACAAGCAAAGGGTTCCTTATTCATTAGAATCTTTTAAAATATAAGGAAAAACTTATGCATAATTCTTTTTTCCTGAAAGTGAAATTTTCATAGAAAAATTGAAAGTACTGTGTATTGAACACTCATATCCACCCACCTGAATTTTACATTTCATTTTTTAAAAAATTACCCTCTCTTAATTTGCTTTATCACATGTATACCCATGTTTCTATCCATTTATCAGTTCACTGTACTACTTTGTACATGAAGACATCACTACTATACACTTCAGGTGTGTGCATAATTCCAGAATTCACATTCAAAAAATTCTTCCACTAATACAGTGTGATGGCACATTCCTGCAATTCCAGCTACTCAGAAGGCTGAGGCAGAAGGATTGCAAGTTCAAGGCCAGCTTGGGCAATTTAATCAAAACCCTGTCTCAAATTGAGAAATAAAAAGGGCTGGGGGCATAGCTCAGTAGTAGAGCATCCCTGAGTTCAATACCTCTTCCTCAAAACCAAACAAAAAATTAAACTAACACTGTTTATTAGATTTGAATCAATTGCAAGTGAGGTTAAAAGGCTGAATGTGACTACATAGAAGTACATGGAATTTTCTCTAAGTTTAAAGAATATTATTCAAAATATTAATGGATAGAATACAGTGATGAAGTGATTTTCAACTGTGTCCACACAGAGGATGGGGAGGCACGTGAGAGAGATGAAATCCGTCATGATAGACGAAAAGAAAGACAGCATGACCGGAATCTTTCTAGGGCAGCTCCTGATAAGAGGTATGTGTTGTCCATTATAAATATGAATATGAAGAGGATCTTTTTTATTAACTTTTGAAGCAGAGTTTTACTTCATTAATACCAGTTTTGCTTTTTCTTCCTTTCATTTTTAGTTTGCTAATAAGTTGGCATCTAATTTTCTTGTGCTTAACAATTTTGGCTTTGCAGAATTGACTATCCCTAGAAATAGTCTTTTCTTCCATCACCTTATAGGGTCATTTAGAATTAAGGGTGGGAATGTAGATAAAAGAATTCAGATCAAGTTTGTAAAGAGGAAGTAATGAACAAGGCTGTCTGATCTGTTCTTTTCCTATTTCAAGGGGTGAGACAGATGATGTGCCTTTGTTTTTAGACAGGAAATAAACTACCATACCTTTATTGACATCCTTTCATAATGCAGAATGCTGTGTCCAGTACAGTGGGCAGAGGGAAGAGCGAGTTTTGAAAGAAGTGAAAATTTGAGTAGTTAATTTGGGAAAATTTACGAAGCACTCTTAGTAAGTTACAAAATGGTATAAAACAAAAAAGTACATGTGTGGGGACATAAAGTGGGAATTGGGAAAGTTTGTAGTTCAGCAGAGGCTGAGGACCACAGTTGCTAAAAAGTAGAGGAAAGCTGTAATACAAAGGTGAAATTCTGAGTGGTGTTTAAATACAAATGTAAAACGTTTTCTTCTTGAACCATTTTCCATGCTCTGATCATCCTAGGAGCTGATACAATCCATTTTTTAAGTTATATCTTACATCACATCTACTGGTGGTGGTGGTTGTTGAATTGGTGTATTTCATCTCCTTGGATAAATATAGTCATGGAAAAGCAAAGAATCTGAATTCAATTGTGGATAAATCTACAAAATAGAAGAAATTAAATAGAGGAATTAAATTGGAAGGGTTCAATTAATGATACTCTTGGTTTGAATTTCCTAAGTTGTAAAAATTAAAATAACTTTGTACATAAATTGGGCTCTTAAAACCAGTAAAGTGACTGTGAAAATTGATAACATGAAAAAGCCATAAATTTGTGATTGGATGAAAATCAGATTATCTACGGAAATAATTTTAAGTCCTGAACGTCTAGTAAAATTAGTGATGACAGTTACCATGGTTTCATTCATTAGTGCATATGTACTAAAACCGTAGAGAAATCAAATTAAGCCAGATATTTAAAATTTAGAGTAAATCATTGACATGTATTCCTCAAAATTCTAGTAGGATAAAATTACAGACTGGTTAGGTAAAAGAGCTGATCGTAGTGTGTGGAAAACAATTCGTATGGTGCATCACTCAGCATCCACTTCCCAAGCCTTCATCTAATGATAGCAAATATAGACCATAGGAGTTTGAATTTTAGCATGGTTCTAAGGTGATTGATTGTACGTAACAAGAACCAATCTATTGGATGTTTTTTTGAGCTAACAGAAAAGTCCTAATTGTAGAACCCTACCTCTAATCCTGTATCTGAAATGATATAACAGCTGCCAGCCTGATTATACATTATCAGGGAATATATGTTCACAAGATATAAATATGACATATTCATTTCCTTTGCTTCTGAGATTGGTTGTATTTAAATTGAATATATTCAACTTGTCTGTAAAGAGCGTTCAGTTAATCATATTGTGTTTGTAATAGGTCAAAGCTGCAGAGAAATGAAAATCGAGATATCAGTGAAGTCATTGCTCTTGGTGTGCCCAATCCTCGGAATTCCAATGAAGTACAATATGACCAAAGGCTTTTCAACCAATCCAAGGTACATGGAGTTTAGAAACAGCCTATCTTGTGTGTTGATATGAATACCTATCCTTAGGGAAAAGAAAACTTACATGTCTTAGATTTGGATTACCAAAATTTGGCCAGTGTGGTGGCAAAAAAAAATTGGATATTGTTACTTAAAAGACAAGATGAAACATTTCTGATTTTAACCTCTTGAATTTAGATAAAATTTAAAGCACTCAATAGAAAATGAAAGAAATGGGGTGATTAGGTGACTCTGGTGTATCTATCTTTTATTTGTAAACTAGAGCCAGTGTTCTTGCTACCTCAGTTTTTTTTAATCTGTGGATTTTTTTTTTTTTTTAATGCTACAGAGATATTTCAACTTGAGAACTTTTAAAAATTAAGCTTGAAAACTGGACTAAAGTACCAGAATGATTGTCAGAAAATCTGATTTCTAGGGCTGGGGTTGTGACTCAGTGGTAGAGCACTTGCTTGGGTAGCATGTGTGAGGCACTGGGTTTGATTTTCAGCACCACATATAAATAAAGGTCCATCAATAACTAAAAATATATGTTAAAAAAAAAAAAAGAAGAAAGAAAATCTGATTTCTAGTTCTGGAGGTTATTAATCAGTTAGGACACTGTTTCTGCTTTTTTGTGGATGCTAAGCACACACTCTGCCAGTAAGCTACATCCCCAGACACAGTTTTAATTCACCTAATGTTGATTAGCAGCTATGCCTATGTTAGATCAAAAATAGATATGCCTTCCCCTTCAAGGAATCCATAGTCTACAGGAGAAAATAGCAGACAAGTGCATGCACACTTGTGTTCATATAAAAAGACAACCTATGTCTCAGCCTCCAAAGTAGTAGGGATTACAGGTGTGTGCTACCACACCTGGCTTACAGGCTTTTTTGTTTTGTTTTGTTTTTTTAAGCACTGAGATAATACAACTAAAAGACTTAGAACTATGTCTGCAATATAAAAAGCACCCAACAAATTATAATAATTGTTAGAAGAGCTAACTTAAATGCTTTCAAATCGTCCTAAAGCCTCCAAGTCATATAGGACTTTATCCTTCTATATCCCAGTAGAACTTAACACTTCTGTATTCATAACCACACACTTGGTGATGGTGCATTCCTGTAATCACCTACTCAGGATTACAAGTTTGAGGATAGCCTGGGCAATTTAGGGAGATGCCATCTCAAAAAGGACTGGGAACGTAGCTCCATGGTATAGCAATTACCTAGCATGTGTGGGAGGTCCTGGTTTCAATCCCCACTATCACCAAAAAACAAAACCATATGAAGGGCTAGGATTGTGGCTCAGTGGTAGAGCACTTACCTAGCATGTGTGAGGCACTGGGTTCAATTCTTGCCACCACATACAAATAAAAGTTCATAACAATTAATAAAAATGTTTTTTAAAAAAATGAAAAAAAAACATGAAGTCATTTAGCTAATAATTAAGTGATGTAATTAAGATTGAAACTTGAATGTCTTGACCCCAAAGCTTTGTTCTTAATCACTATATAAAGAGTTTAATCAGCCTGAAAAGAGTTGGTTTGAAGGTTCCACCTAAGTATTTCCAAGACTCACCTGTTACAAGCTTAAGCTGAAAGCATTTAAAAGTTGCTGGGAAAATATTTCATTTGATTTTAGATTTCCGTTGAGGATCTTGTGTGTAAAAGTGAAGTTCTCAGGCAATTAAGGGGTGTAACTACTCTAAATAGCATCAAAGAAGTATTTTATCATTTTTTCATCTTCTTGCCACCATGTATGTACAAGTAGAAATTTTTGAGTACCTGCTTATAGAAGCATCCCAGTTGTGCTTTGTTTTGTTTAATAATGTAATAGTTTTTATTTTATTTATTTGGCAGGAGGGCACTGGGAATTGAACCCAGGGACACTCAACTACGAGCCACATCCCCAACCCTTTTTGTATTTTATTTAGAGACAGGGTCTTGCTGAGTTGACTAGGGCCTTGCTAAGTTGCTAAGGCTGACTGAACTCATGATCCTCCTGCCTCAGCCTCCCAAGTCACTGGGATTACAGGCATACACCACCACGCCCAGCACATCCCACTTTTAATGACTGCTTTGTTAGTTAAAACTTCAAACATCATGTGAACAAAAGTTATGTAATTTGGAGTTTAACAAAGACCTTTTTTAAATTTGAAGTTCACATTTTTGAAATGAGAGCTATAAATGAGCATTTGTTCTTTATATAAGTATAATCAGATTGTTTTTAATAAAATATATTTTCATGCATTTTCTCACAGGGTATGGACAGTGGATTCGCAGGTGGAGAAGATGAAATTTACAATGTTTATGATCAAGCCTGGAGAGGTGGTAAAGATATGGCCCAGAGTATTTATAGGCCCAGTAAAAACCTGGACAAAGACATGTATGGTGATGACCTAGAAACCAGAATAAAGACCAACAGGTACCAAGGCAGACAGTTCAATTTCAGTGTTTACACCCATGAAATAAGTGGTTCATAGTTCCTTCTGTTTTTCCTTAGATTTGTTCCCGACAAGGAGTTTTCCGGTTCAGACCGTAGACAGAGAGGCCGAGAAGGACCAGTTCAGTTTGAAGAAGATCCTTTTGGTTTGGACAAATTTTTGGAAGAAGCCAAACAGCATGGTGGCTCTAAAAGACCCTCAGATAGCAGCCGCCCCAAGGAACATGAACATGAAGGCAAGAAGAGAAGGAAGGAATAGATACACCTCTCTTCAAAGGGAATGAACTATTATTACCTAGAACCCTAATGATGCAAGTCATGGGGGAACACTTTGTAAATGGTCAGGATAAAAACCAAACCTGGGTGTCAGATCCCAGTGCTACTTTTTACTACGGGAGATGGGGGGATTGAAAAATTTTACTTTGAATTAATTTAGCTTTTTTAAACAGTGGGTTGTTTGTGCTTCTCCCACCTTTCAGCACTTACAGAACATACTGCCCACACAGAATTAAGACCATTTTGTGTGACACTAGTAGTCTTGGGGTAATATTTTACATAAGAACAACTGCTTATGAACAAGGTTACCCCAACCATGAGGAGGAGAATATTCATATATTAGGACTGTGCTACCAAATGAATTTTACCCCTATTGTGCTGTTTTACTTTGGAGTGGGGAAAATAAGGTCTTGCTTAGTACAGCTATTTGTTTGAAATAAAAAACATTTAGACAAAATTCTCAGTTAAGTTTATTTAACTGGAAATAGTCAAAAATCCTTCTCTTCATCAGATGTTTGATCACCTTGCAACCTTTTTCGTCTTTGAGCTTGAACGTGGACCTAAAAAATCAAATTAGCACTGTAAGGAAAGGCAATGTGTGCAAAAAAAATTAAAACTTCAGCAAGTACCATTTTATAAGAATACCGTATTAGGAACTGAGCACCCTCAAGCAGTTATTTGTACCTTGTTCTTGGGAGACTCCCTGAACTTTAATTTAAAATTGTAAATCAATTTGGCTCAAGATCATATAATTATAATAAGTGGAAAAGTCAGGATTTCAACCCTGCTTTGCCCACCTTGAATGTGCACTCCAGTTTCCAGTGTCTGGTATTACTTATACCTGCTAACCATAAAAGGATCTTCCCCTGGTGGTAGAGCACATGCATATTACCTACATGTGAGGCCCTGGGTTCAATCCCTAGCGCTAAAAAATAAAGAGCCTTCCTGTTTCTCCACACCTTTTAGAAATGAACACTCTACTTACCACTCTTAACAAGCATTAAAGAACCTTGTCATTCCTAAATTTTCCCAAAATACCTGTCATTCTACACTTCTGACTTATTTAAGTAATACATGGAAAGCTCATAAGATATGAGAACATTTACCTTTACTCCATCAATAATATGATTTTCCTGTTGTACTGCATTCTGAAGTTCTTCTTCTGATGAAAACTGAACCCAACCCATACCTTTATGAAAGCCAGTCTCTTTGTCCTAAAAAATTTAAATAACAAAGGAAATGATTAATCATGAACTCTTCAAACTGATAACCAGGATTGCCATGTGCAATCCTGAGCAGATAACAGTTCACCTGTGCCCACTTGTGAGCTCATCTGTTTTTTAGCCATTAAGTTTGTGGTAGTTTGTTATGCAACAATAGAAAACTAACACAAATACCTAAAGTTTTGTTGTTTTTTATCAGTCTTATCAATATAACACCCATAACTTTATCAGTAAAGGCTAAACAGCTTCATTCTTTTTTGTTGTTGTTTGATACTAGGGCTCAATCCAAGGAGACTTCTACCACTGAGCTATAACCCCAGCCCTTTTATTTTGACTAGGTCTTGTTAAGTTGCAATCCTCCTTTCTCAGACTCCCAAGTCATTGAGAGGACAGTTGTGCACCACTGCACCTGGTTTCATTATTAATATATGTTGTTTGTTATGCTTTGATTTTTAAAAAAGCAAGAATTAGAAGGAAACAATGCTTTTTTTTTTTTTGTCAGTACTAGGACCACACATGTGCTAAGGCAAGCCCTCTACTACTGAGCACCCCCAGTCCCCAATAGTTTTTTTAAAGATAATACTCACAAAAGGTACAGTGCACTTTCGTACATGACCAAACTGAGCAAAGTGTTCTCTCAGTTCACCTGTACAAGGAGAGAAAACATACTAAAAATAGTTAACACATTTTGTTTTCTAGCCTAGATTGTAGACAGAAACCAAGGGGGTTCAGGAGTCCTCAATCTTCTTGTGGGTAGGAACTTCTTTATATTTCCTTAGCCTTAAGATTCGGCAAACAGCTACAGGACTGATCAAATTGCCATAATGTACCAGATTTGATGGTAAGTTAGGGACATGCTGAGCTGGCTACAGTCTCCGTACTCAGCAAATACTAAGTATTTTCATCATACCAGATACCGTACAAGGTGTGTGAATTACAATCCTTGTGAGTAGATCACAGAAGACAAAAACAATTACAATCCACAGTGTTGCCAGTTATATTAGAGGTCTCCAAACAAAATTCCAATTTACTCATGTAACTTAAAGTTCATACTAGGCTAAATAACTGGTGCTTGAAAATGTGTTCTGTTGCCCTGCCCTGCCCTTCCTGCCTGCCTTCTCACTGCTGGCCCACAGTTCTCTAGATCTGAAGTCTCCATATCCTATCCCGTGGATTTCCAGTTTTGTACATGTTGTTCTCTTCTATGTTATGTTAATGTTAATGTTCTATAATCCTATCTCCTTCCTAAATTGTAACTATCCTCCAGACTCAAGCCAAATATATCCACTGAGTATGGGCTCCTGTGCAACAATAGGAAACTTACCAGCCCTATAAAAACCTCAAAAATATATAGCATATAAATGTATTTATTCATTGTTGCAGTGCTGGGGATCAAACCCGGGGCCTCATGCACACTAGGCAAGCACTCTTACCAGTCAGCCACATCCCCAGCCCTAGAGTGTACTATCTTAAAGATAAAAAACTACATGACCTCTTTTTCTTCTGAACTATAGTGGTTGGTTTTGCTGGTTTTCATTTTATATTACTATATCTTGTAGTTCATCTAAATTTGATTGGTTCAACTCCCTACATTTGTGTTTGTAAGTCTTCTCAGCCCCACCACTACTCTATATAAGAATAGAAACCGTGTGAGATACACAGTAGGGCTTTAATATTAGCTGAATAAGTAAACAATTTACAGAAGTTAGATTTCTGTAGGTCCCTAACAGTTGGTCAAACCAGCTGGAAAGATCAGATCACAGAACACGATACTGTGATCGTTTAACTGTATGTTAAAACATGTATGTTTTATACCAACTATTATAAGTTCTAGAAAAGGCCTGGTTCCCAGTCTGTGGAGGTGGGAGAACTTTTAAAAGGGAGGGCCTAGTGGAAAACAGGTCACTGGAGTACACCATTAAGGGGATCCCCTCTCTTCCTCTCTGCATGAGGTGAACAGCCCTTCTCTTCCACATGCCCCCAACATACAGGTTATACTATGCTGCCATAGGCCCAAATAACCAGACTGAAACCTAAAAAGAGGTAAAAATAAACCCTCCCTTCTTTGAGTTGTTCATCTCAGGTATTTCTATACAGTGATTAAAAAAAAAAAAAAAGAAAACCCTCTGGATGGTAACCTTTGTACCAAATCACCTATAACTGTTCAGGAAAAATAGCTACCAAAAAACAGATACTTGTTAAATATTGGCTGACTGAGTGAATGAACTAAGAAAAAGTATTTCAAAGTTATGAAGCTTTAAGAGTTTTAGACCAGGCCAGGTGAGGTGGCACACTCCTCTAATCCCAACAGCTCCGAAGGCTGAGGCAGGAAGATCGCAAATTCAAAGCCAGTCTTAGCAACATAGGGAGCCCCCCCTAAGCAACTTAGTGAGACCCTGTCTCTAAAAAAAAATACAAAAAAGGGCTAGAGATGTGGCTCAGTGGTTAAGTGCCCCTGGGTTCAGTCTTCAGTACCCCCCCAAAAAAAAAAAAGAAAAAAAAGTTTTAGATCAGCCTTTATGGTAGAAACGTGCATCTACTAGATGCTGGTAAAAATCCTCAGCCTTTTTCTGAAAGCATAAGAGAAACATTATTGGGTTTGGTCTTCACCACCCACATACTGAAAGATGGGGCACAAACCAATCTGCTTCCTACCTTGCTACTCTCATTTGAGTCACCAAAACAAAGAAAATAGCCAGTTGCTGCTGGTGCAGTGATGAACACCTGTAATCCCAGCAGCTGAGGCGGCGGAGGTAGGAGGATCTGGAGTTCAAAGCCAGCCTCAGCAAAAGCAAGACACTAAGCAACTCAATGAGACCATGTCTCTAAATAAAATACAAAATAAGGCTGGGGATGTGGCAGAGTGATCAAGAGCTCCTGGGTTCAATCCCTAGTAACAAAAAAAAAAAAAGAAAGAAAGAAAGAAAGAAAATAGCCAGGTGCAATGGTGCATGCCTATAATACCAGCTAAGCAGGACATTTTTAAGTTCCAGGCCAGCCTCACAACAAAGGGAGTCCCTGTCTCAAAATAAAAAAGGGCTGAGGGGTAGCTGAGCAGCAATGCCCCTGGGTTCAATTCTCAATGGGAGAAGGGGAGGACAACCTAAGCAAAGTAACCCTGTTTCATTCTTTTGTTGAAGGAGACTGGCCTATACATGAGAACATCTACCAAAGTTAATCATGGATTTTTAAGTTTTAGTAAGAAAACATAAAAACCTTAATACTGCAGCTAACAAGAAATTTCAGAATTTTTCAAACCCTCTATCTCCAGAATAAACCTCTCCGATGAGCTTCAATTTTAGTAATCATGAAAATAACTAGATTCGTTGAGTACTTTCACTCTAACAAATCTAAGAAGTGTATGTATAAACTCGCTTAATCCTCTCCACAATCCTAGGAGGTATTGTTGACGCCATTTTTTAGATGATTAAACTGAAGCACTGCTGTGAGTTTCTTTCCCATATTATCTTCAGTTATTCGGGTTATTTTTAACTACTAAATGGCTGAGTTGGAATTTTAACCCGGGTAGTCTGGCCTCAGAGTCCATTTCTCAATCACAATGTACAACCGCCGCCCAATACCCTGACAGCGATCCCACAAGCTTCTAAAATCTCAACTTGCCCAGAACTGAAAAGGATCCCCATCTCCTCTCAGCCTGCTTCTCCTAAATTCCAACAACACAACTATCAACGCTAGAAATCTGGAGGTGTCCTTCTGCTCTTTCCCTCGTTGCATAACACCACCACCACCACCACTCTTCCTAAGACATCACGAAACCCCACTGATTTTGTTTTCTGAAAGACCTAAGTGGATCTGATCCCGCCCCTTTTACCTCTTCCCTAGCTCAGGTCTTCAGTTTTGAATCACATGTACTTGCCTTTTATCTCTTATCCATGCCTACCATCTTGCTAGTCACAGCGGTTCCTTCGAAATCTTACATTTCGTTACCAAGTAATAAACTTTTCCACCAAATCTCCAAATTACAGGAGATCATGAACTCGTGCCTCAAGGTTCAGGGGCATCTCTAAGCAGTTAAATATGAAGGAAATGTCAGCGCACTGGTTTGCTTGGTAGCAAACTCGACCTTCTAATGCCACCACCACGCTGACTTAAGTGCTCTGCACAACGCAGAGGTTTTGTCATCGCGTGGACCTACAGATTCCGCCTCCCCCACATCTCCGTCACTCACTCGACGCCGCGGTCCAGGGGATTTTTCTGACAAAAGCAACCGGACGACCGATACTCGTACGCAGAGCCACAGCACCTTTCGCCGCGGAGGCTGCCATCTTTCGACTGAAGGAGCTCGGTGAGCGCGTGTCGTGACCTCGGAAGAACCCGTCGGATCCCGAGCAAGAAGATATGCTTCCGGGTCAGAGCGGTCAGGGAGCGAGATGGGGAAGATGGCGGCGGCCGTGGGTTCTGTGACAACGCTGGTGACCGAACCTGGGGAGGACGCTTTTCGGAAACTTTTCCGCTTCTACCGGCAAAGCCGACCCGGGACCACAGACCTGGGAGGGGTCATCGACTTCTCGGCGGCCCACGCAGCCCGCGGCACGGGCCCTGCGGCTCACAAGGTACGGAGAGAGGGGCGGCTCGAGCGCCAGCGTCACCGCGCGTGGCTCGGGAAGGGGCTTCCTCGCCTCTTCTCGCCGCCAGACCGATGGTTAGGGAGCGATCCGCTCTCCTTGGGCTCGGAGTTGAACTCTCCACCAGCAGTCACACGTGGCGACAAAGCGTTACGCTGCAGGTTTCACCGTGCTTTGCTTCTCTGCCTCGGTCAGAATCCTGAGAGTTCGTGTTTGTTCCTTCCTTGAACTGTCCACTGACAGCTCCACTTTATTCCACGTAGAATCCCTTCGAGGGCCATCGTAGACTTAGGGTAGCGCTCCGCGACTTCTGCCAAACCTAACACCGAGTAATCCCAGCACTGCAGAGGGCGGCCGTTGTTAAACCTTCCGGCATGAGACTAGTCACAGACTTGGGTCTTATGGAAGAGGTCATTGGAAGGATTCTGAAATCATCTCCCCAAATCAAAATAAATGTCTGAAGAGTACATATAGAACCCAAGCACCCTTCCTTATTTTTATTTTTGCCACTGAAAATTCAGAAAGGAAACTGTGAAGGTGTTGTAGGTGTTAACTGCACAACTGTAGTGCAGTTAAGTTTTCTTTACAACCTACTTTAACCTTGAGAACATCAAATCCCTTAATTGGCCCTTGGTGTTGTCCGGATGAGGCATTCTTTACAAGCACAGTTATAGCTCTCAATAAAACTAATGCTATCCTAACCCCGTACTTGTCTAGAACTTAGCTTCTGAGCGACTTCATTTGTTAACATAATAGTCATAGAGTTCTCTGAATATTATAGGTCTGCACCTGGAGTGTAATATACTTGACTAAGAAGAAACCTTCCAGCTTCACTTTCCTGTATTTTATCTTAATGCATCAATACTTTTTAGAATATAAGTCACTGATAACCCCAGACATTGTATGTCTAGCACAGTACCGAAAATAGCACTCAAAAAATTCAGTATGTGTTGAGTGCATGAAAGCTTAGGCATTTAGTTCCCCAGGTTAAAGCAGATTTAAAGTAGCATATTAGAGAGATTGCTATCATAAAACTGGTGAGAAATGAAGAAAGTGATGCTGACAATCCGGCAAAAGAGGAAGCAGAAAAACTGTTTTGGGGGGTGGTGGGGAACAATACTGGGAATTGAATCCAGGGCCTCATGTATGCTAAACAAGCACTTTACAATTGAGCTATGTACCCAGTCCTCAGGAAAACTTACTTTAGAAATCTCAGTGGTTTGGTTTCATTCAGTTTAGCATATAATAGACTAAGTACACAGACATGCATCAACTCTGAAGGTGTTGCTGAATTATAATGCAGTGCAAAGTGTGGCCTATTTAAGAAATTATAAAAGTGTTTATCAGTTGGAAAACTCAGCTGATAGGTCTCTTTGAGAGTTCCAGATAATTGTTTTTTATAACAACTGGTTACATACCTGTCATTTGTTGGTTTTTTGTCTAGAAATCTCCATACTTAGAAAAGTTGATAGGACAAACGATCACTTATCTTTGAAAGAGAACTTTTGATGTAGTCTAAGGAAAGTCAGCTCCTAAGTTAATTTATTCATAGAAAAATTCTCTTAATGTCCTTAACTTAATGACTACATATAATGAGCTATAAAATAAGATGCTTTATGTGCAAAGAAACTTTCATTAACTTCTCTTATTTTTATGTAACCAACGAAAGCAAAAGTTCTAGCATCACCGTATCATCTAGAAGACAAAATGTTCTACTTTTAGTTAATAGGATTCTCAGTGTTTTATTGAAAGGGAGTGCACCCTCTCTGTTCTCTCACCCTCCCTGGCCTACAGAGCACCAATATGCAAGGGCATCAGAAGTATTATTAAAACTAACCAGAGTAAATACTATTGTGACGTGGGATATTCCAGTCCACCACACACCTTCTATGTAAGTTCTATTAAGAAGCAACCAAAGACCAGGTGCAGTGGCACACACCTGTAATCCCAGCGGCTTGGGAGGCCAAGGCAGGAGGATTGCAAGTTCGAAACCAGCCTCAGCAACTTAGCAAGGCCCTAAGCAACTTAATGAGACCCCGTCTCAAAATAAAAAATAAACAGGGCTAGGATGTCATTCCGTGGTTAAGTGCCCCTGGGTTCAATCCCTGGTACCAAAGAAAAAGAGCAACTGAAGTGTGGTCTCAAAGGAAAAGGTAGTCTTGAAAGCCAAAACCAGTCTGCTTTAATTTTCCTATTACCACTTTGCTTAATTTTATATAATTCCTTAGTGTTTGTTAGCATACAGATGAAGAAACTGGCTTTAAGAAGTTACATAACTCTTCTAAAAGTCTCAGATCAAGTATCTGGTAGAGCTAAGATTAGAATCCCAGATGTAAGACTCTTAATTTGCTGCATACCAGAAATTTCTGGAGATTTGAGGTTCTTAGGGTTGACCTTCGAAGTAGCTCTAGCCCTCTGACTTCTGTTTCCTTCCTGCCAGGTGGTCAGATCTCAGCTAAGTGTGTGCTCAGTGAGTGAGCACGATGCACATAGAGCAGGACTTCAGCCAGTCAGCAAGTGGAGAGCCTATGGACTTGAAGGCTATCCTGGTGAGTGCACCTGTCCTCAAAGAAAGTTCTCTAATTTCATAGGAGCTATGAGCATGAAAGTAGAAAAAGGAGAAACAGACACAGGCACCCCACTTGTGAACACATCCTAAATTGTGTTTTTTCTAAGGTGCCCGTTTATTTGCATTCCCAAAAGATAGAAAAGTAAGCAGTGCCTGCCTTATATGGCAGAAAGTGGCCAACAACAAATTAAAAATAAAGACAATGACTGGGCTCCCTGTCACAACTCTGAACTTCTACCAGAATAATTGTTTTAAATAGTACAATAACTCATAATTGTCATTCCAGTCACATTTTCTAATGGTGTAACAACTTAAAACATTGCTATCAAGGTTGACTATTTGAAAAGAGAATTACAGGGCTGGGGATATAGCTCAGGTCATAGAGTGCTTGCCTAGTATGCATAGGCCCTGGGTTCAATCCCCAGCACCACAAGAAAAAAAAAAAAAAGTCCTCTGAAAAGAGAATTACAAGTAATAATCAAAAGTTCTAATAGACTACTTTAGGATTTTTAATGATGTTGAGTAGGTTACTTTATAGAAAAATTAAGGTAAGAGTAATTAATTAACCTTTTATCTCTTGAAGCTGTTGTAGGCTAATTATTATAAACCATTTATAGGATACAGAAATGCCTTATTTGGGCCAGATAATCTTATATCTGCCATCCTGGATTTGGATATATTGTTTGTTTGTTGTTGAGATAGAGGACTCACTGCATTGCCCAGGCTGTTCTCAAACTTGGGAGCTCAGTCCTCCCACCTCAGCCCTGTGAGTAGCTAGGACTACAGGCATGCACTACCACATCCAGCTCTGTTTTTTCCTAAAAGACAAAATGTTAATGTTGCACTTGTGATTTCCAATTTAGGTCAAAAGTGGGAGAATCTTCAAAAAGAAGTATTAGTTTTCATTACTGTGAACCAGACAATGTTAGAGCTCTTACTACATTATGACTACTAAAATATTTGTTGAATATTGGGAAAGTGTAACAGCTGTACTACTTCCTGTAAATTCTGTATGAATTCAGGAGGAAAACAGTTGAGGGATGACTTTTCGATGTGAAAGCATCGTTCTTTGTGAGTTTGGGTAAATTGGAATAAGCGCATAAAACACCGCTGGTTGTTTTATGCACTTATTCCTTGGAGGCCGCTCGTAATCTCTTAGCTCTAGTGCCTATTTTCAAAGTCATGGTTTTCTGTCATCTAAGCCTTCTTTTCTTAACAGATTGTACTACACAGTTACCAGTTCCACTTCAGTTTTGTATTGTCCAAACCGATATGCCTGCTTTTTGAAATTTTCTAGGTTTTTCCTGCCATTGTAAGCTGCATTAAATAGAAGTGTAATGTCCAGAGCATGAGCAATAATAGCCTCCTGTTGCTCTGAGTTAATCAGAAGGAATGTATCTTCTTCTGGATCCCACTTACTTTAAAGAAACCTGATTATCCCACTCCTAGGCGTATATATACTCAAAGGAATTAAAATCAGCATACTTTAGTGACATGGCCACATCATTGCTCATAGCTGCTCAATTCACAATAACTAAGCTATGAAACCAACCTTGGGGCCCTTCAATAGATGAACGGATAAAGAAAATGTGGTATACGTCCACAATGGAATATTACTCAGCCATAAAGAAGAATGAAATTGGTAGAATGAGACAGACATTATTACCTTATATACATGTGTGGGAAAAAAATTTTTTTAATAAAATAAAAGAAGAAGATTGGAATTATGGCATTTACTGGTAAATGGATGGAACTGGAGACTATCATGCTAAGTGAAATAAGCCAATCCCAAAAAATGGGGTTGGGGCTAGAATTTCACCAGATTGAACAGTAGGAATAGAGGAGATGGAAAGGAGGGTGGGAATGGGAAAGACAGTACAGTGAATCAGACATAACTTTCCTATATACTAAAGAGAAGGTCAGAAATGATACTAGGAGGCTTAGTCCAAGGGTCCAAGGACTACTTTACCAATGTTGCACCTAATTTGGGAAATATTTAGGACTGGATCCCAAAAGCTATGTGTAATTTGTTTTGTTTTTCTATTTCGCTTAATGTGTGAGGGCAAGGGATGATAGAATTTTTTGTTTGATTGAATTGTATCTTCCATAATACTCTCAATAAAAGGACAACTGGAGTCTTTGATGCGGGGGAGGAACCTGAATATACCAAACCTGTTCTTACAATAGTGAGCAGGAGAATCATAAGTCTGGAAACCAGGACCTTAATGTAGGGAAGAGAGGTCTTGAAGGGGGAACATGATAGTATCAAACATTTGAAAAGTGGTCAGATACAAGAAGGAATAGAAAGGACTTAAGATGAATGGTTAAGGCATTAGTTCTGGTGCCAGGCTACCTGGACTTTTCCTGGCTCTACCATGTACTAACTGACCTAGGGAGATTTTCTTAATCTCTCCTGGCCTCAGTATTCATGTGTAAAAGACATATAGAAATAGTGCTTGCCTCATCAGTCGGCAACTGTACAAGACAATCCAAAACAATAGAGTGGAGAGGGTAGAAAAGAAATTTACATGCTTCGGTCAGCGCCTGGAATATCATAAGTGCTCAATAAATGTTAACCATAAACCTGTAGGTGTTTATCAGAAAGAATTAAACACCAATTTGGGGTTGCTCAGTGTCAGAACTCAAAACCAAATCAAGTTCAGTGGCACGCATCTATAATCCCAGCAACTTGGGAGGCTATGACAGGAGAATCACAACTTCAAGGCCAGCCTCAGCAGCTTAGTGACATCCTATATCAAAATTAAAAATTTTGAGAGGAATTAGTGATTCAGCTCCGTGCTAAAGGGCCTCTTGGTTCTCTCTCCAGTACCAGGAAAAAAAAGGAGAGGGGGGACGTAAAACCAATGAAGACCAATGCATGCAGATTAAAGAGAGGCAGATTTTTAACCCAATAAAAGAGAAACAACATTGAAATAGACTGCCTAACAGAACATTCAGTTTCCTATCACTGTTCAAGGTTTGTCTAGAACAGACACATTCTTCCTTTAATTTAATATTTTGGGAGATGTTACCATCTTTATTTTGTGAAAAAATGATGATCAGAGATGGTAGGTTGCAGAGTTTTTTTGTTTTTGTTTGTTATATTCCTTTTCCCCTCCTAAAATGTTGACTATCCTATCACTGTCCCAAATTATTTGGAGGCTATTTCTGCTAAATGGAATGCAAAGGTGGGAACTCCTAAATGGGTTCTATGTTTTGGAGATGCATTAGAGGACGTATAAAGAATCAGATTAGCCAGGCACAGTGGCACACTCCTATAATCCCAGCCACTCATGGGTGGAGGCAGGAGGTTCACAAGTTTGGGGCCAGCCTTGCCAACTTAGCAAAAACCTACTCAAAATAAAAAATAAAAAGGACTGAAGATGTAACTCAGTAGTAGAGGCTTCTGGATTCAATCCCCAGTATTGCAGCAGACCAGATTAGTGGTTAAACTAAACAACCACTAAGATGAATTTTTATAACTGATCAACTATGTTTTTTGCCCAGCCTTTTGCAATGATTTTCTCTCCTTGCTGCGTTAATTTACAGTGTGCCTAAATAATGAAATCCACCAAGAGCTTTCTATTTTTTCTTAGCAGGTGAAATTCTTTGCCATATGAGATTTCTTTGGTGTCATTTAGTAATTAGCTTTGGTCACTAAGTCTAGTTTGTAGTGTAAGCTATCCATAATATTAAATTATCAATAACTTGAGGCTGGGGCTATAGCTCAGTGGTAGAGTGCTTGCTTAGCATATTTGAAGCACTGGGTTTGATCCTTAGCACCACATAAAAAATAAAGCATTGTGTCCATATAACTGAAAAATATATATATTTTAAAAAATTATCAATAACTAAATTATTGATAGGATTAGTCAACTGTAGTGACCAGCCTATCCTCAGTGAATATTACTAAGCTTTTTAAATTTTTTCCATATATGCAAGAATCTAAACACAAAATTTTAAGTTCTTTTAATAAGATTTAGTACAATGAAGGAATCTTCAGGTTATTTTCTATATATTTCTACTATATTAGCACAGGTTCCCTTCTGTCAGACTTCATGTGGTTTAAAATCCTTTGGAAATTCTAATAGTGGACCATTGATTTTATTGTTCAAAGACTGAAATGATTAGAGACTAGTATGTACAAGGCAAAGATCTCAGGTTTGTTTCCTGAGAACAAACAAATGGTTTTGTTTGTTCCATGTCCACAAGCTCAACTTTGTTGTCATCTCCAAAATGTGTGCTATTGACCCTGAGAGAGGAATTAATCAGTGAAGCCATGTTACCTTTCCAAACCTCTGTTCTCTCATCTGTAAAACTGAATTAATGACTTTCTCATGAAGTTATTGAAGATTAGTGACATAGAGTAAGATTACTAGCACAATGTCTAACACTTGGAGGCATCTTGTTTTTAGTAGCTACTGTAATTAGTGACCTAACTTGTTTAGTGTTAATTTGTTGTTATTAAACGTCGCCATTATCCTGTGTTTAAATTAAATGCCAAAGAGAAGAGAGAAAGAATAGTTTAGTAATACCAAAGTTGTTTTTGTTTTAGCCTCAGCCCTTGTCTTTATTGTCTGCTTTCCAAAGTAATTCTCCTTGAGGACATTTCCATAGTGTGTGCTCTGTGGTCTAGACTACGAGTTGGCAAACTGCAATCAGGGGCCAAACGCCCCCTCAACCTGGTTTTCTTTTTTTTTTGCAGTGCTGGTGATTTGAACCCAAGGCCTGTGCTTGAAAGGCAAACACTCTACCAACTGAGCTATATCCCCAGCCCCCTAACCTGGTTTTCTAAGTACAGTTTTATTGGAATATAGCTATGCTTATTTGTTTAGTGTTTCTGGCTACTTTCTACTACAGTGGCAAAGTTGAATACTGAAAAGAGACTAAATAACCCTCAAAGCCTAAACTATTGAGTGTCTAATCCTTGACAAAGTTTCCCAGCATCTTATTTAACTAGATCTGAAGTCCAACCAGGCATTTAAGAACCTCTAATTAATGCCAACATTTAACTTAGAAATGCTTGAGTTTCAGTCTCTTCATCTGTTTGTTTACCTTTGCATGAAGACTTTACACTAATAGAAAATTATTGCTTTTTAATGTAATTTTACTGATTCCATGTCGTTCCTCATGACTTTTCCCCAGCTATTCTTTCTTTTGCTGAGATGGCCTTGCTATATATCTGGTTGGGAAAACTGAGCCTCAGGGACGAACTTCTCAGCGTCTAGTAACCCCCACACTTACAAGCTGATGTTCTCATTCTTTCCTCTAAGGTGAAAAGCCATTCCTTTAGTTCAGAGACAGTTCCTTCACCCTTCTGATTTCCCTTTATGTCTTTCAGGACCTTGCTGTCCTCCTTTCCTCTCTTTTATTTTCAACCAGTTCCTCAGTAATGGCTCATTCTTCACAGTCTACAAGCATATTTAGGTCTTACCAGTCACTAAAAACCATAAACTTACCTTTCAATTCTTTATTCTTCTGTGACTACTCCTTGATTTCCTTTTATAGACAGTCTTCTAAAAGGAATTGCTTGCTGGGGATATAGCTCAGTTGGTAGAGTGCTTGCCTGGCATGCACAAGGCCCTAGGTTCGATCCCTAGCACAATAAATAAATAAATAAATAAAAGGAATTGCTTGTATAACCAACCATCCCTCCTGTCCTGTCTCCAGGCACTTACTTCCCTTTCTTCAGACAAAAATTTTCATCTCTAATTCTTGTCTTTTTTTTTTATTTTATTTTTTTTATTTTTATTTATTTATTTTTTTTTGGAGACAGTACTAGGGATCAAACCCAGGGGCTTGTACATGTTAGTCATGTGCACTACTACTGGGCCACATCCCTAGCCCTCTTCATCTCCTATTCTTAGAAAGTACCTTGTACATAATGAATGAGAATGAATCTTTACCATGTATAAGAGATTATAGTTAAATATTATTATTTGTCTTTGAAAGTAAAGAAAAATGAGGTTAGGTTACTGTTCATATCACAGAGATCTTTCCAACATGTACTATAGTTACTTGCATCACATCATACTGAGAAGGTATGTATTCCATCTTCCTTCCCTATAGGATCAGTCAGGAGGCAGAAATCATTAATTGCTTTAACACATAACTTAATATGAGTAATTACTAGTCAGGTATTAGAAAATTAAAAAAACAAAAAGGGAGCACAGATATCACAAAGGTAGGAACTATAAGAAGCAGCCACCACCCCTATAGGTGAGTGGGATTATTGAAGAGGATGTTGGAATTATTAAATTTAGTAGCTTTGGAAGAGGGAACACATACAGCTAGGGTTTTGTTGGTTTGGTTTTTGATTTGGAGTTTTGTTTTGTTTGTTTTGTGGTGCTGGGGATTGAACCCAGGGCCTCACACATGCTAAGCAAGTGCTCTACTATTGAGCTACATCCCCAGCCCCAAGACTTAGAATTCTGAGGAAGGGGCACATTGAGACTGGTTCTAGTGATGTGGAAAAACAACATTAGAACCAACTTCTGCCCTCCAGTCATCCATTAGTATCCCTGATGGGCACAGGTTAGTGGGGAGCCAGCTGGCAAAGAGGAAATGTAGTTGGCAGGTCCCAGCCTGACACTATGAAGCCAAACCAAATACAAAAAGGAATGAATTTGAAACTGAGAGACAAAATAAATTAATAACCAGTGCTCCATTCATTAGAGGCAGACTTTCAAATCCATATTTCAGTTAGTTTCAGTATAAGAATTCAGCCTTCTGTTCCAATAATAAATGATAAAAGGAGTTTAAAAAGTCTCAGATGACTCTGAATGGTGATACCTGGTAAAAATTAGAGGGTGGATTTTCAGTTCTAAAGTTTACTTTAGGATAACAAAATAGACACTTAACTTTGTGGAATATTTGTTTTCTTTGAGAATAACCCAAAAAGTGAGAGATATTTGTATAGAAATGGGTGTTTGATAATTTTCAAAAATTAACTTTTCAGGCTAGGATTGTGCTCAGTGGTAGAGTACCGGTTTAGTACATGTGAGGTACTGGGTTTAATCCTCAGCACCACATAAATAAATAAAATAGCGTTATTATATCCATCTACAACAAAAATGTTTTTTTAAAGAAATTAACTTTTTATTAACTTGAAGCCTAACCAAAGGATATATGGGGGTAAATGACAGATTAGTAGATATAAGGATGTCAACAAAAAGAAATGGTCTGAATAACTAATAGACAATTTTCCCTTCTCTTTTTTTTTTCCTACCTATCTCTTGTATAGGATTTATTTTTATCTCAAACCCATTTCTCCCAGGATACCAGTGGCACTGGGTAAAGCAGTGCCTGAAGTTATACTCCCAGAAACCTAATGTATGTAACCTGGACAAACACATGACTAAAGAAGAGACCCAGGATCTGTGGGAACAGAGCAAAGACTTCCTGAGGTAAGTCTTATGAGTCAGAATAAAGTGTCAGTACTCGGCTCGGATCATCACAGTTCTTTGAATAAACTGTTATATCACGATGCAGTGAAAGTGACTGTCCTGTATTTCCTCCCTTGCTTCTGTGCACATAGAACACAGTTGTTTGCCTTCCCTGGGAACATTTAGACAGATGCTTTGACAGTTATATTAAATTGAGATCATTTTACAGATTTATTTACCATAGCTTAGATACTGAGTTCATCCATATTAATCATTAAATTATTCATTTTTATTCAGCATTAACCCTTTTTTCCTACTTAAAATGAGTTCCTTTGAACACTTGTGGTATGCTGGGATAAAATATCATTGACAGCTCGTTACCCCTACTCTCCCAGATGGAGTCTGCTGCTAGTGTTTTATGAAAGGCCAGTTGTTCCTTATGGGAGAAGAACTAGTATTTGTGCCTTCATTCTGTTTCAGTATTCATTCCACAAATACTTATTGGAAGTCATTTGTGTACCAGGTATGATACTAGACTTTGGATGCAGAAAGCTTAATAGAATATTCTTCCTGTACTCTAAGATGAATAATCTATAGCAGGAATTCATTGTCTATAGGAATAATTATAATAGACTCAGAAACTGTTATAATAGGGGTCAGAAAAATACCATGGGAGCACAGAGGAGGAAATAATTAATTCTTCCAGGTAGGGTGGAAGTGTCAAAGAAGAAAAAGTGGGGTTTTTTTTAATTGAGTTTGTTAATCCTCTTTCTTCCTCCATTCATTTGAACTGATCTTCAAAAATGATTAAGGGTTTGTCAGTCATAAAAGTAAAAGGGCACTGAGTGCTGTGGAACACACCTGTAACCCCAGCAGCTTGGGAGGCCAAGGCAGGAGGATTGCAAGTTCAAAGCCAGCCTCAGCAGAAGCAAGGCACTAAAAATTCAGTGAGACCCTGTCTCTAAATAAAATTCAAAATAGGACTGGTTATGTGGCTCAGTGGATCAAGTACCTCTGAGTTCATTCCCTGCTACCAAAAAAAAAGTAAAAGGGCTGGCTAAAGATACATACACCGGTAGAGCAACACTTGCCTAACATGTAAAAGGCTCTGAGTTTGATTCCCTGCACTGCAAGAAAAAAAAAGGAGGTTGTTCTGGGTAAAGAAAGCAGCCTGAGCAAAGATGTAATATGGGAGCAAGAATTCAAAGACAAATAAGAAACAGTTCCTGTCTTCAAGGTGTTCACAGTTTAATCAAGGACAGAGACGTATAAACAAGTAATTAAATATAATTTGGCAGGTCCAAGTTGAGTTTATAAAATAAAATGTGAATAGTCATTTACATGGCTAGATAGGGGTAGGTTTTGGAAGATGCTTCCTAGAAGTCATGGGTAAGAGGAATGAAGCATGAATCTGGAAAAGTAGATTAGGACCAGCGTGTACATGGTTTAATTATATAGAGCACCAGTTTTGGAATCATTTCCTTTGTTCACATTCCAGCTGTGACACTTAACTGTATAAACTTGAGCAAGTTTCTTTTCTTTTTTTTTTATAAACCTTCACAACCCTGGGGATTGAACCTAGGGTACTCTACCACTGACCTGCATCCCCAACCCTTTTAATTTTTATTTTTGAGACAGGATGTTCTGAGTTGCCAAGGCTCTCTGCAGATTACAGTCCTCTTGCCTCAGTCTAAGTAGTTGGGATTGTAGGTATGTGCTACTACACCTGCTTGAGCAAGTTTCTTAACCTTTCTTTGTCTTCTGACAGTCCTTTCTTTATTAAATAGTGTAGGACTGAAACAAGACAATAGAGAGAAATCCTTAGAAAAGTTCCTGTTAAGACCATTTTACCAACTTTGTATCCTCTTTAGTCTTAAGTGGCCGTAAAGATACAATTTTCAGAAACTGTCATACTGATTTTAACAAGGGAAATAGAAGATTTTTTTAAGGTGAATGGGGAAAGAAGAACCAAAGCTTAGTTGGTATGTAGGTTGTAGTACGAGCAGGAGCAGTGAGGAAAACCCTGTCATCAGCCGTTAGTAAGTACCTTCTTTAGAACTGAGTGAAATTAGTGAGAGACAACTTATTGTTATTAAACCAGTCTATGTTTTCATTTCTTTTTTCCATTCTGATATATAACTGCAAAATCCCATCTGTCTTCTAAGATAGCTCAGATGAATTTCTGTAATAAATCATCCTGTAGACAATGGTGGGATACATTTTTTTTGTCTGATAAATTAGCAAGAATAAAAAAAATGTGTTTGTCATATCTGATGTTGGCAAAGTTTAGAAGAAATTGATATGCTCACACATTGTACTGGGAGCATTGCAAACTGATTAGGTGCTTAGTTCTTGTTCTGTCACTATGTGATGTGTGTTTCACTTTTCTCATGTGGGAAATGAAGGTATTAGATGGGAAAAGCCATTCAAGATGATTGAATCCTGGTCATAGTCCTATGAACAGTACACAAAGCTCTCCTCACTTTCCCAGTCTGTCAGTGAAGGAGAAAATCTGTTGCTCAAAAATTCCCCTAGAGATTCTGATTATCTGATAACATCCTCCCACAGTGAGAACCAGGAATGAGAGGATTTTTCAGGATCCTTTCACTTTGAACTCTGAAATTCTACATTTTAAATAGGATATGAAGAAGAAATACTAGAACTTAGAAGCAAAGACAAGACTGCTCATAAAACTAGGGAATTTCAATTCTCTTTTGCGTAAAGTGAATAGTTCAGCTATTGAGCCTTGTATAAGAAGCAGAAGACCAGATTGATCAAGCATGGCATATCGCAGTAGTAGAATGCGGTCATTAAAAAACTGTAAATCCAGCTCTCTCACAAATATGGTAGAGCTTAAGAGACAGGATAAATTCAGTCATTTCTCTCCATCTCTATCCCAACCACCTTGTTCTAAGCCACCATCACATCTTATTTATAGAATACCCCAGTAGCATCCGAACCCATCTCCTGGAGTGTGCTCTTGCCCCTCTACATAGAGGATAGAAATCATGTCATTTTTCCTACAACTTCCTGGCTACTATGCAAATCTTATGCAAACTATCCAAAATTAGCACAGACTTCGTAAGTTAAGGTCACATCTCCAACAAGCCTGCTACCTTCACTCCAGACACCAACCACAAGTTTGGAAGGTTTCCATGTTACACTCACTTAGGACCAATGCTTATAAATTCAGGGGAGACCTATGATTCACTGAGGTCCAAAAATTTACCTACAACTCAGAAAAACATTTTACTTATGATTACATTTTTATTATAAAAGCTACAAATCAAGACCAGCCAAATGAAGACCATGGGACAAGGTCTAGGAACTCCCTTGTCCTCTTTCCTATGGAATCAAGTCATATATGTCATCCTTCTAGAACATTCGTGTGTTCACCAAGCAGTAATCTCTCCTAAACCTTAGCATGCATAATTTTTATTGAAGTCACATTATTTAGGCATGATTGATTAAATCATTAGTCACATAGAAGTATTATCTCTGCAGTTTCCCAGTCATCTCCTTAGCATAAATCTAAGTGTGATCCAAGGGCCTATCATGATTAACAGTGACAGTCCTGTCATTCTGGAAATTCCAAGTGTTTAGAAGCTCCCTCCCAAGAACCAGGGACAAAGACCAGTCAAATTCTTCATTATATAATAGCATCACGTTTTTTAAAAAATCCAAATTCTTTTTCATGGCCTCTAAGGCCTAAATGATGTGGCCTCCAGCCACTTCTCTAACTTTATTTCCTCCATGCCTTTTCATTTGTTCCCTAGCCACACTGGCCTCCATGTTATTCCATAACCACATCAATTCTGCTCAGCCCCTTTGAACAAGTTTTTCTACCTAGGAAGCTCTTCCCTTGAATATCCAATGACTCCCTTACTTTGTTTGTTCTAATATAAGAAAAGCCTTCCTTTATCATTCAGTCAAAAATAGTCCCCTACTTTCTTTCACTTTTTAATCCTCTTACATTGACTTTTTTCTTCTCCAGTGTAAAGAACTTATCAAATATTTCTGAAATTATTGATATATTTTGTATCTTTTGAATTTTGTATGTGTTGTCTATGCAAAAATAAAAGAATAGGACAAGAGAAAATGCAAATTAGTAGCTTACAATTTTTTTTCTCTATGTTTGCTTATGAAGTGCTTTGTATCCCTTTTTTTTTTTTTTTTTTTTTTTTATTTTTTACACAAAAAAGGTTCTTTCCACTGATACCCTCCATGTGGAAGCAGAATTGTGCCTTTGCACCTTTGTACGCATTTATTTTGGGTCGGGTTTTATTTTGTTTTTGCAAGGCTGGGAATTGAACCCAGGACTTAACATATGCCATGCAAGCACAGAGCTATATTCCAAGTCCAAGACTTTGTTGTTCAATGCTAGTTATGGTATCTATTTTAGTGAATCAGATTATCTGATCCTTCCTCCTTTCACAGTACACCTTCCATAGCCCCTACCATCTTGAAAATTGTGTGATCTTAAGGCCTAACATAGTTCTTGTAAATATTAGAAGGTATTCAGTAACTAATATTTCTTTTTCCCCCCAATGCTGAGGATTGAACAAACCCACAGTAAATATTTCAATTATGTTGCTATCTCCTTTTCTAGCCCAATAAAACTGCAACCACTAAATTTGGAAAGAATTACTTGAGGACTTGGGGTTGGGGTTGTGGCTCAGTGGTAGAGCGCTTGCCTGGCATGTGTGAGGCCCTGGGTTCCATTCTCAGCACCAAATATAAATAAATATATAAATAAAACTAAAGACCCATCAACAGCTAAAAAATATTTTAAAAAAAAGAATTACTTGAGGACTGCATAGTAATTTTCCTTCTTGTTTTTGTTAATTTATTAAATAATGGTGATTTGTGTCTTAGAAAATATTTGATTCTAAAACAACCATGAAGAAGAATAAAACTTAGTCCCTGTCTTTGAGGAAAGGACTTAGATGAGGAATTTACAACATGGAAGGTTATGTCCATGAACAGAGGGCAGTTTAGGGAGAGACTGGGAAGAAAAGACTTCAAGTGGAAGTAAATGTAAAACATGTATGAAAAAGCAATTTAGGAAAATCTGGTAGTCTGAGGATATAGTGAGAGAAAAGATAGCATTTCAGTAGAGAAAAATTGAGTGGTCCAAGTCACAGCCATGGAAGGTAAAGGGGTAGGACTTGTGGGAAATGCTTGGTGATGTACTAGAAAGGTTAGTTAGAACCAGATTATAAGCAGGTTGTATGTGGACTTTATCTTGTGAAGAGTGGAAATTTATCCAGATCAGTACCAAGATTTTTCATTCTAGAAGTCTGATTCTTTTGACACTAGGAAAAATAGTCTGAAAACAGTGGCTACAAAAGGCAAATTAAGAATTTAAAAGCTCTTGAAAAAAATAAAGGTCTGGAAAAGTCATTGTCAGCAGAGCTTGGTTATCAAAAGATTATGAAAAATGAAAGAAAAGAAGAAAACGTTATCCACAGATTTCCTTGAGGATGGCAATGAGGATAATATGGAGGCTTTTAGTGGAAATAAGGATTGGCAGTAGAGAAGAATGAATAGATTATCCTGAGCATGGTTTGGGGCATATTGGTTTTGAAATACCTGTGGTTTATCCAAGTTGGGATGTCCAGCGTGCCCTGCAAATAGGGAGCTAAACTTGAGAGCAAAATCAGAGATGAGATGAGAAAGTTACACATAAAGACCACCGTGAAGTAGTGGGAATAGATGTGATTTTCTCTTTGGGGAATTCGGAGGGGCATAAACAGGAAAGAAAGTCATTAGCCTGAGGAAGCCTCAGTGCTGGGTGAAGAAAGTAGAGCAGAAGACCCTGAGCAGTTAGAGGGACATGAAGGAAAACAGAAGAGAGGACTTATAGGGGCTGAAACAATAAAATATTTGAAAAAGAAGAAAGGGGAGACAGGCTAGCCTTGTCAACGAGGCCTAGGATTTGACAGTTAAGTGATGTGATTGAAGCTGAAAAACTAATTTTGGTAGAGTAACATTAACAAAAACCAGACTATAGTGAGGGAAAAGTAAAGATGGCAAATACTGAGTTTTTTGAGAGTTTAATTGTGAGTAGAAGAACACATACAGGGCAGAGAGGTTGGCGTAGGGCAGGGTGGCTTGAATGAGAGGTAGAGTTGAAAAAAATGTTGTTTTGTCTTAAGTATGCAAAACTATTAAACAATATAAGTCAAGAGGAAATAATAAGTGCAGAGGAGGACTTGAAAATGGGAGAAGAAAGATTTCTTAATGGAGAAACCCAGAGGTTATACCAGGGGAAAAGGATGTAGTATGGGTAGAGAATTAGCCTTAGTGGGAAGAAGTAGGACCAATTCTGAAACCAGAAGGGAAGATTGGAATAAAAATTTAGAGAAGTATGGAGGTGTGGGAGAGAGAATTTGAAATTGGACTGGATCATTTAGGTCTGTTTCTTCATTGACCTAGAAGTGGGAGTAAGAGCAAAACTGAGGGCTTGAGATGTATGGTGAAGGCTTCAAACAGAAGCTGGAAGGTTAAATGAGATAAAATATTTACAAGATAACAAAAAGATGTTAGCAATTAAAGTAGCATTTGTTGTGATTGGGAGTATCAAGTTGAGAAAGGAAGAAAAACTGGAAGCACTCAAATACTGAAAAGAATGAGGTTCTGGGAATAAGAAATTGAAGTTCAGGTTCAATGGAAATGAGAGAAGGAAGGAAGGAAGCTGTGATCTTAGAGGAAAATATCAGAGTTGTGAAAGACAATTCCCAGACCTTTAAAAATAATTGGAAAAAAACTGGTGTGGTGGCACACACCTGTAATCTCAGTTACTCAGGAGGCTAAGGCAGGAGGATCTTGAGTTTGAGAACAGCCTGGACTATTTAGCAGTACTACTCTTCAAAAAAAAAAAAATCTAGGGCTGTAACTCAGTGGTGGAGCACTTGCCTAGGAAGCTCATGGCCCTGGATTTAATCCCCAGTACCACCAAAAATAATAAAAATGAAAAAAGCAAATACCTGTAGTAGGATTTTGAAGGTTTTTATCATAAATTCTCAGACTATTCTGTCCTGAGTGAGTAATTTTGCTTTCCCAGTGATTCAGCTAATTAATGTTTCATGCAAGTAAGAAAGTAAATACCAATGTTTAGTTATGGCACTTGGGTTGTCCACTGTACAAAAGTAGAAAAGCAGGCAGGAGTTCATTTCCACCCATTAGGGTTCAATTGGAAGCAGTGCTTTAGAACATGATTGCTGAAGAAAATGCCAACACCAGGCACTTAGCTGTGACAGAAACTGCACAGACCGCTGCATGAACGCATTCACTGGGGGAGAAGGTGGCCAGCCCACGGATCCATCTTCCTCCTGCTAGTGCCTGGAGGAAGGAATGACGGCAGTGCCAGGAGAACGAATGATTAGGGTCATTCATTCTTGAAAGCATTGTTTTGGATAATTGGGTAAAGATTTAAAGTTAGGTTAGGTGCCACTATATTTCCTACTTTGTTCAAACTGAATATGGAAGCTCCATTGGTGCTGATCCTTCTTGGCTTCCTTTTGGACAAGTCAGATTTTAAGGGAGAATAGCTCACGCTCTTCAGTGACTCCTTGGTGTTTCATGCTTGAGACTGTTCTGGAGGTGGGTTAAGTTTTGGCCTCATAATGTTCACAAAATTGAAGAGTGAACTTTTTGGATTCTTCGTTACCCAAGTGGCCCAAGGGAACAAGATGGGTCCCTAAGTAGTATAGTAATACAAGAAATGTGTTGTGCTGGCTATTTTGCTCTCATATCATGAGGGCGAATGTTAGCAATTTTTGGCTACTTTTCTTCTAGAAAATACAAAGATAAGAATTGAAATCAAGTTTTCAGAAGAGGATATGAAATAAGGGGTGGAATCTTGGACCTACCTCAATCCTAATACATTATACAAAGTATATGTATTATTACCTTCAAAATGGAACTGTCAAGGATCACTTTTCTTGCACTCAGCAGACTTTTAAGTTATTCTTCTCTTTTTGTTATGTGGACTGGGCTTAATACTTTTGAAAGTAAGATTCTGCTTTGGCTTCTTTCACATCCTTAGACTAGTCTCCCTCAAAAGGCAAACCTCAAAACCTTTCTTACAGTGATGCAGTTAACAGAGAGATGTTCTTTTGGTTTCTTAAAAAGGATATAAATTAGAAAGATATATTACAAGAGCCAGGCATGGTGGCACATGTCTATAATCCTGGTGACTCAGGAGACTGAGGCAAGAGGATCACAAATTTGAAGCCAACCTGGGAAACTTAGCAAGATCCTGTCGGAAAAAAAAATTTTTTTTTTTTTTTTTTTTTTTTTGGTGCTGGGGATCGAACCCACGGCCTTGTGCTTACAAGGCAAGCACTCTACCGACTGAGCTATCTCCCCAGCCCCTGAAAATGTTTTAAAAAGGTCCAAGGGCAGGGGGCTGGGGATGTAACTCAATGGTAAAGCATCCCTAGGTTTAATCCCCAATCCAAAAGAAGGAGAAAAAGGAAGAAGGAGGGGAGCGGTGCAGGAGAGGGAAAAAAGAAAAGGTATATGATAGGATGGTTCTGCTCAGGATAATTTAGGTAAATTTTATTGTTAATGCCATAAAGCTGTGTTTGTTATGATAAAGTATGCCGTTCTTAACATTAGACTGAATCTTTGATGGAAAAGTAGTTTATTGGTGCCATGTCAGATGTTTAAAATACCAGCACTTGGGCTGGGGAGATAGCTCAGTGGAGTGGGGAGATAGCTCAGTGGAGTGCACCTACCTAGCATACACAAGGCCCGGGGTTTGATCCCCAGCACCACCAAAAAAAGAAAGAAAAAATACCAGTACCTTCTTACTAATAATGTAAAGCTGCATTATTGCTATCTTTATGATTCAGATCTATCTGATTTTGCTATATTATAATAGTGTAGATTCTTTGTCAAGAGTAAAATAATCTATTATTGAGAAATGGAAGGTATTTTGAATTGTCTTTTAGTTCTGACTACAGTAGTGGTTTTCCAAGTGTGGTCCCTGCACCATCAATGTCAGCATCTTTTGGGAACTTGTTAGACATGCACATTCTTGGCCCCAACCCAGATCTGCTGAATGAGAATTTATAGGCCTAGACTCAGCCACCTTAGTTACAATAAACCCTCTGGATGATTCTGATGCACATTAAAGTTTTAGAACCTCTAGGCATAAGCTAGTGGTATGGGGCTTGGGTTGTAGCTTAGTGTTGGAGCCCTTATCTAGCACATGTGAGGCACTGGGTTCAATCCTCAGCACCACATAAAATAGATAGATAAATAAAGGTATTTTGTTCATCTACAACTAAAAATTTTAAAAAAAGCTGGTGGGGTGCAGGCAGACTGTAAAGCTTCCGTACAGTTTTTCTCTGGACCATCTAGATAATCAAGGTACCATCTATATTGAGTTTTAGATTCTAGTCTTACACACTGACTTCAGGCCTCCCCCTTGAAAGTCCTCCAGTGTCCATAAAGCCATCATCTTTTCAGTAGCATTTTCATCTGTCTTAGAGATTGATTACCTTTAAATAAAGAGTTGTGTACAAAAGTTTCCATTAATCTTAAAATCTGCCAGTCCAGAAATAAGAAAGCATACTTATTTCTCTCTTGGGCTACTAAAGTAGTAGTACATGTTCTCTGGAAAATATTAAGGAGTTCTTTTATGTGTACCTTTAACTATAGAAACATTGATAGAACTCAAGTTCTGTTAATAACTACCTTTTGTTTTTTCTTTTTCTGATTTTTATACACATAAATATTAAACAGTATATGGCCATATTGTAATTGTTTAGGATATGAGAGTGATCTGGCTTCAATTTCTATCACCCCATTGATCACCAGGATTGGTTCTTTTGATATAACTGGCTCTGCAGGTGTCCCCATCCTCATCCACTCCATGTGCATCCCTCAGGAAGCTCTGTGCTCAGTGGATAGGGTGACCTTCCCCAACAGAGGAGGACCATTCTTCAGTCAAGGGTATATGAGTAGCTGTGCTCCCTGCTAGAACTTCCAAGACAAGCTCTGAAAGTCCATGTTGTACTTGTTTTGATCTGGCCAAGCCTTAAGTGTCTTTTTCCCTAAATTGTTAGTCCTGTTGAGGGGCCCCAAGACCACACCCAAGTTCAGTAATTCACCAGGAGAGTTTATAGGACTCAGCATATAATTGTTCTCACAGATAAGATTTGTTAAAGTAAATCATAAGCAGCAAAATCAGCAAAAGGGCAAAGGAACATGGAGCAAAAGACCAGGGAAAATCCTGCACTAGCTTTAAGGATCCTCTCCCAGTGAAGTCACACAGGGCATGCTTAATTGCTCAGCAATGAGTTATGACAAAATCTGTAAAATGTCTGCCAAAGAAGCTCAGTACCAGGTTTTTAGCAGGGACTGGTCACATGGGCAGTCCCTACCTGAAACTTACAAAATTCCAAACTCCCAGAAGGAAGGCAGACTTCAACATAAACCATTTTGTTTACACAAATTGTTGAGGCACAGTGAGCCATTCTTACCAGTTTAGTGAATGGTATGAACCCTTCCAAATTCCAGACACCAGACAAAGGCCATCCCTGAAGCAGGCCTTCGAAAGGATAGCAGTTGGATCTTCTAGGTCTTTTTTCTGCATGCCTGTTCTAAATAAGTGTTTTCCTTGTTCCCTTTCTTTCATCAATTGGTCTTGATTTATGTCTGTGTTGTGATGTCCTTCTTAGAATGTAAATTCTGTGAGGACAGATAGCATCAGTTCCATGAACTCCTTGTCAGACAGCAAGATGAGTGCCACTTACATGTGGGCCTCCAGTGGATCCTTCACTTTCATGCTTTTGTACCCATGTTGCCTGCTGCATCGCTCCCTGTTTAAATACTGGCCATTCTTGGATGCCACGCACAACTGCCCTGCATACCACAAAACCTTAACTAATTAGGCAGTTGACTTTGCACTTTGCTTTTTCTTAGTTCTCGTATCCTTCAAAGTCTGTGATATTCACTTTAGTAGTTTCATGCTAGACTTTCTATTGCCTTTAACTTTCCCTTCATTTCTACCCAAACTTTCCATTTTATATGTTCATTTCCTTTCAGAATATAAATCCCTTAAAGGAATCCCATCTTTGGTACTAGGGATTGAACCCAGAGGTGCTTAACCACTGAGCAACATCCCTGCCCCTTTTTTATTTTTCATTTTGAGACAGAGTTTCACGGAATTGTTTAGGGCCTAAGTTGCTGAGGCTGGCTTTGAACTTGTGATCTGTGGCACCCAGCTTTTTTTTTTTTTTTTTTTTTTTTAAGATTGATTAATAATGTAAATTACACAGAGAATAATTATATAAAATGTTTAAACCTTGGATTTTTAGATATTTAGAAATGAACCAAACAAGCTTCCTCTTTTTAGAAAAAGAATAGTTAATCCCATAGATTTATTTCTTCAGATAAAATATAATTGCAGGAAGGATACCCCTATTTTACTGACATCTCCATTGGTTTGAACAATGGAATGGCAGAAACCCAATCAGTTTCAGTGGGGCCTTAATTGTTAGCTAAGCCTCAATTATCTAAACTGTATTGTACATGGTTAAGTAAGTCATGTTAAACCAGTTACTTTTTATTGTGTACTATTAGTACTCTTGGTATCATTAACAAGTAAAGACGTTTCTATTACCATTTTTGTTTTGTTTTTCTTGCTTTATGATTATTGAGATGCTAGAAACTTGTCATTTCAAGTTGATCCCATTTAGCAGAGCATTTAGAACTAAAGAATAGAAATTGGAAATGCTAATGTTTTTTACTGTTACTGTATTCTTGGTCAAGTCGTTTATGTTTTTATTTTCCCTGCCAAGCCTTGTCTAACAGCTTATACTGTGGAATACTAAATTTAGACTCCAGGGTTCATACAGAGAACTGTTGCTGATATTTGAAATGAATAAATTCTCTCTTGTTTGCAATCTTTTCAGGTATAAAGAAGTGAATAAACGGAGACCCCGAAGTCTACTAGAGAAACTGCGCTGGGTGACCCTAGGCTACCATTATAACTGGGACAGTAAGGTATTCAGATTTTTTTCATTCTTTTATTTTCCATTTGTGAGCTTCTTGAGTCTGTATAGTTGAATTTCTCCCTAGTCAAGCTCAAAGTATCACCACATAACAGGAACTGACTAGAGCATAAATTACCCATTTCTGGTAGGATCTCTTTCATGTATGCCCTCCTTAAAAATCTCCCTTCAGTTATCTCAGGACAAATGAATAATTTATCAGGAGAAAATTTTGTCTTCATAAACCCTCACGTCATATTATTGCATCAGAAGTCATCAATTCTGTCTCAAAATCTGTGTCTCTCATGTCTCAATGAGATGGTTATCACCAAGTGAAAGAATTCTGAGAGTAAACTGAGGACTGGGGAATAGCTCAGTGGTAGAGCACTTCCCTAGCATGCATGAAGCCCTGGGTTCCATCCTCCGCATTGCAAAAAAAAAAAGTATACTGAATAAAACATATTGGTATAGAGCATATTCTCTGCCTGACCAGTTACTTTCTGAAAACGCCATTGTTTTAGTCAACCCAACTTATTAACAAGTTTATTAACTGCTTCATATAATGACAGGTGTTGCTTTAAAAAAATGTGTGATATAATTCTTTCTTTCAGTGACACAGATTCAGTATGAAACTAGATGTTTGTGTTCAGGAAAATGGCCATGTGAGGGTCTTTGAGTTAGACAGTTGGTGTTTGAATCCTGCCTCATAAGATATTTGTGGGTAATACCTGTAAAGTGATTACCATAGTGCCTGACTATTCTAGACAGTAAGATTCAGTAAAACAAAAGGAATTAGCTTTTTTTTTTTTTAAAGACCAGGGTCTTGTTAAGCTGTCCAGACTGACCTTAAACTTGCAATCCTCCTCTTCCAAGTCGCTGTGATTAGAGCCATTTACCACTGTGCCTGGCAGCTGTTGTTTTAAATATTTTAGATATTGTTATTCCCAAGGACCTCAAAGTTAACCTTGTTTACTAAGAAAAATAGAGAAAATTATCAACAACTCTGACTGAGAAATCAAAGTTTTTTTTTTTAAAAAGTGGAAGTTTAGGGGATGAGACATGACAAAATATAGTATTTTTTAGTTAAAGAGAGTGTGTAGCACATAGATAGTTTGGGTAGGTTGAAAAGCCCTAAAAGGTAATTATTTCATCATAGCAGAGGCCATCTAGAGCTCCAACGGGAGTCCTGACTGGTTGATCTTCTAAAGGAATAAAGCCTAAATTGATACAGGAAATCTTAATGTTCTTTAACTATACTTTTAGTTTTAAGAATTAAATAGGAGCTTTTCTTATTTGCAGTTCAATAGAAGAAGAGAAAACTAAAAACAGAAGTTCTAACCAAAGAGGTAGGCCATCCAAGATCTCACAGAAGTTTTCCTTATATACCTATAAGTTAAAGTTCACTTCTGGACAAAATAAATCCCTTCTGTCCAGAACTGTGACTATTGCTCCAGCTAGAATATATCAGGAAACTAATGGATCTGTGAGAGAAAAGTGGATCAGTTTTGAGGTTCATTTATCAAAGGAAGAGGTGGGAACAGAGGAACTTCAAGAGGAAGGGGAAGCGTGTTGGTCTGCTGCAGGCATGCCCAGCCCGAGAGCCCTCTGGCTCCTCACACAGGAAATGAAATGAAATGAAACCACAGCCTTGGTGTTCTTATGAATTGTATGCAGGAAGATCTTTTAGAAAGGTTTTATGACCTTTGGTTTTTGGTTTGTTGGTTTGTATGTGTGCAAGAGACAGAAGGTATTTGTAATCCTTACATGCTAAAAACAGAAGCAGTTTAGAGAGAGAAGTTTTAAAAAATGACTTCTTCCATTTTAAGGCCCTACTTGACCGTGATGTGAGTCAGACTTAATTCAGATGTTTTGAGCATGTCCTCTCATCCTTGTTGCAAAGCCTTGTTGTAAGGTGACTTATAATATGAGTTGCCTTTTTTAAAAATAATTTTTTTATTTTAGGATAATTTTAAACGTATAGAAAAGTTGAGAAGACAATACAGAAAGGTGCCATACCCAGTTCCACCACTTATTAACATCTCTCATTAGTGTGGTAGCTTTGGCTCAGTTAGTGAACTGCAGGCTGGGAATGTGGCCCCGTGGCAGAGCACTTCCTTAGCATGTGCAGAGTTCAGAGTTGGATTCCCAACACCACGAAAGAAGATAAAACAAAACACTAGAAATCAATTAATAAACCAATATTATAAACAATTATAATTTAATTCAGATTTCTTTGATTTTTAACAAATATCCTTTTCTGTTCTAGAATCTCATCCAGGTTACTATATTACATTTAATTATCATGTTTCTGTAGGCACCTCCTGACAGTGATACTTTTGAGTTGCCTTTTTACCCTACGAGAATTAGCCTGCTTAGGATTAAAGTAAACTGGAGAATGGTGTAATAACCACTTCCTGTATGCACTCCAAGCACTGTGAATCTGTGTCATTACTACTGCATAGCATGGCCTCCTGTGTAATAGGTGCTCAGTATTTTGAATGATTTATTATTAGATTACTGGTTGCCTCAAGAATAGATGGGTAAATAATGCTAGTTGCTATTACTTTGGAAGTTAGAGGACGTAAAAATGGTAATTAATCTTCTGCCACAGTTTACTATTCCTGAGATCATTGTTTATTTTTCTTATTTTCCCTACTTTTACCAAAGAAATACTCAGCAGATCATTACACACCTTTCCCTTCTGACCTGGCTTTCCTCTCAGAGCAAGTAGCCGCTGCCTGTGGATTTCAGGGTTTCCGAGCTGAAGCAGGTATCCTGAATTACTACCGCTTAGACTCCACACTGGGAATCCATGTAGACAGATCTGAACTAGATCACTCCAAACCTCTGTTGTCATTCAGGTAAGCTGGTTCCAGAGATTTTGAGTTACTTTTATCATTTCATTCTTTTCTCTAAAGCATTTTAAGCTAAAATAAAGACATTAAACTTTCTTTGAATGGCTGGACTCTATGTAATCTTTCATTTCTGGGCATCTTAACAATGTATCATAAAGTAAAATTAACCCAGTCCTCTATGAGCAGTGCCAAGTTACAGTTACTATTCTGTTTAAGTTGCATGGAGTATGCCTTTTGTAATAAAGATATCCTCCGTGTTCTGTGGAAGAAACAGGTAGAAGACCATAAAGCAAAGTGAGCAGCCTTTTTAGAATAGTGGAGCAAAATCCAAAAGCCTGAGTGTTTACTCTGGTCTCCTGAGACATAAGTTTAAATTGGTGCTGAGTACTACGCCAGTATCTCAACAGAGAGAGTGCCTTTCGTTAATGCCTTATCTTTATAGTGAAGGAATGATACACATTGTGAAGGATGCAAACAATTTTATTGAAAGGCTAAAATCTTGTAAGATACATCAATAAAACTTTATATGAATAATGTTAAAACTCAGTTCTTTACTTGCTTGTTTCCTTCATCAAATTTTATTTCACAACAGATTTACGGGCTGTCATAAGTATAGGTAGCAGGTCTTGGGTTGATCACTGAGAGACACAAGCCAGAAGAGAAAGATATTAAACTGCATTGATAAAATAATGCAGTTGGCAATAACTTTGACAATTATAGTTAATAACAGAAACTTCCTATTTTTACTTATTTTTTTATAGCTTTGGACAGTCTGCCATCTTTCTCCTAGGTGGCCTCAAAAGAGATGAGGCCCCCACAGCCATGTTTATGCACAGTGGTGACATTATGGTGATGTCAGGTTTCAGCCGCCTGTTGAACCATGCAGTCCCTCGAGTTCTTCCACATCCTGAGGGGGAAGGCCTGCCTCACTGCCTGGAGACTCCTCCCCCAGGTGTCCTCCCCAGAGAGTCAGTGGTAGAGCCCTGTTCTGTGGAAGACTGGCAGGTGTGTGCCAGCTACTTGAAAACTGCTCGTGTGAACATGACTGTCCGACAGGTACTAGCCACAGACCAGGACTTCCCTTTGGAACCCACGGAGGAGAAAAAAAGGGACATCACCATAGAAGGTTCCTGCCATCTGGATGACCAGAATTGCCAAGTAAAACGGCCCAGGTTACATCCTAACAGCTGAGACATAGAGGCAGGTCTTATATTGCCATGGACTCTAGCACCAGGACAAACAAAAACAGACAGGGAAGGACTCATCCTGATCACACCGTTGCCTTGGAACCCATCCTGAAGAGTAAAGTGCTTTCACTTTCTCAGACGCCGTCCAATCCTAGTCAGACGTCAGCAGTGATATGTGTGGATCATGTGACAGAGGTATGATGGTCCACACAGCATTCAGCCTCTGCCGTTACCTTGAGGAAGATGGAAGTAAGTTTACAGATCTGTGGAATCAAAATACCTCAGATTTTACTACTGGGAAATATAGCAGCACTGCCCCAGTCACAATCAAAGTCTTTGATCTCTTCTTCGTCCTCACTGGCTCTCACAGAGGAATCACATGTACGGATGACAATAGAACTGAATTGTCCCCTGGAAAAGAATTAATCACAGCCATCAATTTTGCCTAGAAGACAAATATATGTAAACCAAACAAAAGGGAAACAGTAGTCTCTCCACATCTTTTGGGTCTCCAAACTCTCCTGTTGGCTTTTTAATGCAGTTTTAATTATTGAACTAAAAATGTCCCGAGGGTGTTCTGTTACTGTTTTCTCCGTGAATAAACTCACTTAGTTTTAAATTAAAGATCTGTATCTGTCTTTGAGGGTTAGTCTGTCTGGGATTGGTTTTTCCTCTTTTTATTTGCTTTATTGTTCATGCTATTGAAGCCCTCTGGCTCTTCTGCCCCACACCAGCTTGCTCTGCCCTAAGTATTCTTTAGCTGTCTCACAGGAGAGACACTTGATAGTCCAGTCACTGTTGTCAGTACTTGACTTGAAAAATGCAGAAAGCACCAATTTTCATCTTGTACCCCCAACCAGCCCAGAACACTGTACCCTGCACACAGTACTTTACATTTCTCTGGACCTCTGTTATCTCACTCATAAAATGAAGAAAATATTTACTGCCATCTTCCTAGGGGAATTTTGGTATTCAACAGGGAATTCAGTGCTCTTTTCTAGAAACATGATGTAACAGTATTGTCTTATTACTACTTGGGCTCCAGAGATATCCTAACTTATGTTTGTGTGACAGTGAGCCAGAAGCCACTTTGATGCCTAGTCTTTTTGATGTGTTGTGTTGGATTTGCATCTCTCCTCTGCCCTACTTCTTTTTTTGGAGGTGGGAGCTGGGGGAGGGACTAGAGACTGAACCCAAGGGCACTCTACCTGTACCACTGAGCTACACCCCCAGTCCTTTTTTATTGTAATTTTTATTTTTTATCTTGGGACAGGGTCCTGCTAAGTTGCTTAGGGCCTCAATAAGTTGCTAGTCTTGAACTTGTGGTCCTCCTGCCTAAGCCTCCCAAATAGCAGGAATTACAGGGGTACATCATTACAACTGGCCCCACAAGGTACCTTACATATGACCCACCTGAAACCAACATACTGCCGTTTTTTGTTTGTTTGCTTTTTCTTTATAATAGATGATAACTTCCTGATGGGGTAATTCTGTATCTGAAATCTAGAATGCAAACTTAGGAACAACATTGTCTAACAAAAGAGGCATTTTAATGAAATTCTTATAAAGTGCTAATAGGTACTACAAATTATATTTTAGAGGAATATTTGATCATTAGAAACAATATGTTAACTGAAAACAGCTTAAAGCAGTATGCACAGGATTTATACATTTTTTATGTGTACATACATAGAAAAAGCTAACATTCTTATATTTTCCAAATCTTCTACAGCCAGCATAAATTGTTTTGAAAGCCTTCGTGAGATTTTTCAAGGGACCAGTGTGGCACATGCTGAGTCAGCAGCACCAGTTTTGTAAAGTGTCACATTGTGTCATTTCTAGTTGTCTTCTCTGATCAATCTGACACCCTCTCAGTTTCTCTGACCTTCCTCTTTCTTTAGCATATACCTTCCAAAATGGATCTTCTCGGTACACTGTTATTTCAGTAGAACCTCTTTCCTATGACCCATTTTTACCCCACATCTGGCTTTTCCTAGAAGGGTGTCAGGGCCTCAGTGAGACATAGATGTATTGCTAAGTAGGACAGACTCAGCAAGATTTGGCTTTCCAGTCCAATTTTCTCAGTTCCTTTTTCACTAATATAAGCTGGTCTTATCCCTTTTCCCTCAATTTGAAGGCTGTTTATTAGAGAGGGGAAAAAAGACCCTAATATCTTTAGGTGGATTCAACTAAGGCAAATTAGAATGGTAATGAGGCAGAAAGGAATCCTGGGAGTGACTTGATCTCAGGGAATGAGGCTGGAGGAACTAAACAGGAGACTCCTCACCTGTTTCAAAGGTTGCAGTGGAAAAGCAGTGAATATCTAGTTTCTTAGCCTGAGTGCTACCTATCCAAATTTGAGCCCTTGTGGAGATTGGTTTTGTAAGATATAGAAAATGACAAACCCCAGAACAGTGTGACCTGGGAAGGGGGAGTGAGGAAGAAGGTAACACATTGATAACATTGATCCTTTCCCAATACATCCATTCCTAGCGACAGGACCATCCCTGGGAAGGAAATATCCATCAAGCCTTAAATGGCAGTCTCTGGAAGGAAGCCAAAGTATTGATCCTCTCCCAGTGACATATACTGGGACCCTGAAGGGAAAGAGATAAGCACTGAACACTGACCCCAGACCCTCCATTCTTCCCAAGTAAGAATATTGCCCAGTAAAAACATTTCAAATTCTCACAAATCTGTACCTGAGTGCCCACACCTACACGCTCTGCTGATAATTATGTCACCTCTCAGTGTAACCTATTTAAGCACAAGACTCCCCCTTTGACCAGTGGCTCATTTTTTGTCAGGAAAGTGGGTCGACCAGAGGCATGACTCCACTGCTGAATAAAGGCTCTGCTGACCCGTGACGTTTGCACCAGGCTCAGTCATTTTGGGGTAACAGGTTTTTGATTCTCAGTTCATTTTGTTGTTAAGACAGATTTCCTATTAGGATAGGTAGAAGGAAAGTGAAATAGAGTGGTTATCAAGAAAGCTTTTTTCTCTCCTGTGATGGAAATGGAACCCAGGGCCTCATGCCTGCTTGGTAAGCGGTCTATCACAGATTCACACCTAAGCCCAAGAAAGCTAAATTTTAATAGCAATTGTAACACTTAGCTCTGTGACCTTGAATAAGTAAGTCACTGAGCCTAGCTAGCCTCTGTTTGCCTTCTTGAGCCCATTTTTTCTGATCTATAAGGAGATGTTATCAAGTAATCCTTGTGTTACATACCAGCTCTGCAATACTGTATTTCTAAAATGAGAAGTTAATTCCATAGAGAAGCTGGATAAACACAAAGCAAAGCTATCCCAATAGGCAAGATTTTTGGTAAGGAAATCAAGTTAAATAAAGAGAAAAACAAAAAACTCAAACTTCTTAGAAGAAAACATAAAAAGATGCTCACCTCACTAGTGGTGAGAGATACGCAAATTATTGCAGGATGGAAGTTTGTTCCCAGTCATTCAGCAAAACTAACCAAATTATGATCTCTAGACTCCTCTCTCTGACTCATGTTCTACCTGCCTTCAAGGGATCCAGAATCTGATCAGTTCTTTTCACCTCACAATTACAACCCTGGCCCAAGCCACAATCATCTCTCAACAGATCCTTGCAATAGCATCCTAACTGGCTCCTTCCATGCTGTCCCTACCCCTGTCCCCATAGTTTACTGTCAACAGCAGCCAGAGTAAGCCTGTTAACAGCTAAGGCAAATCACGTCACTTTTGTGCTCAAAACTAAAGTCAGTACTCACCCTGAACACAAGCCAATTCCCATCAATCACCTACAACTCCCTACCCCAATTTGGCCCCCATTTTTCTGTTGGTCTTCTCACCTACTTTTCCAGCCCCTGGCCTCCTTGCTGTGCCTCAACATGCCAAGCACCTTCCTGCCTCATGGTCTTGGCACGGGTGGTCCTTGGCCTACAACACTTCCCAGGGATTTGTACTCACTTCCTTCAAGTCTTTGCTCGAATATCACCTTCCTTAGCAAATCGCCATGGCAACTCGGTAACCTGAGCAAGGCCAATCTGGGCGACTTAGTGAGACCCTCCTTGTCCCCAGATAAAAAATAAAAGGGGCTGGGGTGTGACTCAGTGTTAAAGCACCCCTGGGTTCAAACCCCAGTACCAAAAAATAAAAAGGTATAGATATATACACCTTATTACATATATACACACATATATACACACATATATGTATCACCTTTGACTTTACCGAACCCTGTTTTTCATAACACTGATGACATAACTTTCTATGTAAGTTACTAGTTAAGAAATAATAAAGAATATGATAATTAGTTTCCCTCTACTGGACTATAAGTGCCACAGGCAGAGAAGGGCCCTAGTGTCTAGAATGGTGCCTGCTTGGTGAGGATATGTGACTGTTACACTGCTGTGGAAACAAATTGGTAAAACTTACCAGAGGCTAATTATTGGTATTTATGTAAATTTTATTCTAGCAATTTACTTCTAGGTCTCTTCTCTGTAGAAACACCTATAACTGGACATGCTATGTGTAAAAGATGTTCGTTGCAGTGTTATTCATAATAGTGAAGAGCTGGAAACAACCCCAGTATTAATCAGGCTAATTGAATGATGACTCATAGACACTGTGAGACAAATTAAAACTGCATCCCTTCACAAGAATGTACTGACATGAAAGCACTCAAAATATATTGGTAAGTGAAAAAAATTGCAAAATAATATATACCGTCTAAAAACAGATATGCAAAATTATTATGCATATATAAATGTACATATAAAAACTGATGGAAAGTTGGGCATAATCCCAGCGACTCAGGAGGCTGAGACAGGAGGATCAAGGGTTCAAAGTCAGCCTCAGCAATGTTGAGGCACTAAGCAACTCAGTGAGACCAAAAAACAAAAAAACACTGAAATAAAAACTAAAGACTGTTTTCTTCCTGTGCATACATTTGTGAATGCACTGGGATAGGGGAGATAAATCCTTTAATGTAATAGTGGGGAGGAGAGATTGGGTGGTAGGAGCCCCTTTCTACTCCATATACTTTTGTATTGTCCAATTTTTTATGAAAATATGTTCACATTTTATTTATGCATAGAAAAATTTATAAAGAATCTTGTAGTGATAAAAAAATGGAGTAAATCCATCTTTCTCCAAACTGGACATTATGTGTCGTTAAAAAGATCTGGTACTGGGTCAAATGATGCAAAAAGCAGCCGATGGCTACTACACAAGGGCTCTGATCCTGACGTGTGGGTCCTCCGTGGACTGGCTAGAAAATACATGGACCCCCTTCCAAGCAGGAGAACCACCTCTTGTTTTGTACACCCTAAGCTCAGGTACCTTGCTTGCCCACAAACACTGATCTACCTTCCCATGAAGATACCAGACTTGGGCTTTGGTTGCTAAAGCAACAACCTTGAGGTTGAGCCAACTTGTGAGGATCACAGTCTTCCCCTGAAAAGGATTACTGTATTGCTCTAGGGATGAGGCTGGGCAGATAGCTCTGAAGTCCCCAGAGCCTTAAAGTTTCTTATTTCTGTGATGTAATGGTGATGGCCCAAGGGAGGAGAGGTGAAGTCTCTGCTGTTTGGGGCACCCTGGGAGGTGTTTGTGCATGTGTGTGCTCCAGCTACATGCTGGGTTCCCTTTTCCTGTTAGGTATTAACTGTCCCAGCCCCAGTAGTGAGATCAGGCCTACAGAGGTGCTCACCAGTGTGCTCCACTTGCTCCTGTTGACAGTAGGCCCGGGCTGCGGAGAGCCACTAGACACTGGCCCCACAGACTCTATCTTTATTGTTAAGAGGTGCTCAGCAGAAAGCTCCAGGCTCAAGTGCAGGAAGAGTGAACAAGTTCCCTGTCCTGCATTTCTGGCTAGAGAATATTTTTCTCTATCTCTGAAGACATTCATGTTATATGTGTCACTAACCAACTGTCCCTGCCTTTGAAGGGGTCACATGGTGAGAAAATTGCCTCAAGGGCAAAATAAACAGTGTGACTGCTATGGGTCAGGCACTGAGCCCTCGCTGTGTGTTTATCCAGCACCACTGAGCTTCAGTGAAGTGAGTCGCCGTGTGCGTGAATGTGACAGGCATGCTGCTGGCCTCGGCACCACAGGGAGTGGGGAAAACGCTTGCCTAGCCACAGAGCAGGCTCCGGTGGGCCAGGCACGAGGTGCGAGAGGAGGGCCTTTAACCTGGAGAGGGCAAGCCCAGGCTTCCCGGAGGAAGTGACATACAAGATGACAAAAATGAGCCAGGGCTAGCTTCACTACCCTCCTGTTTGGCCAAAGGCATTTATTAACATACCGATCTCATTCCTCTTGTAGGATTAAAAGCATCTGGGAACTTGTAAGAACATTCTTAACCTTAATAGTTGTGATTATGTATGACTCACACTGAGCGAATCACTGGGTTTGTTGTTACCCATAGCACTATCTGCTCTTTGGTTTGTTTACCCCTTACCATGTCCTCCAGAGTATAAATTCCTGAAGGGCAGGCCTTTCTCTGTCTTGCTCAGGGCTATATCCCTCAGGCTTCAAATAGTGCTTGGTATATAGTGGTTGCTAAATAAAATGTTTAAGGAAGTAAATTTCCTTGGTCTTTTCTTGGTTGTTTTTGTTTTTGTTTTTTGGTCACGTATAGAACCCAGGGGCACTTAACCGCTGAGCCACATCCCCAGCCCTTTGTATTTTCTTTTTGTTTTGAGACAAGATCTCACTAAGTTGCTTAGGGCCTCACTAAGTTGCTGAGGCTGGCTTTGAATTTGTGATCCTCCTGCCTCAGCCTTCCGAACCACTGGGATTACAGGCATGCCCGATTTCACCTGGCTGCCTTGAGCATATTCTTAATGCAACATGGCATCCCACAAGTCTTTACAAATAACCAGCTGTGGAAAGACGGCAGCATTTACATTTACACATAGCCAGGCGGCCTCTTTTTTGAGGGACTCACAGCTAATTCTGAGTGGTAATGTGGCTAGACAGGTCCTTTCAGCACCACGGGGCAAGACTTACCCAACTACTCAGAGTGCCTTAGCATTCCACAGCAAGACAGACACCTATTAGACCACAAAAAAAACAACCATGGACAGGAAGTGCAGCCCAGCACCACGGGCAACTAGAATCAGAAAAGATGTTGGAGCCACCGTGGCTGGCACATCCCCCTCCCCCACACCCTCCACCCTCCCTGGTCTCCCTCTGCCTGTCTGCCTCCTGCTCACCACAAGTCTTTGCTGATTTTACCTGCATGGTGCTGGGGCCTAATGGCACCTTAGCATCTCTACCTCCCAGGGTGATTAACCCAAACTCACGTTGCTGGGAGAGAAACACTTGATGTTCTTGGGCTCAGTTGTCTATTCCTAGACCCGTCACCTATGGCCAGGGAGGCAGGGACATTTGATGAAACATAGGACTTAATTCTTCAAAACCAAAGGAAGGACAGGGGATGGGTAGAAAGGAAAAGATTAGTGGAAGAAATGATGGGCATCTCTATTGACATTCATTGCTAAATAAATTTTCCTTCTAGAATGAAGTGCTGGAGGATATTAACCCCAGATCATTGAACCAGGAGCTGATAGGTGCAGAGCCTGACAGCTTTCTTTACCAAACACCGCTCCCAGGCCCTCCTCTAAACAAAGCCCACCAGTGCCCCAGCGTCATTTCCCCCGCGTATCCCCTCTTGGGTTTTGTTGGAAGGTTGGAAAGGAGGTGAGGTATCTGGTTTTCCCACAGTCCCATTGCTTTGGAGACCAAAGGCAATTGAGGTGCTTTCAGCCAGAAAAATATAATTTAAGGGCTTGGCATCTGGCTGGGAGCGGAGAGCTGTGTTGCCATGGAAATGCCTCGCTTCATTTAACAGCAGCATATCCCTGAGTTTGGTCACATCCACACTCAGGCACACAGAGCACACTGTCAGCAGCCCCCGCGATGCACACACACATACCTCTGGCAGAAATCCCTCTGCAGGATGCAAAGCCCATTTCCGGCACCCTCCTTCCCGTCACTGACACCCACACTCCTCATACCCTTTCCTGCATCGCCTCTGCCAATCACAGAGACTCCCAAAACACCCCCAGAGAGCACAGAGCACTCCAGGGAACGGGGATTGCCTCATGAGGGCAAAGCCTCTTTACCAGGCCTACGCCACACGGAAAGAAGGCTGCGGGATCCATCTGCTTTTCCAGTGCCCCTAACCTGTATCCCTAGCTCCTCCTTCCTTCCTGCATCTTCATGTCATCGCCAAGCCTTTAATGATACCCGAGGAGCAAGGAGTGGCGCCGGACACTGTACACAAATACTTCTCTATTTCCCTGAGAGGGCTCTGGGGGTAGGTATGAAGAGCTCAAGCCCTGCAGTGATTACCCCAGACCCCTAAGACCCTCCCTTAACCAGGCACTGATAGATCAGGTGACTTACAGCAGAGGGACACGAAGAGACATCTGAGGATATTCACTGCATTTCACTGCTAGCTATAGTAATGAAAAATTGGAAATCGCCTAAAATGTCCACTAACAGGAAATAGGTGAGTAAATTGTAGTGCAGCTGTCCAGTGATGTACCCTATGGAGGTTTAAAAGTTATATAATCCACATATACTGACAGAAAATATGTTGTATTATATGTAAAGTTTGATCCTGCCTGTGTTTTTTTTTTTAACATTTGAAATTTACATACATGTGGATATTTATATTGTATAGGAAAAGGTCTGGGAAGTGTTGAATCAAGAGAAGGGTGAGCCAGGCGTGGTGGCTCACACCTGTAATCCCAGCAGCCTCGGAGGCTGAGGCAGGAGGGTCGAGAATTCAAAGCCAGTCTCAACAATTTAGTGAGGTCCTAAGCAACTCAGCGAGACCCTGTTTCTAAATAAAATACAAAAAAGCGTTGGGGATGTGGCTCAGTGTTTGAGTATTCCTGGGTTCAATCCCCAGTACCAAAAAAAAGAAGAAAAAGGTGATGGGGACTGTTTTAGTTGTCCTGGCCTACATAGCAAACCACCCTAAAGTTCAGTGGCTTCAAGCAACAACTCTCTATTTTCCTGGACCACAGGTTGGCCAGGTAGCTCCCTGCTGGGTTCCCCAGAACTCACTGATGCAGCTGTGATCCATTGGTGCTGGCTGTCAGGCAGACTGTCCCAGTCCCCGAGATGGCCTCTCATCATCCAGAAGGCTAGAGTGGCTTCTCTGGTGTCCCAGAGTAATATTCCAAGACCACACATGGAGAAGCAGCAAGACCTTACAGGCCGAGGCTCTGGAACTTGATCAACATCGCTGTATCTGACCTGTTCTACTGGTCAAATCAACTCCAAAGTCAGCCAAGTTTCAAGGGGTCAGGGAATAGACTCTGCCTCCTGTGAGCACAGGTGGCAGAGTCACATGGCGTAAGGGCGGGTTATTGGGATGGGAAGAATATACAGCCATTAAAGAGCTATGGGTGCCTGCCATGTTTTACTCTAGGTATAAATTCTGTACTTCGTGTTCATGTGTTACTTACGTAAACTAAAAAAAAAAAAAAAAAAATCTATGAGACATAAGAAAGAATGATGAAAGCTTTGTTGACTCATAATCCAGAAAGAAAAGTCAAAGATATCTTTAAGTTTACTAGTCTGGAATGCTAAATTATGGCAAGATTATTTTAATCAACTGTGAGGAAATTAAATATGGAACATCCCAGGGTAGAGTTGTGACATCATTGACTAGTGATTCTGTGGGAAAGAAGCATGAATTTTAAAGAGCAAAGGAAGAAAGTGTAACTATTTCACCAGACTCTCACTTTATAAGAAATAAATACAATCAGCCTTCGAAATAGCTGTACATATGCAACTGATGTATGTTATCCATGAAATATCAAAATGGATGGCACAATTTTTCATTCTCTGCCACTGCTTGCTGGATATTAAGTACATTCCAGAACCACATGTTCACTCACTAAATGGAATAATCCTCCCTGTTAAGGACTTTGGGTTTTTTTGTTTGTTTGTTTTTTAAGTGATCTCCCATTCATATAATATTCCTGCAAAGATGGTTTGGGCCATTAGCATGGGTGATTTAACAAAACAATACCCTCAAAGTCTTGGGGAGGGGCTGGGGCTGTAGCTCAGTGGCAGAGCGCTTGCCTAGCATGTGTGAGGTACTGAGTTTGTTCCTTAGCACCGCATTAAAATAAACAAAATAAAGGCGTTCTGTCCATATACAACTACAAAAAAAAAAAAAAAAAAAAAAGTCTCGGGGAAACAGGACCAGCAAAAAAAGAAAATAAAACCTTATTTTCAAAGTGGCAAGTTTACAGGCTGCAGGGGAGCTCAGTGGTAGATTCCTGCCTAGCACGTGTGAGTCCTGAGTTCCATTCCCAGTACTACCAAAAAAGAAAAAGCACAATAAAGTGGCAAATTTTATTTTTATTTTTCATTTTTATTTTTAGTTGTAGATGGACACAATGTTTTATTTATTTCTTTTTATGTGGTGCCAAGGATCAAACTCAGTGCCTAACACATGCTAGACAAGTGCTCTACCACCGAGCTACAATCCCAACCCCAGAAGTGGCAAATTTGAAGCATGATTACCCCAATGAGTCCTGAGCGAGGGCCTGGTCCATGTGGAGCACTGTGCAAAGCAGCACCAAGGTAGCAAAGAGTTCCCAGGACACAATAGAGAGAACAGAAGAATAAGAATATTAGATTCCAGACACAGAGACATCATCTGAGCCCCCAAACTTCTGGAGAAGAAATTATGTACACAAATAGGACCCCAAGATGTAAGGGAAGGATCTGAAGGAGGAATATTCTTTCTCACTTATGTTAGTCAGCTTTATGTTACTCTAACAAATACCTGATATAATCAACTTATGAAGATTAAAGGTTTTCACAGTTTGGGAGGTTCCTGTTCATGATCAACTGGCCCCAATGCTTTTCCCCCAATGGAGACACAAAATGCATCATTAACAAAGCATGTAGTGGAGCCGAACTGCTCTCCACATTGCCAGGGATCAGAGAAGAAGAGAGAGAAGACAGGACTCATAATTCCCTTTGAGGATAAGCCCCCCCCATGACCTAAAGACTTCAAACAGTTTCATCCCTCCCCATAGCATGATGCTAGGAAGCGCGCTCCACATGGACCTTTAGGGGACACTCGAATCCAAACTATATCATCATCCTAATGTTTCCTTCCTGTGAAGGGAGCTTCATTGGTGGAACTTCTAGAATTCTCTGCCCCTTATTGCACCTTCCTCCCCAGTGACTGTGGGGAAGGGACAGTGACTCACTTGCCCTTAATTTGACTCACATTTACACCTATCTCTCACGGGCATGAGCCCCCCTGCTGAGTGGAAGTCCTCCCTCCTCCAGGCCTTCATCCTGCAAGGGGAGGTCTTGTGTTCTTTGGGACTGGGTGGCTAAGGCTACCTAGCCTCTGGGGTTCAATAACAGCAGGCTCAATTAGCTTAGGACCTATGACCTCAACCTTCAATCTGGCCTCTTATCACTTTTTGTTATTGTTGTTGTTGTTGTGCTGGGGATTGAACCCAGGGCCTTGTGCTTGCAAGGCGACCACTCTACCAACTGAGCTATCTCTCCAACGCCTCTTATCACTATTAAGGTGCTATTTCCCTTCACATGTTTGTTTTTTAAACTCTTTCTCAACTACAAAACCCAAAACTTTCTCAATTGCAAAACCCAAGGAGAGGATAAGAGGCTCTTTATTAGATTCCCTCTTGAAGGCTGTATTAGTTATTTATAGCTGCACAGCAAATTACCCGCAAACATAGTGGCTTGAAATGATGAATATTCATGATCTACAGTTCCTTCAGAGCAGCGCCCCTGGGTGGTTTGTGAGGTTCAGAGTCTTTCCTGGGGGTGCAGTCAAGCTGCCAGTCAAGGAGGCATTTGTCTGCAGCCTGATGGGGCTGGAGCTCAGCATCCAATGCAGCTCTCAGGTCTGCAGTACATTGTCCTCTCCACAGGACTGCCTGAGTGTCCTCAGGATATGGCATCTGTGTCCCCTGAGAGATGACCCCAGTGGCAAAGAGGAGGAAGTCACAGCAACTTTGACAGCCTGGTTCCTGAAGTTGACCATCATCGATTTTGCCTTATTTCCTAGAAGCCAGTCACCAGGTCCAGCCCAGGAGGGGAATTAGGCTTCCCCTCTTCAGGAGAACCTGAAAACACTTAGGGATTTGTTTTGGGGGGTACTGAGGATTGAACCCAGGGGTGCTTAACCACTGAGCCACATCCCCAACCCTTTTTAATTTAGAGACAGGGTCTTGCTGAGTTGTTTAGGGCTTTGCTAAGTTGCTGAGACTGGCTTTGAACCCTCCATCCTCCAGATTCAGCCTTCTGAGCCACTGGGATTACAGGGGAGTGCCAATGTGACCCACAAATTAAAGGAAAAGTGACCTGGCTTTCACACAGCCAGACAAAAGCTGGAGAAAAAGAAGTCACTGTTTCAATCAGCTTTTGTTGAAAACTCACTCACTGCTAGTCTTTGTGACCCACATCTTATGTAAAGACAGAAAAACTGGGCCCTGGGCATGGCTCAGTGGTTTGTTTAAGTATGTGCAAGGGCCTGGGTTTGCTCCCCAGCACTGAAATAAAGAGGGGGAGGCGGGGAGAAGGAAATAAATCCTGCAAGATCCTTCAACTCAAGAGTTGGGGGAAAGAAGGCAAACCCCTGTGTCCTCACTTTGGAGGATGCCCCCTCCCTCCCCACAGGCTTGAGGGATGTGCTCACCCAATGCCCTTGACCCCCTTCCAGACTGTGCTCCGAGCACCAGGACTCCAGCCTGAGCCTGCTTCCCAGGCCTGCGCGGCCTCCTCCTCAGGTCCTTCTGGCTAGCATGCGCAGCCCTGGGCCCAGGGAAGCTTGTTGTGGGATATGGACAAAGTTATGACATGCAGGCTGGGGTGTGGGGTGTCCATAGGGACAGAATGAAAATGAGCCTTAGCTGGGAAGGGGACAAGGCACTGAGGTTCGGGTTTCCATAACACGTCCTACCTTTACCTACAATCCAGCAAGTGCGACTCAAACTGCTGTGAGGGGCTGATGTGAGCGGGATGTGGGTACCGGGTCTCCACTGCCCAGGGTCTGCAGCCCCTCCGCAGGCAGGTGTGGCAACACTTCCCAGCCCAGGCCTCCCTCTAGTGGCCAGTTGGGGAACAACAGTCGGAGGCTCCGTCTGGCTCTCCAGAATGGACAACCTCTTCCAGAACCTGCTCTCCAAAACGCATTTCTGATCCTGTTGTCCTTTTCTTAGAAACCTCAAAACTAAGGAGCAAACCCTCCGAGCTCTTCCTTTCCTGACACACCTTCAAGGAGAAGCCTAAGCCCATGCCTATCAGGTATCACACAGAACTCTTGAGAACAGCACAGAGCACACAGGGCACATTTTCAGGGTACTCAGATCCAGCGTCCACACCCCACACACACACACATTCCTCCACCACCTCTGTCACATACACTCATGCAAAGGTACACACTGTTTCTGCTACACACACACACACACACACACATACACACACACACTGCCGCAGCCTCCTCCACCCCTGCTTGCCACACTGCACACACCTCTATGCTTAAGTCATGCCGAAGAGCTTGCTTTTCAACAAACACACCTCGATCTTCGTGCCTCTCTTCTGGCCACCCAGCCCTGTCCATAAAACATTTTTTCTCCACCATCAAGACTCACGTCATAGCTCATTTGTGGCTTCCTCTGGCCCCCGTGGGCGCATCAGAAGCCTTTTGCCAGTTCCCTTAAGTACTGGTACAGAACAGCCACTAACGAGCACTCTGCCCATCCCTGTCCTGGAGGCTCTGTGGGCACTGTCTCATTTTATCCTCGTGCTGACCCTGAAAGCCAGGTACTACTGTCACCCCCAGCGTACAGAGGAGGAAACCTCCAGGAAGGGGGTGACACCAATAGCAAGAAGAGCCTGGGTACCAAATCCCTCCTCGACCCCCGCACCACCTCCTCAACCACGGCTCCTTGCACCAGGGTCCTTGTTTCCTGCCACTCGAGAGACTCCAGTCAGAGCCCTTGTACCCTCACCTCTGAGTCCCTGGCATGAAACTCCATGACCCTGTGCTTGGCACCTGGGAGGCCCTTATGTCTATTTTCTGAACAGGACAACAGACAGGAAGGGAGAGCTTGCCTGCTGCCGGGTTTGTTTGTTTGTTTGTTTGTTTGTTTCCAATTTTTTCCCTCTTGGTCTGAACGCTGATTCTAAATCTCCCACCTAAGGCTAAGATTCCTGTTGCCCCCATACGGAGCCAGTCTGACATAATTAAAAAGGTAGGGCAGAAGCTGTGGACTTCATTTGCAGCGGGAAGAACTCTAGATTAAGAGTAAGAAACAGGGTGTAAGTTTGGACTAGTTGGAAAACAGCCGATCGTCAATTCCCCAATTGTCCAAGACTGTTAGAGTTTGTGCCAACTCACCCGACTGCTCCCTCGGAACCCACTGTACCTCCTCCGTAGAGGGGGTCTGACCCAGACCCATGGGCCCTGCTTTCCTTCCTCCCGGACCGACCACTCCTCCTTCCTTGCTTCCTTTCTCCTGCTCTGCTGTCTTCCTGTCTCACTCTTTTCTCTAATTTAGACAACAGCATTAAATAAACACTTTTTTGTGAAACTCGAGCACTCAGGTTGCTGGGCTGCATCTGTTTCTTCCACCCCCTCACCCTTCAAAGTGGAAATATGAGGTCTCTTTTTTTCTTCCTGATTATGAAAGTAACAGTCTGAACAAATCGAAACACCGAATGTTTCAAGTTAGAAAGCGAAAGTTGAGTGTCCCACTACAGCAAGATAACCACGCTACAGTTTGGTTGATAGCATTCCTGACTGGCCCAAGAGCACATGTGTTTATCATTTCATTTTAATTAGAATCATAAATAAAGCTCTCTCTTTTCCTCTGTAATTGTATTTCAACAGTCCTAGGTTGCAATCATAGGACTATAGGACCTTGGACAAGAGCCACCCAGATTCGTTCCAACAGAATTCTCTAACTTCACTCGGCGGGGAATAAAAATAGGGAATATTGGAACCTCTAGTTCCAGAAGATTATTAAGGTCCTTAACACTAATTGGTCATAAGAGCTCTCTGTATAAAATGACCTTCATTAAGCCATAGGAAAGACTTTTTACACCAATCAGAGCAAGACTCCAAGGAAGTCCATATCCTTCCACCCTCAAAATGACAAAATGTAGGGTTCTCAGATAATTTCCTTGCTTTCCCTTAGGACCAGGCAGAGATTCACTTGAGGGGTGTTCACTCATTCCATGAGCATGGGCCATGGAAATGGCCAAACCAACACTCGGTTCCTGCCCTCGGGCCATGAGCTAATCCCTCTGCTCCATAGATGGGCCAGGGCTCCAGGGTAAAGTACTCTGCCCAGGTTAAACCCCAGACTTGTGTAAAGTGATAATTACTGGGTCACGCTACCCAACTCATGCGAGATTGATGCATAAAAACCTGGAGAGCAGATTAATCATTTTTAAATAAGAAATAAAACTTTTAAATAGATTTACCAGCTACTTGTGTTTGCTGATCAGTGCACTCTTTCCCTGTGGGTTATAATTAAAGTGATAATAATGATATATACATGTGTGTGTATACATATATATATATAAAGTATAATAATAGTAGTCGCAATTATTGTGTTGAGTGTACACTAGGTGCTAAGTACTGTGCTGAGTGTTTTAACTTCATTTTCTCACATAACACTCTCTATAACTCCACGTGGTAGGGACTATATTTATGACCACTTTGCAGATGGAGCCTTGTATGGCGACACACACCTGTAATCCCAGCAACTCAGATACCTGAGGCAGGAGGATTGCAAGTCTGAGGCCAGTCTTGGCAACTTAGCGAGACCCTGTCTCAAAAAATAAAAAGGGCTGGGAACATAGCTCAGTGGTAGAGCACCCCTGGGTTTAATCCCCTGTACCGAATAAATAAATAAATAAATACATATTAAAAAAAGAAGAAGAAAAAAGAAAGAGGGACTGGGGTTGTGGCTCAGTGCCTAGCATGTGTGAGCCACTGGGTTCGATTCTCAGCACCACACATAAATAAAAGAATTAAAATAAAGGTCTATCAACATCTAAAAAAATTTTAAAAAAAAAGAAAGAAAGAAAAGAAATGCATAGAGCAAACAAACAGGAAACCCAGACTCAAGCCCAGTTCTTCCTGCCACCAAGACCCAAGTTCTGAATTGCTCTGATTCTCTTCCCATCTGGCAAACTAGACTGGAATCTGCACTCAGAACCAGCAGTGTTAGGTGGAGGCCTTTTTACAGCCAGTCTCAACACAATCACGTACCACCAAAGCACTGGTCCAACTACCAAAGCAAGCAGAGCTGGAAATCTATTTTCCCAAGGCTTTTAGGAGAAGAGGAGTGAAGGGTAGCACTTCCCTAACACGTCTTCTCAATGCCTGTCCCCAAAGCCCCCCAGCCCAGCTACTGTCCACAGACCTTCCTCCTCCCTCTCTACGGCATCCCAGCCATTCCTTCCAGCCTTCTCCTCCCTCCTTCAGGATCTTCATGTACCCTGATTGCTTATCTCAGAGATCATAGATTGGTAACCCAGATGCAGCCTACAAAAGGGTTTCCCTTGTTCTACACAGCATTTGAAAACTTCAAATTAGTTGTCATTATTTTAAACCAGCAGATTTCACATGAAAATTTGATTTGCAACTAAAACAACAACCACCTTTGCTGACATGAGCAACAAGATGTTTGGGGAAGAACAACAGCCGCACAGATTCTTCAGTTATCTATCCATTTTCTCCTTTCCCCACCTACTAAACCCCAATCTCAGGGTCAATTGCTCTTTATCATCTAAATTATCAGCCTGACCTCTCCAGGTGTTCAATTTCCCCAGCCCTCTCTGTTTCTTTATTTAGATACCACAGCATAGTAACTGTTGTAGGCAGACTTTGGAGCCAACCTTGGGTGGATTTTCCTGTCTTGTCTATGAATATATTCGAACGCCTTGTAAACGTGCAACTCATTAGGAAGACTGTAGCTCTAAACAGGTTCTTTTTGGAAATTCTAGGCCAGGGCATGTCATGGTGGTCAGAAAGCTGACCAGGAGAGAGGAGGAGGGAGGGGGCCAGAGGGAAGATGCAATGACTGACTGCCTCCATCCTGCCCCACCTGCCTATAGTTACCACATGACCCCTGCGTTCAATCTCCAGTACAAAACAATAACAACCATGGTAGCTCATTTCCACCAACCCCTTTTCCTATGCTTCCTAGCTTTCTTCCAATTAAACTGGAACTATGTGACTTGGCTCTGGGAAATGGGCAGAAGGGATATACGTATCATCCTCAGGAGGAGTCCCTAAAAGAACCTCCCTGTCTCCAGCACACTGACTATACTGATTTCATGACTGGGAGTGAAGGACTCAGAGAAGTCGAACACAATGATGGGAGGGTTCTGGATCCCTGAGTCACTAGCCGGAAAGGAACCACTTGGGAGAACCCATAATCTATGAGTGGAAAATAATCTGCTACGCTGTCAGGCTTTGGAGACTTTGGGGTTGCTTTTTACAATAGCTGGCACTAATCATTCTAAAACACACAAAAATGGAATTTGTACTGCATATGCCTTCTAGTGCTTTAAAAGAAAACTTAATAATGATATAGTTTTAAAATATTTTTTTAGTTGGCAATAGACCTTTATTTTATTTATTTATATGCAGGGCTGAGGAGTGAACCCAGTGCCTCACACGTGCTAGGCAAGCGCTCTGCCACTGAGCCACAACCCCAGCCCATAATGATATATTTTAGATTTTCATCATGTGTATGTTGAATTTAGTTTAGCTCTTTGTGAATTCTTGGTAAGCAAGGACTATGTCACCATAGTCCTTGAATCGCCACAGTCTAAGTGTTGGGTGTCACGCCGGGGGACTTCAATGACACTGAGTCAGTTCAAGCCTCCAGATCTATTTTCCTTCCTCTGCTCTTTATCAGAGTGGGGCTGGCCCCTGTGAACTGCACTTCCAGGATTTCCTGTGTCAGCCAACGTCTTGCTCTGTCTAGCCAGTGGAAGACGGATTAATGGTGGGAGAAAGGAAAAGGCCGGGCAGGGTATTTCCCCCATCTCTCTGCCTTTGTAACTTCTTCAGCAGTAGCTGAATCTCTTCTGTGTCTCCAGCTCCTGCTGACCTGCCATCTGCCCTTCTAATTTTCACCAACCGACTGCCATCCATGGATTCTATAACACCACCTCCACTCTTCATCCTTTGTTACAGACTGGACATTTCTGTCCTCCTCCAAATTCCTATTTTGAAGCCCAGGTCTCCAATATAGTTATATTTGGAGATGGGGCTTTTATGGAGGTAATTAAGGTTAAATGAGATAGAGGTTTGGGGTGCTGGCCTGAGGGGATTGGTGTCAGCAGAGAGCTCACTGGCTGTCTCTCAGTGTGTATACAGAGAGGTCACATAAGCACACAGCAAGATGGCAGCTGCCTATAAGCCAGGAAAAGAGGCCTCAGAATGAAACCTTGACAAGACCTTGATCTTGGACTTCCCAGCCTCCAGAAACATAAGAAATAAATTTCTGCCAGGTATGGTGGCACACGCATGTAATCCCAGTGGCTCAGGAGGCTGAGGCAGGAGAACCATGAGTTCAAAGCCAGCCTCAGCAATTTAGCGAGGCCCTAAGCAACTCAGCAAGACCCTATCTCTAAATAAAATACAAAATAGGGCTGGGGATGTGGCTCAGGGGTCGAGCGCCCCTGAGTTCAATCCCTGGTATCCCACAAAAAAAGAAAGAAAGAGGGCTGGGGCTGGGGCTCAGTGGTAGAGCGCTTGCCTGGTTTGTGTGAGGCACTGGGTTCAATCCTCAGCACTACATAAATAAATAAAGGTATTGTGTCTATCTATGACAAAAAAAATTTTTTTTAAAGAAAGAAAAAGAAATAAATGTCTGTTGTTTAAGCCACTGAGTCTACGGTACTTTGTTATAGTAGCCCAGGCAGACTAAGACCCCCTTCTACCTCAGGGGCAATGGTAGCATCCAATTTATTTCAGGGCTGTGTCACTGTCCCCTATGGGCTTCTCAGCTTTTCTGTCACCAATTCTTTGCATTAAGCTCCCTCTTTTCAAGTAATTTTCCAAGTGGTTTCCTTTTTCTTTGTCGAACTCTGAATGATTCACTGCATCATTCTTGCAGATGTTATATCGGCTATGATATGTGTAATTCCAGTCATTGGCAATATAGTGTGGGGCATGAGAACACATTCTAAAATTAGACAGGAACGGGGGTGTCACTCAGTGGTAGAGTACTTGCCTAGCATATGTGAGACCTTGGGTTTCATCCCTAACACTGCAAATTAAAATAAAATAAAATAAGGCTGACCCAAGTCTGAATCCTGACTCCAACCATTTTGTAGCTGTGAGACATTAGATTCCCTAAGCCTCAATTTCCTCATCTGCAAAATTAGGATAATACTAACATCCATCCCAAAGAGGAACCAGTGCTTGAAACAGATTTAGCATAGTACCTGGCATAGAGGACGTGTTCATTAGGTGTAAGCTGAGGTAATAGAAGCTGGAAAAAAGCCGGCAATGTCAACTAGGATTGCCGGTGTTCTCATAACTTTCTGACAGCACTGTGACCTTCTTGTGAGACGCCCTAGGAACTATTAATAACCCCCCTCATGCCCAGGACAGAGACTAGACCATGGAAAAGCTCAGAACAGTAGATTGTCCTTGATCTTGTAATTACCACAGAATACCTTACATTACGCCTGCCCTTTTATCTGTGCTGCTGAATGCTGGCCCTGATCTTGCCCTTGGTTTCTGAGCCTTTCACCAAAGGACTCCAGTGCTACAGAATCCTGTCTTGCCTCCTCATTCACCCCTCACACACCTGACTCTGCCCCCGTGACTAAGGTCTTGGAGTTGTTACCCCTGAAAGAACTGCTGAGCACTCCAGACCAAGAATCAGCAGGCTATTTCCGCAAAGTGCCAGGTAGTATTTTAGGCCTTGCCAGCCAGGTGTCTGTTCTATCTACACCACTTTGTCTCTGTAGTGTGAACAGAGCCATAAATGAATGGGTGTGATCCTGTGCGTAAATTTTTGTTAACAAATTTTATTTATGGACACTAATATTTGACTTCATATAAATTTTCACGTCACAATATGTTGTTATTCTTTGGCTTCTTTTTAACCATTTAAAAATGTAAAAGACCAGTTCTTAGCTCCCAGACTGAACAAAAGCAGGCAGACGCACAATTTGGCCTGCAGATCAGTTTCCTCTTGGCTTTGGTTCAAGTTCTGTGCTTTTGGTTGCTCTCTTTCCTTCTTTGCTGTGTGAACGTGTAAGTCACAGCCTCTCTGGACCTCAGGTCTTTGCCAGTAACGCGGGAATAGCAGGGGTCTACCTTTTCAAAATCTCCCACCAGGATGGGGTGGAGAGAGGGGCAGGAGAGCAACTGTAGGGGGTTTTGTGTGTGTGTGTGTGTGTGTGTGTGTGTGTGTGTGTGTGTGTTGTTGTTGTTTTTAATCAATTGTACTGGTTAGGTTTCCAGGTAAAAGTCCATTTATATTAAAAAAAAAAAAAAGTCCCCCTCCTATAAACAAGTGTGTGCAACTGCTCACTGGCCCGATGGTTTAAACATTTTTCCTGCCTCCTTACCAACACAGAACAAATGCATCGGTAACGTCTGGGACTTGGCAAAGTGCCCTCGCGCCCAGGGCCTCGTGCTCCCTGCGCATCAGGGCGTGCGCGCGTCGGGTGTCCCCTTGGTTCTGGGAATTCCGGGGCGAAGCCTTGGCGGGCCCCTCCGCGCGCCCCCGGCCTGGTCCCGGCTGAACCCCGCGGGGCAGCCCTCCGCGGAGGCGCGTGCGCCCCGGCCCCGCGCGGCGGAGACAGCGGAGGGAGGCGAGAGCTGGGGAGGCGGGGAGCTGGGGCCGCGGGGACCCGGGCTCGGCCTTCCCAGAAACCACGGCCGACCTCCCATGCCCTCCGGTCTGCTTCCCTGGCTTCCTTCCGGCGCTTTCTCCAAACACATTCTTCCAGTTTCCCGGGCTGGTCCCCCAGCAGGGCGACCTCGGCCCCTGACCCTTCCCGGCACACCGGGCGAGGCGCGGGGCGCTGGGACGGGCGCCCGGCCCGCGCCCCGCGCGGCTGCTCTGAAGCTCCGGGCGCCCCGCACCGCTTCCTCCTGGTGGCCACGCGGGAGCCCGGCGACCCGCAGGGCAGCACCCTGGCCGCCAGCCCCGTTCTGATCCTCGCAGGGAGCCGCTATCAAGACTGACCCCAATCTATTTCCGTGAACTTTCTGGAGAGAATGGTTGTTGCCAGCGATTGCCTGGAAACACGCAGGAATCTCAGCCTAAAATAACCGGCCGACCTGATTTTCACTCCTGGCGGGGAGGGGAGAGGACAGGGCTGGGGGTTGGGGAAGTCTCGTCTGCTCTGCACTGGGGCCTCTCTTTCCCTTCCTCCTTCTCTTCCTCTTCCTCCTCATTTCGAAAAATCCCCAAGGGATTGAATAGTGACTTTTTTTTTTCTTTCTCCTTTATTACCAGGGATTGAACCCAAGAACGCTTAAGCACTGAGCAACATCCCCTGTCCTTTTGATTTTTTTTTTTTTTTTTTTTTTTTTTTTTTTTTTTGGAGACAGGGTCTAGCAAAGTTGCTTAAGGCCTCGCTAAATTGCTGAGGCTGGCTTTGAATTTGTGATCCTCCTAACTCAGCCGCTGGGATTACAGGCGTGTGCCACCGCACCCAGCTTAAATATTGATTGAATAACAGGAACTTCTCGGCTACCTCCAGAGTTCATTGTTACCTCTCTCAGCTTTCCTCTGTGCTGTTGAAATCTGCTTTTCTTTCTCAGGCGTGGTGGTCCCTTCCTACCCACTCCCTAGCATACCTAACCTTACCTCCCTTCCTTTCTGCCGAAGTCAACATAGCACTTTAGGGGCATCAGTTAACTCATGGGCTGCCCTTTCTCGAAGAATTTACTGTGCACACGGGCGCCCCACCCCGACACACACACCCTCCCAGGGTGGGGCCTCCACACTGTTTGAGCGTGTGACCTTGCCCCATGACCTTGTTAATTGGACCCGGATGTACATGACTCACAACTGGATCTAGTATGCTCTCTCTTCTGGACTTTGGAACTGGCCTTGAGATGCTAGTTGTAGCCTGAGTTCTTTTCTTGAATGCAGGAAATGCAGCTGGGGTAGAATCAGTGAAAACTGGTCCATAGAGAAAGAACAAAGAAGGATGCAGAGCCTCAGAGAGGCAGAGATGAGCCTGGAAGACAGAGTAATTAATTGCCTAGGGGTGGGACAGCTTTTCAGGTCCTATTTTCTGACCTTTGGGATTAGCTGCCCTTGAGTTCCTTGACACTCACAAAGAATGTATTATCAGTCTGTATGAATTAGTATATACTTGACTGCAAGTAAGAGGTAACCTACATTTTAGTGACTTAAGCCATTAGGAACCTTCCTTAAGAAATCCATAGGCATGCAGAGCCAGGTGTGTTCAACTCAGCTGTCATTGAGGACCCAGACTCTTTCCATCATCTGACCACTCAATATGTTGACTCTTCATTCATGCTGTTGCCTCATGGTCTCAGTGTGACTCCCATTGCTCCAGACATCATGTCCCTATACAATGCAACGATTAAGGAGGAAAGGAGCAGGGAAAAAAGGGGGCTCAATTTTTGTTAATAAGGATAAATCCCTTTTTCTCAGAGGCCCCACAGAAAAGGTCTTGTTATGTCTAGAACTGTCATTTATCGACACTATGCAAGGGAGGTTGGAATAGTCAGTGTCTGGCAAAGGGGAGTTTGATTACCATGATTACCTTAGGCCAAGTATGTTTCCTGGGGCTGGCAGGACCCTGCTTCTCCCAGATCAAGAGTTCTTCCCTGTACCTGAACAAAGTCATTAGGGAAGAAGGGGAAGAGGAGGTGGAACAGGGGTTGTATAAAAAACAATATCTGTCACACCTTCCCCAAACTTTCTATTGCATTGAAGTTAACTTAATTGCATTTGTTATGTGTAACCAAAAGAATATGGAGTAAGGCACCCATTAAAGGGCATGCTTCAGCTGGGCATAGTGGTGTGTGTCTGTGGATCCAACGGCCCGGAAGGCAGGAGGATCCAATCTGGGCAACATAGGGAGACCCCATCTCTTAAAGGCGAGGAAAGCGGGGAGAAATGCCTCTTTCCATTTCTCAGGTTTGCCTAATCACTCTTGGTCTCTTTTCCACCCTTACTTCTCACCCCACTCCAGAGGTGGAATGGGGTCCATGGTTGGTGTGGGACATGTTTCTCCACCGGGGTAAGGGTGATCTGTCAGCTGCCCTGGATTATGGGGTCTGGTTTTTGTCTCTCCTTCTCCACCAGGCCACTGGGAGAGAGCATGTGCACATGTTGCAGATTCAACTTCCCCTTTAGGAAGGCTGCCCCCAGACTGAACTGGAGGCGAGGAACTGGCCTTCACACTGGGGCCGCGTACTCCCAGATCACTTGCAACTGTGATAAAGGTTGCGTTTTGCCAGGTGACATTTTTGTGAGCTACATAATTTGTGGGTACAAAATAAAAAGTAATAAGATGGTGACAGCAGAGCACTAAAGCAAGTCAGGGCCCTGTGCAACTCACACAGGTCTCACACCTGGGATTCAGCCTTGCATTTAAGTTCAGCATCAATGACTGACACTGCTGGACTGTTTCTCAATTGGTTCAAAACTTTGGTGAGAAACAGGGCCTTATTTTGGCCTTTTTGAATTCCCCACATCTCACAGGAGTTCTCAGAACATACTCCTTTTCTTCCCTTATCTGCTCCCCCAGTACCCTCATGGACATGCACATACCGGAGTCTTACTCAGGTCCAGCTAGCTTAGATTCACCCCTATATTTTGAAACCTTATCAGAGGCCACCACACTTAGCTTATCTAGTTTTTCTTTGTTTATGTATACTTTTGGCATCATATCTAAAACCAGTTATGTGATCTGTGGTTATATTTATGTCCATGTTTTCTTCTAATGATTTAATAATTTTAGCTCTTACAGGTAGGTCTTCTATCCATTTTGACTCGGTTTTTGTATATGGTGTGAGGTAGGGGTCCAGTTTCAAGCTTTGGCATGTTGATATCCAGGTGTATTAGCACCATTTGTTGACAAGACCATTCATTCCTCCCTTTGAATGCTCTTGACACTATTATTAAAAATTAGTTGGAAAAAACCAACTGATTATAAATGTTAGGGTTTATTTCTAGATTCTGTATTTTATTACCTTGACCTATATATGTACTGGTATACCAATAGCACACTGTCTTCACGATTTCTGCTGCATAGTAAGTTATGAAATTGGAACAGATGAGTCCTTTTGGTCCTTTGTCAAGATTGCTTTGGCTATTCTGTGTCTCTTACATTGTCATGTGAATTTTAAGATCTATAATGTCTCAAAAAAGGCAGATGGATTAGGCTAGCAATTGCATTGAACTGATCAATAAATTTGGGAAGAACTGCCATCTGTGTGTGTGTGTGTGTGGAGTGAGATGTTGGGGATTGGACCCAAGGCCTTGTGCTGAGCTATATCCCCAGCCCCAGCATTGCCAACTTAATAACCTTGTCTTGTAATCTTTGAAAATGAATTATCTTTCCATTATTTGTAATTGCTTTATTTTTTTTTCAGTGCTCAAGATTGAACCCAGGGCCCAAGAATGCTAGACAAAAGCTCTGCCCCTGAACTACTTTCCCAATCCTCCTTTAATAATTTTTTCAACAATATTCTGTGGTTTTTTTTTTTTAAAGATGTCAAGAGATCTTTATTTTATTCATTTATCTATATGAGGTGCTGAGAATCGAACCCAGTACCTCGCACATGCTAGGCAAGCGCTTTGCCACTGAGCTGCAACCCCAGCCCATATTCTGTAGTTCTCAGTGTATATATCTTATACTGTTTTTGTTAGGTTTGTTGTTGTTGTTGTTTTGTTTTTGTGGTACTGGGGATCGAACCCAGGGGCACTTTACCACTGACTTACATTTTGTTATGGTTTGGATATGAGGTGTCCCCCAGAAGCTCATGTGTGAGACAATGCAAAGGTGAAATGATTGGATTATGACAGGAGGTAGGGGTGATTTAATCCTTGGAGCGATGGCTTACTTTTCTGATATGGATTAACTGTGTGGTAACTGTAGACAGGTAAGGTGTGACTGGAAGAAGTGGGTCCCTGGGGTCATGCTTTAGGGTTCGTATTTTGTCCCTGGTGAGCAAAGCTCTCTCTGCTTCCTAACTGGCGTGTCCTGAGCTGCTTTCCTCCTCGACACCCTTCCTTTATGATAGGGCCAGAGCAATGACGTTGGCCGGCTATGGATTGAGACCTCTGGAACTGTGAGTGCAGAATACACTTTCCCTTCTCTAAAATCGTTTGTCAGTTCTTTTGGTCACAGTGGTGAAAAAGTTCACTAAAACACATTCCCAGCCCCTTTTATTTTTTATTTTGAGACAAGGTCTCTCTGTGTCGTGGGAACAGACTGGTCGAGAAGCAGGAAGCAGCACTCGGAGAGGAGAACTCCAAACTTTATTTTTTGCCTGTGGGCCCAGAGGAAAACAAGACTCCAAATTCTGAGCCCTGATCCACAGTTTCTCACAATATTTATAGGTTATTTGGCATCATCTTAGACCCATCCTATCGTTGGGGCATTTTTTCTCTTTAAAAAAAAAAAATTCCCAATCTATGCAGCCAAAGTCCTGTGAGGGTCTCTAACATAAAGCATGTTCACAGAAACAGCTGAGAAGAAATGGCTGTTTTCACAGGCACCTGTTGCATTTCAAGAGGGAGTAGTCAGACTTCTAGGGCAGTTATTTATAATCCAAAGGTTGGGCTCCATGGTTAAACAGATTTCCTTGAGAAAGGCTGAGAGAGAGGAGGGGAATTGACCCCTTCCCCAGGCAATGTTTTCTTACCATAACATTATTATAATTTCATTTCACAACTAGATCTGGTTTTGCCATCACACCTGTATTGGGGGTGGCCTTGAAGTTGTGACCCTTTTGCCACAGCCTCCTAAATTGCTGGGATTATAGGCGACACCAACCCTCCTGCCCAGCCTTTTGCTAATGAAATTGTTTTCTTGATTTCATTTTCAGAATGTTTATTGTTAGTATGTAAAAAATGCATCTGGTTTTTGTATATTAATCTTTTTTTTTTTTTTCTGGTACTGGGGATTGAAAACAGGGGCACTTGACCACTTAGCCACATTCCCAGCCCTATTTTGTATTTTATTTAGAGATAGAGTCTTAATGAATTACTTACCACCTTGTGATCCTCCTGCCTCAGCCTTCTGAGACAATAGGATTACAGGTGTGCACCTCTGTGCCGAGTTATATATTAATCTTGTATCCTAAAACCTGTTTAACAGACTGGGGATATAGCTCAGTTGGTAGCGTGCTTGCCTTGTGAGCACAAGGCCCGGGGTTCAATTCCCAGCAACGCCAAAAAAAAAAAAAAAAAAAAAAAAAAAAAAACTTGTTTATTAGTCCTAATAATTTTGTAATGGATTCCTTGAATTCTGTGTATAAGATTATGTTTGCTGGGCACACTGGTGCACTTCTGTAATCCCAGTGGCGCAGGAGGCTGAGGTAGGATGACTACAAGTTCAAAGTCAGTTTCAGCAACTTAGTGAGGCCCTAATCAACTTAGCAAGATCCTGTTTCAGATTTTAAAAGAGAGAGAGAGAGAGAGAGAGAGAGAGAGAGAGAGAGAGAGAGAGAGAGAGAGAGAGAAAGGAAGAAGAAAGAAAGAAAGAAAGAAAGAAAGAAAGAAAGAAAGAAAGAAAGAAAGAAAGAAAGAAAGAAAGAAAAGAAAAGAAAAGAAGGAAAGGGACTGGGGATGTGGCTCTGGTTAAGAGCCTGTGGGTTCAATTCCTGGTACCAAAATAAAGATTGTTGTGAGCAGAAATCATTTTCCTTCATCTTTTCTAATCTGAATGACTTTATTTCACTTTCTTGTTTAATCACCCTGCCTAGAAGTGGTAGTACAAGTTGAATAGATGTGTTGAAGACTAGCATTCTCTTGTTCCTTTCTTGGAGGATAAAAGCATTTAGTCTTTAACCACTTAGAATTTTAACTGTTTGTGTTTTGTAAATGCCCTTTATCATGTTGAAGAAATTCTGTTCTTTTCCTGGTGCAGGCTTTTATCGTGGAAAAGTTGCCAAGTGCTTTTTTGTGTGACTATTAAAATGACTATGACCAGGCACAGTAGTGCATGCCTGCAATCTCAGTGACTCAGGAGATCAAGGCAGGAGAATCACAAGTTTAAGGCCAGCCTCAGTCACTTAGCAAGGTCTTAAATAATTTAGCAAGACCCCTGTCTCAAAATAAAAAATTAAAAGGGCTGGGGATGTAGCTCATTTGTAAAGCACTCCTGGATTCAATCCTTCATACCCCGCCTCCCGAAAAAAGTGTGGTTTTTTGTCCTTTATTAATATGGTACACTAACTGTTTTTGGTTATTAAAACAAACTTGTAGGACTGGGGTTGTGATTCAGTGATAGAGTGCTTGCCTAACACTGTGAGGCACTGGGTTTGATCCTCAGCACTGCATTAAAAAAACAAAGTTATAAAAAATTTTTTAAAAATTTTAAAAACTTGTAGTCCTGCTCTGTTATTAGGTCTTAAAACATTATGATTATAAATAGATGCATCATTTTTAAAAATGGTAAGAATTGAAAAGTAAGAAGACACTGAATCATCTACAACACAAACAAGGATTTTGGGGTCTGACTCAGATGCAAATATGTGAAAAGATGTATAAATAACCCCACATGATAACTAAGCCTATATAACAAATTCCTATTTAGTTCATGAGAAAACAAACACAAATGAGAACACAAGTACCTTAACTCTAAAACAGCATATATTGAGAGCTCTGTGTTTTGATGGCACTGCAGATTGGGTACCACTGTTCTAGGACCTGCACCAGGAGTAAGTGACATGTGGTATGCTCAGTCTAGACTGTCTTGTTTCTTGGTGACTGCTCATCCTGTTTGTTTTCCTGAAATTCTCTTCCCATCTTTCTATAACTCTTATTTTTCCTTAATTATCATGCCCAGAAGGATATGCATCAAGATATATTATTAGTGCTTTCTGGGTGTGGTGGCGCACACCTGTAATCCCAGCAGTTTGGGAGGCTGAGACAGGAGGATCGCCAGTTCAAAGTCAGCCTTAGCAACTTAGCGAGGCACTAAGCAACTCAGCGAGGCACTAAGCAACTCAGCGAGACCCTGTCTCTAAATAAAATACAAAATAGGACTGGGGATGTGACGCAGTGGTTGAGTGTCCCTGAGTTCAATCCCCAGTACCAAAAAATAAAAAGATATATTATTAGTATTTTTAATTTTTTTGTTTTGGCTTATATTATATTCTAACTTCCTTCATTAAATACGTTGTTTTTTAATATAAAAATATATTTTTAAAAAGACTCCACTCATAGATATTTCACCAAGAAAAATGAAAGTTTATATCCACACAAAGATTTGTACACACAGATTTAGAGCAACTTTATTTACAATAGCTCCAAACTAGAAAAAAGCCAAATGTCTATCAACTGGTGAATGAATAAACAAACGGTTGTACATCCATACAATGAAAACCATCCAGCAACAAAAAGGAACAAAAATGCAATGCAACAATGTGGATGCATCCTACAATATACTGAATGAAAGACGTCAAAGAGAAAACATACTATGTTATTCCATTTGAATAACATTCTGGAGAATGCAAGCTAGTCTATATGGCATAAAGTCTTGGACAAGGAATGCATTAGCTTTGCATCACTTCCACAAAACATCTGATGCAGCTAACTTATAAAGAGAAAAGACTTATTTAGCTCATAGTTTGGAGGTTCAAGTCTGAGATTAGGCAGCCCCATTTGCTCGGGCCAGGGGTAAAGGCACAGGATGGCAAGGAAGGAGCCTGTGTCTTGGTTAGCATGAGTTGCAGTAGAATCTGAAGCCAGGAAACAGGCATGGGGTCCCATAAGCCCCTTTGAGGACATACCCCCAGTGACTTAGGGCCTCCCACAAGACCCCACCTCTTTAAGGCCCACAGCATCTCCCCAGGCTGCCCCTCTGAGGACTAAGCTTTACATATGGATCTTTGGAAGACACTGAAATTACACTAACACCATGGGAAGGGAGGGTGACAAAGGAGGGAGGGATTCCAAAAGGCACCAGGAGTCTTTTGGAGGGTGATGTATACATTTATTATTTTGATTATGGAGATGAATTCATAGGTGTACACATATCAAAACTCATCAAATCATACATTTGAATACATGTAGTTAGCTTAATGTCAATTATACCTCAATAATACTGTAAAAATGATATGCTGAGAAACTGTTAATAGTTAGGGTGCTTTAAGTTCCGCCGAAAAACAAAAACCCTACAAAACTCCAACCTGCTTAAACAAAGAAGTGTCTGGTCAAGGCTTCAGGCACAGTTCTACCAGACCCCCAGCTCCGTGTGTCTTGAAGCGCTCCACCCACTTCTTACTGATGCTGACTCCTTTTTTTGCGGGGGGACCAGGGATTAAACTCAGGGGCACTTAATCATTGAGGCACATCCCCAGCCCTTTTTATATTTTATTTTGAGACAGAGTCTCTCTAAGTACCTTAGGGCCTTGCTAAACTGCTGAGGCTGGTTTTGAACTCACTGTCCTCCTGCCTCAGCCTCCCGAGTTGCTGGGATTACAGGTGTGCACCAGCTCATCAGGCCCTGATACAGGCATCATTCTTAGGTGGCTTTCCTTATATATCTTGTAAGCTTCACATTCATCTGCCACTCCCTCTGGGAGAAAAGATAGGTTTCCTTTCCCTGACCATTAACCATGATTGAATCAACTAAACTCCTGAGCCCATTTCTGTGGCAATAGTCTGGGCAAAAGTCAACTCACTTTTAAATAAATAAATATTACCTTGGGTGTGGTGGTGCACGCCTGTAATCCCAGCTAGCCAGGAGGCTGAGGCAGGAGGATACCAAGTTCAAAACCAGCTTCAGCAATTCAGTGAGGCCCTAAGCAATCTAGCAAGACCCTCAAAATAAGACTCTCAAAATCAAAAATAAAAAGGGTTGGGGATGTAACTCAGTGGTTAAGGGCCCCTGGGTTCAATCCCAGGTACCAATAAATACATGCATGCACACATACATGCATGCATGCATACGTACATGCATACATACATACATACTAACCAGTGAAGGAAAGTGGAATGGACAATGGAGAAGCAACCAGCTAAAATGTGGGTATAGATTGGTCAGCATGGAAAACTGATCTGGATTGAAATAAAAGGTGTTATGCTTTAAAAGATGATATAAAATCCTCTCTGCCTTATCTAAATCCTTTATTTTTCAGGAAATCAATGAAGAGTCCCCAGAAACGTAAACAACAGAGTAGCACTCTTCAAGATATAGGTTAAAGGGCTGGAGATACAGCTCACTGGCAGTGTACTTGCTTAGCATTCACAAGGCTCTGGATTCAACCCCCAGCAAAACACACACACACACACACGATATAGGTTAAAATGACTCTCTCAGACAAGATAGCAGGCAGCAGGCAGCAGACATGATTGATTTGCAATGGTACAGGATAGGAAAAAATGTGAGGAAAAGTTAGGAAATCTTTTGTTATGGGGCGCAACTTAAGAACAGACCGATCACCGCTGAGAAGTCCAAATTTGAGAGTCTTTATTAAGCCGGCCGCCTGACTGTCTCACACAATGCCCCCAAAAATGGCTATTGGGAGAACAGCCCGGACCATAGGGTTGTAGGGGTTCTTATACCAAAAATCACATCAATCATAAGTGTCTGTTGCTATGATTCGAAATTACAAACTAACATCATGAGATCATCAACAGAGGGAGAAGTGGGTCAAAATGACCCTTACCTAGGTACAAACTGAAGAATGGGTACTAACATCCACACAATTACCATTTACATGGTACATTGGTTAAGAGCAATAGAGATCAAAAGAGAGCAATTTTTCATTACATAAGAATTGCCATTTTGTATTGCTAACCATGTCACACTAAGTAACTGATGATGGGCACAGAGGCGGGGTGTTCCCACGGGAGAAGCTTATTTCCTACATAACATGGAGTCTCAGAGCAAAATGGAGTCTATTTAGTCATTTCCCTTAGAGTCTGGCCTATAACATTCTTATGGAGCCAGATCTGTCAGCCCATCACATTTTGAAGGTGAGAAGAGTCCCAAAATGTTTTTTCTTTCTTTCTTTCTTTCTTTTTTTTTTTTAGAAAAAGGAAAAAGAAGGTTTATTGCTTTGCTAGCAAAGGAGAAACACAGGGAACTTCTGTCCCAAAGGCTGTGATTCTGCTCATCAGCAGGAATAGGGAGCTTTCATTTTATTTATTTATGTATTTATTTTTTAGTTTTAAAAAAATTTTTAAGTCATTACTGGACCTTTATTTAATTTATTTATATGTGGTACTGAGAATCAAACCCAGTGCCTCACATATGCTAGGCAAGTGCTCTACCATTGAGCCACAATCCCAGCCCAGGAACAGAGAACTTTTAAAAAGGTGATTCAAAGGCTACATTCCATGTGTTCTCTGTTGGAGTTGTAACTCACTTGTTAGTTTGGGAGATGGTCCTTTCTGAGGTCTTCTGGTAACATCCCCCAAATTTGTATTATTTCATTCCTATGGTGGGTGTGTACTCAAGGAGAGATAAATCTGCCTAAAATGGGAAAGAAAGGTAATCCTGTTTCCCATGAGATTAGAGAGGGATAGAGAATATTGAGGAGCAGGGAGAAAGGAAGAGAAAGAAACATGTTAATTTTAAAAATAAGTCATAGTGGCAGAGCAGCAAGGGCTATATTCAAAGCATACAGTGGGCCACTTACATTTTCCCACTGTCAAGTTCTACATTCCAGTTCTTTTTTTTTTTTTTTTTCACACGAGGAACTTTTATTTTTTGCGGATGATTCGCGTCCGCTCGGGGAAAAGGAAAGAAGAAAAGAAGATGGCGCATGGTTTCTTCTCAGACATTGGAATTTCGCAAGCTGGGAGGAACCAATCACGGAGGAGAATTATTACAGACTGACTGATGGACCAATGACATATTAGAACGTAATGTGGGAAGCAGGAAGATTATGGCAACGTAAGTCGGAAATTCCTGTAACGGGAGAGGCAGGTGTAACGCAGATTGACAGGTGGTTGGGAGGCCAGATTCCTTACATTCCCCCATTTCTCTTTTAAAAAAAAGTAAAAAAATCTTTCTCTTCAGTTCTTTTTGAAGCCTTCTCTCTCCTTCCTGCCTAGGTGACTGGGGTTGGTTTTGCAGGTGAGATGTAAAAAGTTTATTCTCCTTCTAGGCTTCCAAAGGAAGATTATCTTCATGGACTTCATTTTCTCAATTTGACTGACCTCCTATTTCTACAATAACTGCCTGTTCCCAATTCTGACTTCATTTACCCCTCTAATACTAGGAACTCCTTCACTGCTGTAGGGAAAAGGGGTGATGACCGATCTGACTTCTTCGAGCTGTAAGTGGACAGCATGGGGCAAGCAGTTGGGAAGTTCCTTTTTAGAAATTGGTTCAATTGAGGGGTTCATGGTAGAAGTCTGGTTGTGGGACAGCAGGCTGTAAAGGCATCTGGGGATGTGTGCTTCATTACAGACAAGTTTAATTTGGAGAACAGCAGCTTGATAAATTTTCTTCTTTAAAGGCTTGTATACCAATTTTGGAGTCCGGTGTTGTATGCAGAAAACTGGGCATCCAGGTAGATGGAAGGTGAGCCTGTATCTGTGGGCGCCGGGGCTATTGGATGGGATTCCGCTTGCTTAGTCAGTGGAAAAAACCCATCCCGGGTCTTTCAGCACCAGATGTTAGGGGCAGCTATTAGGGGCAGTTACCGTTCTTCGAAAACTCCCAGAAAAACGCTCCGCAGACACAGGTCTCACACGAGGAACTTTTATTTTATGCGGACGATTTGCATCCGCTTGGGGAAAAGGAAAGAAGAAAAGAAGATGGCGCCTACATTCCAGTTCTATAGAAAAATGGGTGATGACCTCTTCAAGCTGCTTCCTGCTGAAAGAGGGTGAAGTTGGGGAACAAAATGTCATTTTTTTTAAAATATGGATCACTTCACGAATTTGCGTGTCTTCCTTATGCAAGGACCATGCTAATCTTCTCTGTATCATTCCAATATTAGTATATGTGCTGCCCAAGTGAGCACAAAATGTCATTTTTAAAAGAAGTGATTTACCCAAGATTGTGTAGCACAGCCAGGTAAATACAAAGAGTGATAGGAAAGAGAGTGTTTTTTTTTTTTTCCCTGTAACATTGCCTAAATTACTGAAAATTTTATAGATATCCCCACTTCCTGCTTCTTACTGTCATCATATCCAACATGGTCAGTAAAATGGTCCTGCGTTAATTATGTTTGTCCACCATTTTTTTCTGGTAGCAATACCCATCTCTTTTATTTGGGAAATCACTGGCCTCAAATTAGTGGAGTGGAAAGGTACAAGATTCAGGCCTGGCCAATCAATTCAACATCCATCTGAGGCCATGGGAGTCCACCTCAAGGGGATTACAAAAAAGAGGCACTGTCTCTTGGCTAAGATTTTTGTTGTTTTTGTTTTTTGTGGTGCTGGGATGGAACCCAGGGTCTCTCATATGCTAAGGAAGCACCCTACCATTGAGCCACACCCCCAGCCCCTTGGATGAGATTTTTATCATTATTATTATTATTATTTTTTTTTTATTTACTTATTTTTTTTTGGTACTGGGAATTGAACCCAGGGGCACTTAACCACTGAGCTAGATCCCAGTCCTTTTTTTTTTTTTTTTTTTTTTGCTGGGGGTGGGAGGGTGGGGGAGGTAACTGGAGATTAAACTCAGGGGCACTCAGCTACTGAACTACATCCCTATCCCTGTTTTGTATTTTATTTAGAAACAGAGTCTTACTGAGTTGCTTAGCACCTCACTTTTGCTGAGGCTGGCTTTGAACTTGATATCCTCCTGCCTCAGCCTCCCAAGAGGCTGGTATTAACAGGTATGTGCCACCGTGTCTGGCTCCCTAGCCCTATTTATTTATTTATTTATTTATTTATTTATTTATTTATTTATTTATTTATTTATTTGAGACAGCATCTCACTAAGTTGCTGAGGACCTTGCTAAGTTCCTTAGGGTGACTTTGAACTTGCAATCCTCCTGCCTCTGAGCCACTGCACAAGGGTGCACCATTGTGCCTGGTACTTTGGCTGAGATTTTAAAGCAACTGTTACTAGGTGCCATATCATCACATGGTGAGGGCCAATATGGCAATCAAGTCAACTGGAAAGGACACCAAACCAAGGATGAAGACAAATTCCTAATGATATCACTGGAATATCTGAATCCAGTCAGATCTATCCCTGGCCTTTTTGGTTATTAGAACCAATAAATCTCCTATATGCTTGATTTGTTTTGAATTCAGTTTCAAAACTGCAATTCAGAATCCTGACTAACACCACCACTATCATTGTAATTGTTATCTGGATCACCACCCCTTTTTCTCCTTCCTGGAGCCAGAAGCAAAAGTTCACTTCCTGAAACAGAACCTCAGATAATTGCAACATTCAGCGGGATGAGTGCCCACAGGAAATCCAGGGTGGCAGTATAGGGTGTGGCAGTTCAGTAGGAAGCTCAGAGGTGCTTCTGAAGCAGAGGAAACAGAAGCACAGAGACCTGCCATTGAGACACAGGTTCTAGCCAATTCCTGGAGTGCTCATCCAGCTTGCCACAGAGCTCCTATTGCAAATGCCTTGTTAGACATTGATTAAAATTGCTCTAGTGGATGCTCGGCAGGCACTGAGTAGGTGTGTAATCAGGAATTATTATCCCTCCTTTTTATTTTTTGTTTTATTTTTGTAGTGCTGGGGACTGAACCCAGAGCCTCATGCATGACGAGTAAGTGTTCTACCACTGAGCTACATTCCCAGCCCCCATTATTCCTTTTAAAGTTTCATATTCGCATGCAATCATTTCTTAAATAACTCAGTTCTCCCACTAATAATACAATTCTTAGCTCTTGTCCCAGGACCTGTCCAGTTTTGTGAATATAAAGATTGCCACTGAAAATGATCCAAAAACATTATCTAAGATTTTCCTGCAAAAATGGGGTCAGAAGTCCAGGGAGAGCAGTAATCTCTTTCCCTGATTGTATTAGATTAGGAATAATGAAAAGGAAATAGCAGACCCATTTCTTGTAAGTCAAGACTGAAATCTCCACAAGGGCAGAGACCCTGTACTTTCTGCTTACTCTTGTAGTTACGGTATCTGACATCATGATGCCCAGCCCTGCCCCCCAAATATATATATATAAAATATATATATAAAATAAAATATATTTGTTGAGTGAGCGGCCAAATAGAGAAATGAATGAATGAAGCATGGGAAACTTGAAAAGAGAAGCCCAAAGGAAGCTCTCAGAATCAGGAACAGATAATAGCTCTGAGTGGGCTAGCTCTGATGTTTTTACAGAGGCAGATCTCTTCCAAAGGGCCTTTCTACCCTGTGATTCTTCAAGGTCTTATGGATGTAGTGGGCATTTGTCATTTTTGCTTGTTCAGTGTCCATTTCTTCTTTTCTATTTTTCAATTTCCTTTTGGGAAATCACCTCTCCTCATTGTGTATCTTCTTGGGAGGGTGAATGTTGATAAGTACCTTCTACCAGGGAAGGTGAAGGAACCATATTCTTCTGTCTGTGCTTGTATGGTGTGACCTAACTCAGTTGATCAGGTGCTTTCTGCAGGACTCTGACCCCTGGCCAACTGACTGAAGGAGGGGAGGGCTGGGTGGAGGTAACTGAACTTGCTCACCAGAGTTCCTGCCTCAAATCCTTGCTGTGGTCCTTGCTGCCTGGCCCTCTGGAGCTTCAGTCAGGTCTCTGAGCCACTGACAAACTTCCAATGAATTCCCTTCCCTGTCAGTCAGCGAAAGTTGACTTGCACTGCATGCAACCAAGACTCCTGTCTGATAGTCTGATAGTGCAGGCTGGCTGCCCCTCCTGTGAAAATGTCTGCTTTCTTTCATTTCATTTCTCTTCTAGGAAGCAATCCGTGTTCACATCCTGGAAGGCGTCTCCTTTAACGTACATTCCAAACTATTGTTATTTGTCTTTTTAATTCCTAGGTTCTACCTTCTTATAATGGACACCTTGAATGTCAACCTACTAATGTTATAAGGGAGGCTGACATTCAGGACAGGCTTTGTAGCCAAAGTGGCTTGAGTAATCTTGAAGGAAGAGGAGAGTTATGTTTCTTGTGTCCAGCACAGAACTTTGCATATGAATTCTGTAAAGAGAGCATGATGAGGCACCTTATGCATAAGGAAGCCTGGAGCCTGGGGTGTTTCCTACTGCCCACGGAGACATCCATTTTGTGATTTAGCAATGGCGTATGGAGCAATCGGATCATTTGTGAGGTAAGTAGCGCAGGTATTAACTTCAGAAGATGAGTGAGGAAACCAGGGTTGGGTATACATGACTGGCTTAAGATCACACATGATGAGTAAGTGGCAGAACAAGATAAGGAGCTGGAGCTCTCCCCTCAGGAAGGAGGGACTGGGTAACAGGATTCCTCTCAGCTAGTCAGGTACCTTTACTCTTCTTAGGCTACAGTTCAGGCTTAGATCTTCCCATCCTCTGCAGCTGAGCTTTTGCAGGTACCCTCCCCCTAGAATATCCTCCCCTTCCTTCATAGTTCTCGTGTTCTAAATCCTCCTAATCTTCAAGAGCCATCTCATTCTGTATCTTCCTCTCAAGCCTTCCCTAGATTCATTCAGTTCATTATCTAAGCTTCAATGAAATCTCTTAGCTCCTGCTTCCAACCAGATTCCTGTCCTGAAAACTTCCCATGTGGAGAATTTGACTTGCCACTGGGCATCCTCCCTCACCATCAATCCTATTGCCCAGTCCCTCCTGGCCTGGGTCAGCCTTTGATTGTTTTCTTTATATGTGCACTTGTCTCTCACTGGAGTGTCAGCTTCATGACACATAATATTCTTTTTTAAGCCTCATCCATAGACTTATGTTCACTGTGGGATCTTAATGTTTGTCTACTCAAAGAGCATGTGTTTTATCCCCACCTGCTGTTAACTGTTCAGTTCCTAAATCATGCAAAACTGATACCTTGTCAACCTGTTTCTAAAACTCCAGGAGAGTAGGGGGAAAATGCAGGGACTCTATGAGATGCATTCAGCAATTAATAATAACCAACACTTAATGAATACTTCCTAATTGCTAGGTCCTGTGCAAAACACCTTACATGTATTAACTCATTAGATCCTGATGACAACTATTATTATCCCCACTGAACAGAGGAAGACAAATAGAGGTCACTCAGCTAGTAATGGTACAGCCAGAATTCAAACCCAGACTGACTTGAGTCCATACTCTTAACTTGACACTAAACTCTTTATGGGTAATTGAAAGTCTCGCTGTAATGTAGATCAAATTCCTTTCTAACCACTCTGCAAAGACAGGACTAAAAGGGCTAGAAAATAATATTTACTGTGCTCCTAGTCTGGGTAGGGTATTTTGATAGCTGAGTAACACTTTACTAATATAATTCTTGTAATGAGTCTGTGAAGCAGGAAGTATTAACTCCATTTTAAGAAATTTGACTCCTAAAGCTAAATATTCAAATTTTAGTGTCTAGTTATCGATAGAGTTGGGAAGTTTCCTGATTCTGATTTTCTTTATTTTGGTAGTGCCGGGAATCCCCAGGGCCTCCTGCATCCCCAGTACTCTACCACCCCAGTACATCCCCACTCTACCACCGTGACACATCCCCAGCCCAGGTTTCCTAATTTTCAAGGAAAGTCTTTAAAAGAAATAAAAGGGATAAACGTGAAGAGCACAGGAAGATACATCTGAATTATTAAAGAAACGTGTTAACGTGTATTGTATATTGAAGAATGGTGAGAAATTGTCAAAAAGGCTATTCTATTAACACCCACAGAGGGATTTGCTAATGAAATAAAGGAGCTGCCTGTCTTGGGCTTGAATTCAACTCCTGAACTTCCCAGGAGGCAATGGCAGAGAGGGTACCACCTGTCTGGGAGAACCAGGGAACCCGCTCTAGAGACAGGTTCAGCCCCTCTTTCTTTCCTCACACTCTAATTGGTTACTTTTTCCTGGACTCCGCCTCCTCCTAAGTCTGGACCATTAAAAGCAGCCAAGCCCTACACGACCTGGCTTGGGTCTCCAATCAGGTGCCAGGCCCACGGGTCCCTTCCAGAGAAGCCCCCTCTACGCGAGAGAGCCGCTCTGCTCTCGCTCGTGATTGGTCGAGCGCAGCACAGGTCCGCCTCCTCCTCCTCCGGATTGGCCAGCCGCCCTCAGGCCCTCGTCCCTGCGCGGCTCGGCCCCGCCCCGTGTCCCCCTTCACCGCCGGGCCTTGGGCGAGTCGCGTCCTCCCGAGAGCGGGCCCCGCCTCCGTGTGACGGCCGCACCGGGAATTGGCGGCGGCGCTGCAGCCATTTCCGGTTTCGGGGAGGTGGGTGCGGTGCGGAGCGGGACTTGGTGCTGCCGCCGCTGCCTCCAGAGCCTGCCTTGTGCCTGGTGCCGGCCGGACGATGCGGCCGGAACCCGGAGGCTGCTGCTGCCGCCGCCCTGCGCGGGCGAACGGCTGCGTGGCGAACGGGGAAGTGCGGAACGGGTACGTGAGGAGCAGCTCCGCCGCCGCCGTAGCCGCAGCCGCTGCCGACCAGGTACGACGGAACCGGGCGGCGGGTCGGGCCGGGGGCGGTGGGCCGGGACCCCGCGAGTTGACGCCGGAGTCCGGCTGGGGCGGCCGTCGAGTGGGCGGAGGGGGCGGCCGGGCAGAGCGAGGTCGCGGTGACCGGCCGCCGGACTGGGCGCGGCTCAGGTGTGCTGGCGGTCGTGCCCGCGCGCTGCCCGGGCCTCCCGAAGCCCGGGGGCTCAAGGGCGACGCGGGGCTCCCCATCCCCGCTCTCCCGAAGGTGCTCCCCTCCCCCCGGAGGCTTGAGCTGCGCTCGGAGCCCGCGGTTCCTCCCTCTCCTGATCCCGCCAGAAGTGCGGGCGGCTCCCCGGGGAGGCAGGGGGTGACCCTTCGGATCCAGGCAGGATCTGCGCAGGGGCTCCTGGTTTTTCACCCGAGGCTTCCTCTTAGAATCCTGCAGCCGCCCAAGGAAAACCACCCTTGAGGTCCTTAGGAGGCAAAGAAAGTTAGGAGATGGTGCCCGGTGGAAACACACCCAGTGTCTTCCTACCGTGTTCTGGCCTCCTTCCACGAGCAGGACAGGGGACGTCGACCTGGCAGTGAACCCAGTCCGATGCCTCGAAAGCATTATCCTTTCATGCTGCCTGCGGCGGTGAGACCCCCTCCCGCGCTCCAGGTTGAGTAAGGTGGTCCCTGTGACTGAGCAGGAGTGCTACCACACAGGGGACTGTTGGGCAACTTGAGATGAGTCTCTGTACTAATTAACCAAGGTTGAATCATCAACCAGGTTCAGGCAGTTCTAAAATATTTTGAAAAGTTCTGCATTCACATTACTTATTACCAGCCTTCCAATTCTCAGGACTGCCTAGTCTGCTGAAAAGTGTTCTTAAAGATGAGCTGTTTAAAAAAGATACAAGATTAATGTATCTGGAAGAGTGTTGTGATAATTTAATTGATTTTAATATTTATAAGTCTTGTTCAGATATTAAAGAAAACTTTTTAAAAGTACCCTGTTCCCTTTAGCAGGACTGTGACAGTTGGAATTTTGAGGGAATGGTGATCTTAATTTGACTTTAACATAAATATCTGGTAATCTCTCCACATCAGTAGCTGTGATGGATAGACCTGTTACTGTTTGATATGAAACCTAGAAAAAGCATTTCTGCAGGTCCCATTGAGATACTGAGACTATAAGGGGGTGGGGGGAGTGGAGAATATATGAAAGAGACTTGATCCCCCAAGAATTTGTAAGATGTCAAGATAGAGAAGTACACAGATTCAGACTTTTTAAGAAATAAAATTGTGTGAGAGAGAATGTGATAAAAATCAGGTCATTATAAGTGGTGGAAGAATTTGTTGTTTTCCTCGCCATATAAATGACTAATAAGACAAAATTGGTGTGGTGTAGAATGCAACAGGGAAATATAATGGTGGAAATTAGAAAACACTTCACAGTTGAATGAGTGAGGTATAGAGTTTTTGGTTTTGTTTTGTTTTGTTTTTGGGAGGGCAGGGTGGGGGAGCAGTACTGGGGATTGAACTCAGGGGCACTCTGCAGCCCTATTTTGTATTTAGAGACAGTCTCACTGAGTTGCTTAGCACCTCACTTTTGTTGAGGCTGGTTTTGAACTCGAGATCCTCCTGCCTCAGCCTCCTGAGCCCCTGGGATTACAGACCTGTACTCCTGTGAGGTATGGTTTTTTTTTTTTTTTTTTTTTTTGTGGTGCTGGGAATCGAACCCACAGCCTTGTGCTTGCAAGGCAAGCACTTTACTGACTGAGCTATCTCCCCAGACCGAGGTTTGGTTTTTAAGAGGAGAAAAGGAAGTCAAGTGAAAACTGATCACATGTTAGAGGTCTTTTCAGTCCCCAGGAATTATATTCTGATTAAACAGTCAATACAATTCCTCCCTTTCCATAATATCTTAATTTAGCATTTGTAGGCATGATACTTATTCAGAGGTTTCCAACTAATAAGATGAAGGAATATCAAGTTACTAATTTAAAATCTGTGACTGTAACATCTGGCTGACTTTTTTGGAACGTATTTTAGTAAGCAGTTTCACTCAAGGCACATGGGTGGCATTTGGAAGAATGGTCTAATGGAATGCTGTGACAGCTGCAGCATCCACTCTAGAAAACTATTTTTCCAGAGTCTTAAAAACAGACTTTAGACCTGTACATCTGCACATTCATATACAGGAATGTTTTTGAGTTTTCTTCATTCTTTCTCTTATGCCGAAGACAGATCTTGGTAACTTCATGAGGGCAGTAGAGTATCTTAAAAATATTTTTAAAGTTGTTTTTGTTTAGTTAAAGAGACTGTAACCACTACCTATATTTCCTTTTATTTTGGGGGAAATGTTGCCAGCTATGCCTCACAATACACATTAGATGTTGGGCAAGTAGGTGTGTGTTGAGCTTTTACTAAAATATGGATTATAACATGGTAGAAGATATGCATTTCCTCACATAACCTAATATTTGTCTTTTAATAAACAGAAGTTACAAACTTTTAAGGTTTCCACATACTCTAGAGTATGCTTCTGAGTTTGAAGGGATGGATGCATATGCTAAAATATCAACTCTTGGATCTGGTTGAGTTTGCTTAAATAGATGTTGTGATAGGAAGGAGTTTGGAAGCAATCCGACATTACTGTTTAGAGATGACAGTAGTTTTCAGAAGAGTTGACAATAAAGCAGTAATTTTTTCCATTCAGATGAGTGGGAGGAGGGTCAGACTTTGAGGTAAAGGGTGACAATTGACCTTGGGGAAACTGACAGAATTCAAATCAGAACCTTTGGGTGGGGCTGGGTGATGCACACCTGTAATCCCAGCCACTCTGAGGCAGAAGGATCACAAATTCAAAGCCATTTAGCAAGGTGCTAAGCAACTCAGTGAGACCCTGCCTCGAAATAAAATACAGAAAAGGGCTGGGGTTGTAACTCAGTGGTCGAGTGCCCCTGAGTTCAATCCCAGTACCAAAAAAGAAATGAAGAGAAAGAACCTTTGGGTTTTATGTTATTCAATCCCTTTATCTCTTTATAGGACTTTACTAAAATGAATCTTGATATAGAATACTACTTTATTTTTAAAATAAGATTTCCAGAGGATTTGCAGGAAATTTTCTCAACAGTGAGTTACATTTTTCAGTTATCTTAATTACCAAGAGTTTCTTTATGTGAATTTAACATTAAATAAATGACATGGTTTGGTTGCACCTGAAATAAAATAGTTTGCCTGCTTGTTTGTTTTTAAAACTCCATGTTAACAGCACTTTTAAAGAGAACTTCCAATGCTGGCAGTGGTGGCGCATGCCTATAATCCCAGTGACTCAGAAGGTGAAGCAGGATTGCAAGTTCAGGGCCACCTTGAGCAATTTAGTATGACCCAGACTCAAAAAATAAAGCAAAGTAAAATGGACTGGTGATATCTCTCAGTGGTAGAGCATCCCAGGGTTCAATCCCAGCCCTGTAAAAGAAAAAAAAAAAAATTAGTTAGAAACCGAGACTGGAGCTTCCGCCTAGCCCAGCCTGGGCACCATAGCCAGAGAGACCCTATCTCAAACAAACAAAAAGGACCTTCCATTTTACCTTCTTAACCAGTTAACTCGTATGAAAGGGAAGAATATCATCTGCTTTTGAGACTGCTTTGAACTTTTCTTCCATCTGGGAGTAGTTTTAATGAGATAAGTCGCCAGAATAAGCAGGAGTGCATCTCCAGGAGGCCCTGGAGCACAAATCCTTTTATTTTTTAGTACCTGGGTTGAACGCAGGGGCACCTAACCACTGAGCCACATCCCTGCCCTTTTTTGTATTTTATTTAGAAATAGGGTCTGCGCTGAGTTGCCTAGGGCCTTGCTAAATTGCTGAAGCTGGCTTTAAACTCATGATCCTCTTGCCTCAGCCTCCTGAGCTGCTGGGATTACAGGGATGTGCCCCTGAGCCCGGCAGAAATTATTTTAAATAGCAAGACAGGCAAAGTAGAAAGAAAAAAAGTGTTGGTTCTGCTTCTTATACTTAGAAGAAGGCAAATAAATAACTAACGAAGGACGGTTTACTAAATAGCTACTAGCTTTTGTTTCCATTGAAGGGAAACTGTAACTGGGGAACTAATGTGATAGTAGTTGAGGAAGGAAGTTGGGTCTGAGGCAGCAACAGGAGGAGTAGCCGGAATGACCACTATAACTGCTCAGGTTTGGCAGGGCCTGCTGAGACACCCTGAGGACCTCCAGGCTTTGCAGAAACAATGAGACTACTTACACCTTGGACTAAGATTTTTGTTTTAAATGCTTTTTTTCTTCAAGTAGAAGAACATTTGATTTTCAGTAGCTGGTTCTGAAAGATTCTAGTCATTTGTGCTATTCAAAATTCTCTTTAATAAGAATTCTTGGGACACATAAATAACAGTCTTACGATAGTATTTTAAAACTTGGATTTTCAGCAAGGGCAGACTTGCCCACTTTTTTAGGCAGGGCCCAGGTACCCTAGAAGCTTGTAGGATACTGATCAGAAGAGCTAATTGGTTGATTCAATTAGGTTCAGTTTTTCAAAGAAAGAAGCAGTGTTTATTGGTAGAATAGGCAATTGAGAGGGATGGGTAGAGGCAGTGTTTGCATGCTGAGTGGGTGTGCCTTACTGGATCAAATAAATGGTTTGTGACCTCAAAAGTCATTTGCCTTCTGAATAGTTTCTAAGAAACCTTCTGTAAATAATTTAAAGTTTGTGGTAATTAGGAAAGGCCTTTTCTCTTGACCCATTTAATCTCAGAAAATTTATTTTATAATAGTAATCTTTAAGACTACTTTAATGACCTGTTGTAAAGGTTGAATCAGCTGTTTTTCTTTGGTTTTAAAATAATTTTTATTCCTGATTATAAACATAAATAAGACTTTAAAACACTGGGATAATCCTTGTTTGGGGGATTCATTATTTTAAAATTTACTTTTTAACTGATACATAAAACATAAAAATTATACGTTTAATGGTGTACCATAGAATGTTTAAATCAGGTAAAGCATATCTATCTCCTCAACATTTTTTTTTTTTTTTTTTGTATCAGGGGCTCTTAGCCACTGAGCCACAACCCCAGCCCTTTTTTATATTTTATTTAGAGATAAGGTCTTGCTGAGTTGCTTAAGTCCTCACTAAATTGCTGCAACTGGCTTTGAACTCACAGTTGTTCTACTCAGCTTCCCTAGCCACTGGGATTACAGGCATGGGCCACTGTACCTGGCCTGTCATTTCTTTATGGTAAAAACTCAAAACCACTTCTTGTAACTTGTAGGAACACACAGTGCACTGTTTTCTTTCCCACTCTGTAGCACACCAGAACCTCTTCCAACTGCAACTTAGAACCCATTGGTCAGCCTCTCCTCCTCCCCTTTCTTCCCACTCTTCCCGGGCCCCCATTCTACTTTCCACTTCGTTGAGGTCAAAGTTTTTAGATTTTACACATGCATGATATCATGTGGTACTTGTCTTTCTGTACCTGCCCTGTTTCACTTAATATAATGATCTCCATTTTCATTTTCATCCATATTATCAAACAGCAGAATTTTCTCATGACTGAATAGTATTCTATTGTGCGTGTCTACCACAGGTGTCCTTTTTTTTGTTCCAGGGATTGAACCCAGGAGTGCTTAACCACTGAACTACATCCCAGTTGTTTTTAAATTAGTTTGAGACAGGATCTCTCTAAGTTGCATAGGGCCTTGTTAAGTTGCTGAGACTGGCTTTGAACTTGCAATCCTGCCTCAGCCTCCTAAGATGCTAGGATAGTAGGCATGTGCTACTGGGCCTGGTTTTCTTCAACTATTAACAGTAGAAAATATTTGCAACCTGGTTAAGGAAACATGTATTTCATAGGCCATTCTTGGAATATGACTATGGCTGTTAAATTAAATACTACTTTATAGTTATAATGGTAGGAATACACATTTTACTTATATGAAGAAAAAAACTTAGGTCTTTTGCTGGTCCCTTTGTCCCTAAAACAGGATATGAAAGTCTTAAAGTCATTTCTCTCCTCTAGCAGTTTCCCTACCACCCTCAGGGCATGTCAGGAAATACACAGAGCTTCAAAGACAGAATCACATTCAAACTTTCTTTGAAAGTAGCTATAATAATGGTACATATGCACAATGGAATATTACTCAGCCATAAAGAAGAATGAAATTATGGCATTTGCCAGTAAATAGATGGAACTGGAGACTGTCATGCTAAGTGAAATAAGCCAATCCCCCAAAACACCAAAGGCTAAATGTTCTCTCTCATATTGGATGCTAACTCACGATGGGGGAAGGGAGCTTCACTGGATCCAACAGGGCAGAGTTGGGGGAAGGGAGAGGAGATGGGAATGGGAAAGACAGTAGAATTAATCAGACATAATTCTTCTGTGTTCATATATGAATACATGACCAGTGTAACTCCACATCACATACAACCACAAGAATGGGAAGTTATACACCATGTATGTATGATATGTCAAAATACATCCTACTGTCATATATAGCAAAAAAGAACAAATAAAAAATATTTTAAAAAAAGAAAGTAGCCATAATAAACATTCAAACCTTTTTGTTATTTTTAATTTTAAAAAATTTTTTGATTTTTTTTCAAACCTTTTTTAAATCCAAATTAGGTTTACTTCTTGAGGTGTATTCAACAAGAGCCAATGTGTCTGAGTCCAATTTCAAACTATTTTTTCTCTTTTCTTAAAAATCTGCATACAATATACATATTCACTCCAATTTAGAATTTCTCATTTCTACCTATGATGTTGAAATAATAATAATATTTAGTTTTCAAGAAGATTTAGTTATAGAAGTAACTAAATGGCAAAAAAAACGTTTGCAGTCTTAATTGTTCTATGCTTTATGCCCTAATTTTAATATACCAACTGAATTTCAAGGTGTTCCTTTATTCAATGTGTTGTGTTGTAAATCAGTCTTCTGCTTTCTGATAATTTCTAAGTACAGCGAGGCATGGAGTTGTACTGAGACTATGGATGTGATCCATCCTTATTCCAAACAACACTGACTGAGGTTAGGGAAATATTCAACAATTGTGTAATCTGAAAAGATTAGAAACTATTATACAAATACTGACCTTCTAAATGTGATGATCTTGAATTAGTCTAAATAAGCCTCTTTCTACCTAATTAGTAAACTCGTAAGGCCAATTTTTTTAAAAAACATTTTTTTGTAGTTGTGGATGGACAACATGCCTTGATTTTTTGTTTATTTTATGTGGTGCTAAGGATTGAACCCAGTGCCTCACATGTGCTAGTCAAGTGCTCTGCCCCAGCCCTAAGGGAGAGATTTTACTATTTACTTTGTACCTGGTTTGTAATGAAAGTCAGGAGATGTTAGTTCAAGAAATAAGTGATAGTTGAAGCCATTAGTAAAGAAGATAGAAGAGGGCATTAAACCAGAAGAGGGGAGGTAGCAGGGATTAGGACTAACGAATCCTACTGTTCCTGGGAGAAGACACATAGTTGCAGCACACAAGCTGCTAAGGAAGGTGGATTGTGAAAACCTTGTTAGGAGGAAGTGGTACAAGAGAAGCTCAGGGAGACGGGCTCTTTCCTCAAGGAGGGTAAGCAATACCTTTTGGTGACAAGAAACCAAGGATGCTAGTAGCAATAGGTACCATTTGCTGAGAATCTACTGTGTGCCAGGCCCTCTCCTGGTTAGTCTTCATCGAATCTTGATGATAGAGCCTTGGTAGGTAAATAGTATCCCCATTTTACAGATACTGAAGTCCAGACCACTGAATAATTGGCCCAGGGTCAATAGTTACTGACTTGGAAGAGCCTGGGTTGTATTCAGCTTTGTCTGACTTTACTATGTCATTACAATTGGCAATAGAGAATTTACTGGTAAATTAGACATTAGGGATGATAGTAGTTTTCATCTCTTGAGAGTTGGTTATATAGGCTGGTCTTTTCTTGGAATTTTACTGAAATGTTCGAGCCTCTCCCTACTGCATACCACACATACTGGAGAGAATAGTTTGGAGCTTTGTGCAGATCACACAAGCTATGCCACGCTCTGAACCGATGTTTCCAGAAGTGTCCTCTCTTTTCAGCAAATTTTGAAAATCAGGGAGCTCACATTTTTTCTTGCATTCAGGATAACTTTCCTGGTTTGTTGTTTTTTTTTTTTTTTTTTTTTTGGTCAATATGTAGCTCTTGTGGACTGGACAGGAAAGTGCTTTCAAAACTAGCTGCAGAACACACTTATAGTTTGACATGACCATTTTCCTGCTGACAACCTCAAAACAGAGAATGGAGGAACATGTCAGTTGAGGGGCATCCTGTGCATACTGGGCACTGATGTCCTCCTCTGTAGCATTTTCCCATAACAGACAGATGCAGATGCTTCCCGGAACAGACAGATCTGTGACAGATGCAGTCAGGAAGCTGGAGTGCAGTCCTGCCACCAGCTCTGCCTCTTCATCTGAGCCCTTGCCTCTCTGACATGTCCCGAGCCCTTAACACCATCTCCTCCAGTCTGTCCCCTCCACGAGACTGCATGTGAAAAGGAGCCCAATGTGTACCCATTTCCCTTCTCTGGGAACATTCCTTGCCATGCAGTGTGGGGGCCCTGGCAGTCACATCTGTGCTTTGTGACCATAGTTCTTGTTCATACTGATGGATCCTGGTTAAACACCTTTGCAAAAAGGATTTAATTTCAATAGGGAGAATTTGGTCTTTGAATTATCAAAGACCAAAAATCATTTGTAATTATCGTACACAGACAAATAAACAAAAAGAAAACAAATATCTCCTGAAATTCTGTAGCTCCAAAATACCCACTGTAACATTTTGATGTACATCTTGCATATATTATACGCATGTACACAGATGCATGTGTACACACACAAATACAGGAAGAGATGTACAATTTTTTCCACATTTTTTATGGAAGATGTACAATTTCACATAAATTATACTACGTGTTTTATGATCTTTTTCCCATTTAATGTCATTAATATATTCTACTGCCAATCAATATAGGCAAATGTCATTCTTTTAAAGGATGCTTAAATTCCACAATAGATACATATGGCAAATGAATGAATCCCCAGTCATATATCCTGCCCTCTCTCTCTCATTTCTCATTCTTTCTTAACAAATTGATTCTAAAACTCATGCAGAAAAGCGAAGAACCAAGAAAAACTCAAGGCAATCTTACAGACAAGTGGGAGAGAAATCACCTGTATTTGATAATATAAGACTGACCATACAACTATAATAATTTGAGTTTATGATTTTGATCAAACAGTAGAGAGATGGAACAACAACAACAAACAGAAAAAGTAGTTTGATAGATGATAGTGGTGGTACTTCTAATGACGGGGACAGCATGCCTTTTATTATTGTTGAAACATGATTCTCCAGTGGAACAAAAGTAAAAATAGTTCCCCACTTGACACCATTCTGTAAAATTAATTCTAGGTTGTTAAATATCCAAATGTGAAAACCAAAAAGTTCAAAACTGTAGTGTATAGGAGAAATTTATGACCTTGGAATAGAAAATGAGTTTCCTAAAACTGCCAAAGCACAAATTGTGAAGGTTGATAAATTTGATTGTATAAAATTCCTATGCATAAAAGATGATGTAATACTCAGAGGAAAAAAATTAGTAAAAGAAGTGCAAGCCAGATGTGGTGGTACATACCTGTAATCCTTGCTACCCCAGATGCTGGGGCAAGAGGCTACCAAGTTCAAGGCCAGCCTGGGCAACTTAGCAAGACCCTGTCTCAAAATAAAATTGAAAAAGGGCTGGGGATATAACTTATTGTGTTCAATCTCCACCATCTCTCTCTGTTTCTCTTTCACACACACACAAAGTGCAAGACTTCTACAGTGCAAACTATAAAACATTGTTGAAATTAAGGAAGATCTAAATAAATGAAAAGATTTTTGATATTCATGGATTAAAAAGTCATTGCAATGGAAGAACTCTTCAAACTGACCTACAGATTCAAAATCCCAACTGATTTTTTTGGTGATATTCACAAACTAATCCTAAAATTCATATGGAAATATGAGAGACTAGGAAGAGATAAAATCTTGAAAAGAAAGAATACAAGTGGAGAACCCATTCCTCAACTGCAAAATTCACTGTAAGACCACAGTGATCAAAATAATGTGATCCTAGCACAAAGACAGATGGAACAGAACAACAGAAGAGAATTTTTAGTCCAGAAATAAAGATCTATAATGATTTTTTATTTGCATTTATAATTCAAGGAAGGAAAAAATGGTCTATTTAAAAAATGATACAGGAATTACTGGATGTCCATGTGCAGAAGAACTAATTTGAACCCACTGCCTCAAAAAAAAAAAAAAAAAAAGTGTGCCAAGGTCGCAGTTCAGTGGTTAAAGACTTAATATCTACAACATATAAAGTGCTCTTATAACTTGACAGTAAAAATATAATTCAATTAAAAGATGGGCAAAAAGTTTGAAAAGACATTTCTCTAAGGAAGATACACAAATGATCAATAAGCTCATGAAACATCATTATAGAAAGGCAAATCAAAACCACAATGATATACCACTTCACAAAGACAGATTTAGGGATAGGGATGTAAATCAGTGGCAGAGTTCTTGCCTAGCATGTGAGAAACCTTAGGTTTAATTCCCAGCACTGCAAAGTAAAAGAAAGGAAAAAAAGGCAGGCCTAACAAATTCGTGAAGATGTAGAGAAGTTGAACCCTCATAAAATGCTGGTGGAGTTATAAAATTATGCAGCCACATTAGAAAGAGTTTCTAAAATGTTAAACACAGACTTACCTTATGACTCAGCAAATCTCCCAAGAGAAATGAAGTACGTGTTCTCACAAAAACGTGTACGTGAATGTTCCTATCAGCGTTACTCATAGTAATCAAATAGTAGAAGCAATTCAAATGTTCATCAACTGAGTAAAATATACAGAAAATAAGATGTATCCATTCAAGGGAATTAATATTATTCAGGAATAATAAAAGAAATGAAGTATTTAGGTGCTTATACTGTTTGCAGCTAGGTATTTACATAGTAAAAGTGTTTTAAAATACCTGGGAACGATAAACTCCAAATTAGAGTTATGCCTCTAGGGGAAAAGAGAAATAGCATTTCCCCAGGGTAGACTTCATGGATGGATTAAGAACTTAAATGTAAGTCAGACCATGACACTATTGTGAATGGCTTCTGATCACTGATAACAAAATACCAAGTTTCCACAGGGCTTAGAAGGTCTGTGTGACCTGACTTTCTTGTACCTTTCTAACTTCATGTCCTGCCAGGTCACTTACTGCAGCCAAGCAAGCACACCTGCCTCAGGGGTTTGTCCTCTCAGTTACTATAGCCAGGAAAACTGTTTTCCTTAGTTCTTTTCCCTACTTCATGACAATCTCTGGCACACCTTAACTTCCTTCAGAAGTGGTCCCTAACAACCCTGTCTGAAATGCTCTCTTTCCCCAATTCTTTTTTTTTTTTTCTTTTTGTAGCACCTAAAACTGCCAGCTGCCTAGTGTGATATGGTATATCTATTTGCTTATTTACTGTCTGCCTCTGCCCTGGAGCATAGCTGCTGTATCCTTTAGTGCTCAGATCATGCCTAGCTCATACTAAGGTTTCATTAAATATTACTTGAGTGAATGATGAATGTATGATAACCTGAGTGTTTTTTTAAATGGGAAAAAAAATCTGAGTTAGTCAGCTTTTCATCACTGTGACCAAAATGCTTCACAAGAATTTAAAGGAGGAAAAGTTTAACTGGGGCTCATGGTTTCAGAGGTTCAGTCTACTGTTAGCCAACCCCATTGCTCGACAGCTGTCAGTTCATGGCAGCTAGGAAGCAGAGGGTAAGAGAGATGCCAGTGACAAAATCAGTCCAAGATCACACCCACAGTGACCTACTTCCTCCAGCCATGCCCCACCTGCCTATAGTTACCACCCAGTAGTCCATTCAAATAGTTAATCCATCAAATGGATTAATCCACTGATGAGATTACAAGTCTCATAATCCAATCATTTCATCTGAACATTCCTGCATGGCCTAACACCAGCTTTTGGGAGATACCTCATATCCAAAGCTTAATGACCTCTAAAGCAATAAGCTAATTATTGAGTTGTAGTTTTTTTTTTTTTTTTTTTTTTTTTTGGTGGGGTACTGGGAATTGAACTCAGGGGTGCTTAACCACTGATCCAAATTCCAACCCCCCCCTATTTTTTTTTTTTTTTTTTTTGAGATAGTCTCACTTGGTTACTTAGGTCCATAGTTGCTGAGGCTGACCTCAAACTTGGAGTCCTCCTGCCGCAGCCTCCTGAACCAGTGGGATTACATGTGTGCATCACCATACCCAGCTAATTGTTACATTTTGATGAAGCTAAGGGTTGAGTGTGTGTATATATGTGTACATATATGTATATATATGTTTATATCTAACTTTTAAATTAATCAGTATGATATTTCATATGAACTCACTGACAAATCTAGCTCCCTAAAATGTTACAGAAATATACAGGAAATGGACGGTGGTGGTATATATGCCATTAAAGAAACTCAGAGTTTAATTTTTAGTGTTTCAGGTTTTTAGGTGGTTAAACAACAGGGGATATCTAAATTTCCTTACTAGTGACAGCTTGTGAGAGAGTAGGAAGAGGCCATTGAAGGTTTTGATAGTCTGGAAATACACCCTGGAATACCTCCTCACCTCCACATTAGCTCTTTTTTTTTTTAAGTTGTGGATGGATATAATACTTTTATTTTGTTAACTGTTGTGCTGGGTATCAAGCTCTTTTTAATGACCAGCAAGGGCCAGGAGTGACTTCTGTAGCCTCCCACCCCACTGTCTTACCAAGGGTTTAATCTGTGCAACCTAGGCAGGTGTGACAAAGGAAAGGAAACCTGTTGGCAAGGATTTGTAGTCACACCTCTCTTTTGTCACTTTAATTTGAAAAGCCTAAAGCAGGGCTGAGAAACCAGGCTGTGATCACTGGTTAGACTAATAATCTACCTGCTGCATACAGGGTAATTTCTGATTGCTTCCTTTGTAAGTTTGGCTTTTATATAAGCAGAGAAGCAGGTTATTTCCAGCACAGCTAAATTTGTTGGTGTTAAACCTCATTTCCTAAAAACAGACATTTTCTTAGCAGAAAACAATTTCTCAAGCAGAGGAAACTTATACAACTATTTATCTCAATACATGTGTACCTAATAATATGAATAGCAAAGATACCTCATTGAGAAGCAAAAATAAACTGACAGATGAGTGTAAAGTACAATTCTAATATTAAGCTACTAATGATTTAAAACAACCAGATTAACCCACTAAGTCCCAAGTTTTCAATTCTGTGAATATGATAAATTTCAAACATTATTTTAAAGTTATTGCAAGTAGCACATCTGTTACTCAATTTCAGTTTTTATAGGTGTTCCATATCTAAAACAATAGCACAAAATTGGTTAAGCTGAAGTACCTCTAAAATAAAGGAAAATCTGATTCATAGCAAATCTCAGGAATATGCCTTAAAAAAAAAAAGATAAATAAAAAAATGTGAAGAACCACATTGATATTGAAATCTCTCTTTTTTTAAAATGGTACTGGGGATTGAGCCCACGGGATCTTTGTAAGTTGCCCAGGCTAACCTTGAATTTGCAGTCCTCCTGCTTCAGCCTCCCAAGCACCTAGGATTAAAGGTGTGTACTACTTCATCTGGCAACTTATTCTTTTATCTCAAAAATCATGTTAATATTTAAGGATTATTGTTTATTTGTATCATCAGATACTGAGTACTGTTCTTGAAATATAGATAGAAATTAAATATTTGTAGGATGAGTGAAAAAAATGAAGTAACTATGACAATTTTGAGTTTCTTGGTAGAATAGGGCCCTGAGTTCCTAGAAGCTTTGATATTGGAAAATTATTTTTGCAGTTTTGAAAATGTTAAAATATACATGAGGAAGCTTCACACCTGGGTATCTGAAATTAAAGGAGGGGAAGATCAAGTTGTGAGAGATTTCCTAAGTGTAGGAGTGCTGAAGTAATGAAGGGAACCTGTAGACTACTGTGCCCAGTGCCTCTGTCTCCTGTCCTTCAATCCTAGTCCTCCCTCTAGGAAAGCAGAAGTCTTTTGACTTTTTGCTGGACAGTGTCTGTGAAAGACCCTCATAGGCTAAAGTCAAGTTTACTTCCACCTTTAACTGAGGCAGATATGGCAAGGGGCAAAGCACCTCTATCTGGACAGCTGGGTCAGGCAGGTCTGAAGGTCAAGTGTAGGACCTATTGTGACTTGTTACAGGTTTTACCTGCTAAGCACTCTAAGATAGTCCTTAACTTCAAATGCCCTTTCAAGTCAAGACCTCCAGGCTCTTTAGCATTTATGTCTTATGCAAAAAACTGGCCACGTATTTGGGGTTCTTCAGGAATTCAGTCTGTTGTGCCAGCTCAACAGTTGTCATAAGCTCTGCTGTGTTCTCTCCCTCTTGGTAGAGTTCTGCATAGAACGTACCCCATGTTCATCTGCCCTTGCTCAAATTCTGCAAGTACCATAGTGAGAGACAGTGGCTGGCAATGTGGCTCCCCTAGAAAAGGCTGTCCTTTCTGTCTGAAATTTTAGTTCATTTAGTTCAGTGCTTTGCATTGAAGATAACTCTTCAATGTCTTTAAAACTATTTCTTATTTTGAAAATCTATCATTTTATCTAGTTGTTACTGTGAAAGTGATGGCTTGTCTCTCCTTATTAACCAACCTGGAAGCAGAAGACTCATTATCATTTTTTGGTTTTCTTTTTGTTGCTACAAATGTAACATATATTTAAAAAAAAAAAAAAAAGTTGTCCAGACAAGATAGAAATGATTTATCTTTCTTTTTTTTTCTTTTCTTTTTTTGTTTCAGCCCCTTTTTTTGAGAAGGGTCTTGCTAATTGCTTAGGGCCTTGCTAATTGCTGAGGCTGTCCTCAAACTTATGATCTTCCTGTCCAGCCTCCCAAGTCACTGGGATTACAGGTGTGTACCACTGTACCTGACAGAAACTATTTCTTTCTTTTTGATGAAAGTCTGAAGGTAAATGAACAGTTCTGAGTGGATAGGTTATCAGGGACCTAGAGTCTTCCTTGTTGTTCTGTCTTCTTTTAAAGTGGTGTTCATTGGCATCTGCATCAGCAACCACATCTACATTCTAGGCCCCAAAAAGAAAGAAAGAGAAATGAAGGGAAAATCTCTTCTGCTTTAAAGGATATAAAGTAGCAGTGGTACACATCCCTTCTGTTCACTTCCTCCTGAGCAGAATTTCATCATATGACTATCTCTGTCTGTAAAACAGACTGGGAAATGTAGACTGTAGCTGGGTGTGTATGTGCTGCCTAAAACTCAGAGATTTAACTACTAAATAAAAGTGGGAGAATATATACTGGGGGCCAGTTAGCAGTCGCTGCTGTATGTTACAAAGAAAAGCTCTAACTAGATTTTTCCCCTAAATTGTCAAATTTTCCTGAAACCTTGTATTAAAAGAGTCAATTGTTTCCCTTTACTTTGTGATTTTCTTTATTATAAAAGAGCCTCCAGGGCTGGGGTTGTGGTTCAGTGGTAGAGAGCTTGCCTAGCATGTGAGACTAGGTTCGATCCTCAGCACCGCATGAAAATAAATAGAATAAAGGTATTGTGCCCATCTACAACTAAAAATATTTTTAAAAAATAAGATAAAAGAGCCTCCAAAGTTAGCATACAAATATTGAGTTTGTATTTGTGGTCTTGGGGGGTTTCTATCTTCATATGTATTAACAAGAACTTGGCAAATGGTCAATTATAGCTGGCAGTCAAGATCTGATGTCCCTATAGGGTACAGCCTATAACCTATATGTAACCCCAGTTACTTAGGCTGAGGCAGGAAGATAACAAGTTCAAGGCTAGCCTGGGCAACTTAGTGAGACTCTGTTTCAAAATAAAAAACAAAACAAAACAAAAAGGGCTAGGGATGTAACTCATGGTCAAGTGATTGCCTAGCATGTCTACCCCACATACGTGTGTGAATGCATGCTCGTGCATACACACACACACACACACACACACTCTCTGATTTCCCTCAATATAGAGAAATACCTACTTATAATTTTAAACCAGGTGATCCTTATCCTAGATAATAAACAATATTCCAAATGAACAAAATTGACAAAGTTGGAAACCATCTTTAAAAAATGTCTTGAAGCCATAGAGTTTAGAGGTTATGCTAACCTCATAAATATCCAAAAACTGTGCACAAAGTTTTTACAAAGATACAGTGGACATTAAATGGAGCAAAAATGGTCTTTTCAACACACAGAACTTAAACATTTTATGGGGAAGAAAATGAACCTCAGTACATACTTTATAGCTGATTTAAAAATTTAACTCGAATAGATCTTAGGCTTATGTGTAAAACACAAAATTATAAGACTTTTAGAAAAAACATGAAGATAATTTTTGTGAACTTGAGTTAGGCAAAGATTTTTTTACATCTAACACCAAAAGCCATTTGTAAAAAATAAATTCTAAGAATTTCTGAGAATAGCGTCTGTATCTGTTAACATATTCAGTTGAGAGTAATTGAAACAAACGCTAGCAAACCTAAGCAAAAAGTGGCTTGTTGAAAGGATGATATATACACAAAAGAAGGTGGGAAGTTGGGGAAGAATTGATGAATGAGTTTCAGAAAGGTAGAAACTAGCAGGCTGTCAGGCCTCAACCTCAGGAGTTCATGAACTTTTCTCCCAGGCGTTAGTGGTCCACTGACCTTTTAAACTCTCCACACTGAAATTAAATCCCCATGAGAGAGGGTTGGTGGGTTCATTTTGGCAAAGGTGTTTAGTGCTAATCAGTATGACCAAGAAACTATGGTCACAAAGCACAGATGTGACTGTCAGGGCCCCCACCCTGCATGGCAAGGAGTGTTCCCAGAGAAGGGAAATGGGTGCACATTGGGCTTCTTTTCACATGCAGTCTCGTGGAGGAGACAAACTGGAGGAGATGATGTTAAGGGCTCGGGACATGTCAGAGGGGCAAGGGCTCAGATGAAGAGGCAGAGCTGGTGGCAGGACTGCACTCCAGCTTCCTGACTGCATCTGTCACAGATCTGTCTGTTCCGGGAAGCATCTGCATCTGTCTGTTATGGGAAAATGCTACAGAGGAGGCTTAGGTGGCAAGTTAGGGCAGTAACTGCCCTGTGGACGTCAGTGCCCAGTATGCACAGGATGCCCCTCAACTGACATGTTCCTCCATTCTCTGTTTTGAGGTTGTCAGCAGGAAAATGGTCATGTCAAACGTGTTCTGCAGCTAGTTTTGAAAGCACTTTCCTGTCCAGTCCACAAGAGCTACATATTGACCAAAAAAAAAAAAAAAAAAAACCAGGAAAGTTATCCTGAATGCAAGAAAAAATGTGAGCTCCCTGATTTTCAAAATTTGCTGAAAAGAGAGGACACTTCTGGAAACATCGGTTCAGAGCGTGGCATAGCTTGTGTGATCTGCACAAAGCTCCAAACTATTCTCTCTAGTATGTGTGGTATGCAGTAGGGAGAGGCTTGAACATTTCAGTAAAATTCCAAGAGAAGACAGTTTTCAGCAGAACTGATTTTAAGGAACAAGAGAATATAGCATTTGGAGGTGAATGGGGTTCATTTAATGCTAAAGACATGATAACAGTTCTTTGGTAGAGAATAATGAATGGTTCATATTGGACATTGTTTTTAAAATAATGTTCCAAACCATCCAGCAGTTGAACAGGTTCTTTCATCTTAGCAGTCACCTGGAATGTGTTCATTTGCTTAAGAAAAATCATGCTTATATGATTTTGTAATTGTATCAGAAATGTATGCTTTTGTTTCCCCAATAATTACTTTGACATTATTGCATCATTACATAGTTACTCTGTGTCCTTTCATGGTATTCTTGGAACCTTTATTCAGAATCATTCCTTCTAAGTCATTTTACAGTGTAATTAAAGCTTGTTATTCCCCACAGTAAAGAGACAGTGCAACATTATGTAAGATTTTCTTTTACTCTAAAGCTCCATAAGGACAATTGGCAAACTCAGTAAGGTTTTTGACTTTATATTAGCATGTATCAATTTCCTTACTTTGGGTAATTATGCTATAGTGAGAAAAAGCCCCCTTCCCCCATTTTTTGTTTTATTTTGAGCAGCAGTACTGGGGAATTGAGTCTTCAATTTGCAGGGCAGTTACCAGGGATTGAACCCAGGGACTCTTAACCACTGAGCCAAATCTCCAGCCTTTTTTTGTTTTGTTTTGTTTTGTTCTGTTTTGTTTTAATGTTTTATTTTGAGACAGGATCTCGCTAAGTTACCTACAGCCACACTATTGTTGAGGCTGGGTTTGAACTTACAGTACTCCTGCCTCAGCCTCACAAGCCACTGAGATTACAGGTGTTATGCCACTGTGCCTAACTTCAAAATTAGTTTTCATTTTGAGAGAGGGTCTTGCTGAATTGCATAATTTGGCCTCCTGTGTTAATGGAATTACAGGAGTGTGCACTGAGTACAGCTAAGAATGTTCTTGTTTTTAAGAAATACACACCGAAGGATGTGAGGGCGATCTGGCTTTGACATCTGTCACCCCATATTGATCACCAGAGTTGATTTGGCTGATCTAGCTGGCTAGACAGGTGTCCCCTTCCTTCCTCATGGCTCCATTGTGTCCCTTCTGAAGCTTCACACTCGGTTGAAGAGGAGGGCCTTCCCTGATAGAGGAGAACCATTCTTTGGTCAAGAGTATATGAGTAGCTGCGTTCTTCTGCTAGAATCTCCAAACAAACACACTGAATACACACTGAAGTATTAGATGGAAGAGAAATTGTACCTGCAACTGATTCACAGGTTCAGAAAGAAAATGCACTCTCTCCCTTCCTCTTCCACACACAGACACACACATACACATGAGAGAGAGATTATTTTTTACTGAAGCAAGTGAGAGTATGTGGCATCTGTTTACCTCACCTTTATCACATGACTAAGCATCTGATAACTCCACACAGCTTGTTAAGAAATACATTACAGTCCCCTGCTCTCTTCTACCCCTTTTCTTCGTATTCAGAGGCACTGATGTTCATGTTCAGTTTTAGCATTATCTCTTGGCATTGCTTCCACTTTGTAAATAACATATTACTGCTTCTTGACTTTTGAGTATTGGACATTATTTATGGACTTATCACGCTTGAAAGATTTTTTTTTTTTTTTTTTTTTTGTACTGGGGATTGAACCCACTGAGCCACATCCCCTGCCCTTTTTTATATTTTATTTAGAGACAGGGTTTCACTGAGTTGCTTAGGGCCTTGCTAAGTTGCTGCGACTGACTTTGAACTTGTGATCCTCCCGTCTCAGCCTCCCTAGCTGCTGGGATTACAGGTGTGCACTGTACCCAACTTGCAAGATTTTTGCTCCTCCTTTGGGAGGATTCTTTTTGGAAAGACTGTGGCAAGAATTTTGATGTTGACTGGAACAAAGAATTCAGGAGTCAGGAAGAAGGAAGTAATGACATCACAGGGTGGGGGTCTGGAGATTAGTTTGGTACCATGACTGTGTTAGAGCTGACACCTGAGACTATCTTGTAGAGGCAGTGGAGCTTTTTGAGAAGGGAGTTTTTTGGTCATATTTGTTTGGGGAGGACATTGGAGTGGGGGGAGAGTCCTGGTGGCAGGAAGACCAAGTGAGGAGAAGGATGTAACACTCTATCAAAGAAGAGGCACTGGAGTTTTTTGTTTGTTTGTTTGTTTAGTTCAGGAGTGTATTATACTAGTTAATTATGCTAGGCTATTATGCAAAACATGCTAGTCTGTTTTGGAGGTGGGTAATTCCATGAATTTCAACATGTATGTATATTGTGTATTTCATACTTGCCTCGACATACATTTTCAGCCTCCTCAGAATTCCCTGGTGCCAGAACCTGAAGTGGCATCATATATGTGTAACCACAGTCACTTAGGAGACTGAGGCAGGAAGATCACATGTTCAATACAAGCTTGGGCAATTTAGCAAGACCCTGTCTTAATTTTTTTTAAAAAGAGCTAGGATGTAGTTTGATGGTAGAGTGCCCCTGGGTTCAATCACAAGTATGATTGTGGAGTAGGGGGAAGAGAAGGAAAGAGAAATAAAACAACAACAATAAAAATTCCCTGGTGTCAAACAAGGTGATCTTGAACTAAGGCACAAAAATTCATTACTAGTTCTAAGTGGAAGTAGAAAATAAGGTGGAGCTAAAGATGATTCCAAGCTTGGGATAGCGGTCAGACTGGATGGTGATGCTGTTGACCAAAATAGGTAACATGAGGGAGGATCACGTTTCAACTTAGGGAAGGGTTAGGATGGTGAAATAAGTTGTTCAGCTTTAGATTTGTTGGGTTTCCAGTGCCCATGGGATCTCAAAGCTGTATAGGAGGCAGGTAAGAATGTAAATGAGGAGTTCTGGAAAGAAATTTGGGATTTCAGCGTTTATTTGTATGTGTTCATCAGCGTGTAAGGTGTATTTGAGAACTAACAAGTAGATGAGGACTCACTGGAGGCTGCAGGTAATGAGATGTTATGACAATAGGCATGTTCTGATTTTAACTCTGTTGTAGTCCAAATAGTGAACAAAATCAGTAGCAAAGCAGTATATATGTTTTGAAAGTAAAAAGTGAAAACTCAGTAATATGTAGTTATTGTAAAAAAGGAAAAATAAAACTGGTTTAGAAGATTGTGAGAAATATCCTTTCTTCCCCCATCCCACTTTTCTACTCCAATTCCTTGTGTCTCCTTCCAGACTATTTTAGGGCATATATATATATATATTACTGTTGATCTGTTGCTTATATTTTCCATTATTGCTTTGCTCAGGAGTGACTTTTCAGCTTCTTAGTAAACACGTCAACAGACTATAGGCATGTGGATGAAATAGTCTGATTTTTCTTTGCTCCCTTGTCCTGTAATGTGTTTTATGGTCTTGTGCTTGTTTGTAATGTTGACTTAGAAAGTTTCTTCCTTCATCTTTTTATTTTCTTTCCCATTTTCTTGATCATAAAATTACTGTTCAAACAATCATATCTTGGCATTTATTGGACTTCTTAACTAATCTCTTTTCTTTCTTTTTTTTTTTTGCGGTGCCAGGGATTGAACCCAGGGCCTTGTGCTTGCAAGGCAAGCACTCTACCAACTGAGCTATCTCCCCAGCCCCATTGGACTTCTTAAATTCCCTTGTGTTATATAATAGAAACATAATACCACATTCTTGTCTGTTTACCATGAGCATCCTGTTTCTCTAACCTGGAGGCAGTGATTTGCTAGTATTTTCTTGATTACCTTTTTGACAGTATAAAAGGATTTAAGAGACCTGGTAAATCAGAATTTGAAATACCATGTAAGAGTTTGTAGCTCATGTTTTGTTTAGAGTCAGCCTAATTTCATTGACAGTACACTTGAGACTAAAAGGCATCAGATCTGTGTTTTAGAAATGCCTTCCTATTAATTGTGTGATCATTGTAACTTAGTCCCTTCTTTGCCAGGGTGCTTGTTTTGAAGAACAAAGAGCATAGTACATCTTTTCATTCATTTAAGGAATATTTACTACACTCCTATGAGGTGTCACTTTCTGTAACAGTAATAACAGGAAGTTTATTAAGCATGTGTTAACTCTTTGCTAACTATAAATACTATTCTGGATGCTTTGGGTGCATTAATGAACAAAAACAGGCTTGGTGCTTTCCCTCATGAATTATTATATATATGTGAGATTGTGAGACCCTTATTTTGAATCATGTGAGAGGTAAAATTTAACATTGGCACTTACAGAACAAATAATTTTGTTCTTCCTGAATTTTAAGACTTTTCACCTGTGAGAGGTTTGCACCTCCGTTGGGCCGTCCATTCTGGCCATGTTCATGATCAGGTTCATGGTCAGGTTCACTGATGTTTTCACTTAAGCCACATTCCAAGTCAGTTTGTAGTTGAACCTTAGTTCTTTAAAAACAATTTTAAGTAAGACTTCAAGAGAACAATGCAGTATTTAAAAGCAAACTAATGGACTTGGGGTGCAGGTCACTGGTAGAGTACTTTAAGAAAACAGAAAAACTACTAGTTTAACTGACTGCTTCCTAGATAGTCCAACCTACAGTATGAATTTATTAGTCCTGCTGTTCTGGTTGTATCTGAAATAAAGACAGATATCTTTTTAAGAAATCCACCCACTGCATTCCCAACATGTAAATTGGCAGCACGTTGGTTAGACTGTGGAGCACTATAACTCTCCTGGCATTTTAATGATATATGTAAGCCTCAGCCTCCCAAGTAGCTGGGACTACAGGCACATGCCTATCTTTAGATATGACTTCATTTCTAGCAATTCTTTTCTAAACATATTACAACCTCATTCCTGTACGAACTTTTAAGTATTAAATATTGATACAAACTTTCAGGCTTTTGGGGAAAAGATTACTGAATACCTAAATCAATTTTATAAATAGTTCTCAGAAGTTCTTTTACTTAGACCATCAAATTGAATCAGCATTTCTAGATTCCATCTGCCATGCCTGTCTGAATGCTTTTCCTTTGTCAAGTACAACTCTCTTTTTTCAAACTCTTACAACTGGTAGCATTTTGGCAGCTTTCCAAAACTAACATTACTAGGATATGCAGCATCTTTTTTTTTTTTTTCCTTTTTTTTTTTTTTGCGGTGCTGGGGATTGAACCCAGGGCTTTGTGCTTGCAAGGCAAGCACTCTACCAACTGAGCTATCTCCCCAGCCCCATTACTAGGATATGATATTCTAAAGTCTCTCTTTTTTTCCTCTGTAGTGCCTTGATATGTATTAATATGTGAAAATCAACTCGATTATTTCATAATTATATTTTATTCCTTGGAGTCTTTCATAATTAGTATAATGTTTAATGGACAATATGTTCCTAATTTTTTTTTCTTTATGGTACTGGGGATTGAACCAGAGGTGCTTTACCAGAGCAGCATCCATAGTCCTTTTTATTTTTTATTTTGAGACAAGTCTTGCTAAGTTACTGAGGCTGGCCATCCTCCTGCCTCAGCTTCCCAAGTCGCTGGGATTAGCAGTGGGTACTACCTACCAAACCTGTCTTGCGCCTAATGATTTTTTTTTTTTTTTTTTGGCGGTGCTGGGGATTGAACCCAGGGTGCTTGCAAAGCAAGCACTTTACCAACTGAACTATAACCCCAGCCTGCTCCTAATGATTTTTGATTGGTCATTTTTACTGAAGACAGTTGTTGCAAAATTAAGATTGAAGTTCCAAAGAGCTGGAATAGTAGGCCTTGCCACTGCAAGTGGCTCTCTTTCTACTTCTATACAGTGTTGGACCACACTTATATAAGCATTTTGGTTTTGTGTATAGCTTATTTGTGTAACCACTTACAAAAGTTCATATGAACCATGAGTTTGCACGGTGGCTTAGCGCTGATAGTTATTTGGAATACTATGGAATACTATGGAATACTATGTATAGTAGTAAAACATCTACAAATACTTTATGTTTGTAAAACTTAATTTACTTTGGAACTTTTAGTCATGTCATTGGTAAACTAATACAGTATTTTTCAGAATAGGCTTTCTCTTTATTTTCTTTTCTTTATGAGAACAAAGAAAATTATGTTTCTTTAATCATAGCATTTTAGAATCTTTCAGAAAACCAAATTATGACAAAAATTCAGTGTAAGCCATTGTTAGCTCTTTTCACTATTTTTTTTAACTCTTCATGCGAAGTATATATGATTTACAAATTATTTCTACTGAAAACAAGTACACCGTACTTAGATCTTAGTGTGTCATTAGACTATATAGTTTTCAAGGTGCAATTCTGTGAATCTCTGAGGACTCAAATTTTAAGTAGAAATCTTTTTCTTGTCATGATGGAAATAAACATTTTTAACTTTCCTTTTAGATTCATCATGTTACAGAAAATGGAGGACTATATAAAAGACCATTTAATGAAGCTTTCGAAGAAACGCCCATGCTGGTTGCTGTGCTCACATATGTGGGGTATGGGGTACTGACCCTCTTTGGATATCTTCGGGATTTCCTGAGGCACTGGAGAATTGAAAAGTGTCACCATGCAACAGAGAGAGAAGAACAAAAGGTAATTGTTAGAGTCTGTGATTCTGTAAATAGAATTCTTTTATAGAAATGTTAGTATTTTCACACGATTTTTTTTCCTTAGAAATTTGGATACATGATAAAATAAATATTCCAAATGCAGCTAAATGAAAATATTCTACAAAGCAAGCTGGAAATAAGATTAGAGGCATGGAGAAATCAAAGCATTTGACATATTTTTAGTTTGATCACTAAGAATGAAATGAAATTGGCAACACTATCCCTATTTCATGGATTAAAAAGCTAGAATTCACAAGTGAAGTGGGCGTTTGAAGATGCCTAGTATCACAGCTAGTTTGTGGCCACAGGAATGTGAAGTGCCAGAAGCCGTGCTCTCTTTGCTTACACTTCCTACTTATCCCATGTTGTGTTTATAATCATCTGCAAAGTTTGTGTCCTTGTGGTGTGTTTTCTCCTGAACACATTATACATTGTTGTTTGGTTTCTGGATCAGCTTCTTTCCCCAAACAAACCAACCCTCAAACAATGTGACCGAGCCATTTTGTGTATGAAGGTCATGGTAAACAGAGATGGTAATGGTTGTCTCTGGAAGGAAGACCTCATCACTTCACTTCTCTGTGTGCTCTTGTGTTTTTAGAGCTTTATACCTATTCCCAACAAACAAATAGAACCAGGGTAAAAAATGCCTGATTTTACTAAAAATAAAACAAACCTCTTTTCTCTTGTTGTGTGAATTCTGAGAGATTGTCCTCCAAAGCCCAGGGAATCCACCAGAGTAGAGAAAGGCTTCATCTGTTAGCTTTATTTATTGTCTATGAGAGTTCTCACTTTTATGGAACGGTATTTGAGAGAGGAAGGTGTGGATCACCACTTGAGAGGAGCCAGTAGGGGAAGGGAAAGAGTATGTCAGGAAAATTCAGGAAGGGCTGTTGTGGGGAGTGCCTGCCTCTGACCTCAGGTACTTGAGAGGCTGAGGCAGGATGATGGCTTGAACTTAGGGGTTCCAGGCCAGCCTAGGTAGCATAGCGAGACCCTGTGGGAGAGCAAAGGGCCTTGTCAGCCACTGAAGACAAAATCAACCAGTATATGTATGGTTTGAGAATTCTGACTCCTGGGAGAACTCAAGATCAGGCATCCTATCTCCTCTCAACCATTTTGCACCCCATTCCTAGTCACAACACCACAAGTTGGCCATCCTTACTCATTGCTCTGAACTGCTCATTAGTTTCATTAGGTAAGTGGTTTTTAAAAAATGCTGAATGTGAGCAAGGTCTGTATGCAGAACTCAGTCCAGTAAGCATAACTGATTTTCATCATTGAAAACCCAAACAAAATTTTAAATTTGATTCTCCTTCTGTTCTGCCTGTGAGGGCATCTACCTACACTGTATCCACAGTGTGTTGACTTTGTCCATCCCTCAGTTATGATTTCCTGTGCACTTACTGGGTTAGGCAGTGTTTCATTTATAGGCTAATCTGCTAGACTGAATGGGTGGTTGTGGATGGTTGCTAAGATCTTGTTTATAGTGCAGGCAAAGATATGAGTAGTGTTTGGGAGAACTTGGACTGTGGATATATGAAAAATTGTTTTGAATGTTAAATGTAGTTGGTAGGCAGAGAGGAGTTGAGGGCTGTTTTGAGTGGGAGCATGACTGTGGGCTTACACAGCCGGTGCTCAGTGCCATGATGAATGAAGCAATGAGGATACATCTGAGTTACTTTGTGAATGAGTCAGTATCTGTGGAACTTGTTTCATGTCTCTTGAGGGTAAATTCACTGTTTAGATATGGGAGGCTGCTTGTTTGTACATCATTTTATGCAAAATAATTAGACTGTATAGATTTTATTAAGTAGATTCTAATTATCTTGAGATTCTTTAAACTTAGCACCTTTGCAAAACCATTATGCAAATAGAGAGTGCTTGAATTACATGGAATTGTAGAACAAAAAGTAATCTGAATAGCATAGGATTAACTAGGAAATAATTCTTGGAAGAATAAGAGGAAGTATGAAGGACAAAGGGGGACATTGCCTCTACAGTTTGTTGAAAGGAGGATTGTACTAAATTATTCAAATTTATTTCAATGGGATTTTCATGATAGATAACACTCGCAGTTAATTAAATGCTGTCATTTTCTTATAAAATTCAGCTTTTAGAGGAAAAGGAATGATCATTCAGCCTCATCATCAATCATGTTTATTTTCTCATTCTGGAGAGAAATGGTGAAAGAAGTGGGCAAACTTCCTTGTTAAACTGGAAGGAGTGAGGTGCTTTCTTGGGATCATAAAATGCAAATCTAATGATGCAAATATAATGTCGCCACTTACTTGCTGACCACATCCTGATTTTCTCCCTCATTCCATTACAAAAAAGCCCAACTTATTTTTGTTAATTATTTATAGGGGAATAGCCAGTGTTTGGGGTAGAACTAAATTTCATGGTCACACTAATAAAGATGAATTTGTTCTGTTTTATATAAGTTGCATAAAATTCTCGGAATTTCTTTTCCCCTTGATTTTCTGTTACTAGTGGTGTTTTGGACAAGAATGTTGTTTTTCCCAGTTTATGGTTTCTCTCTTTTTTATGCATGCTAGGCAAGCAGTGTACCACTGAGCTGAGCTACATTCTCAATTTTTGTGTGAGGTGAAACTGGTAGTTCAGAAATGTGTATTTAATAAATACAACAAAAGCTCGAATTAATAATAATGTTCTAAGATACAGACAGGAAATACCTAGAAATCTAAGCAATAGAGTGTGGTAGGTGGTTACCACATTAAACTGAAAACTAATATTTTGCCTCCACAGGATTTATGATCAGATGTTCAGAAACAGGATGAGATAGGACACTGGGAAGGGATATTATATATCCACATCCAGATATGTTTAATTTTCAAGATACAAAAGGAGGAAATAGATTGAAATCCAATAATAGGAGTTCCAGTAAGGATTTTATTCTTGATCTCCTTCAAAAAGTAGCCCAGTAAGAACATTCTGACAATTGTCATTTTAGCAGTATCTTAGGAAACTCTGCTTGCAGTATAGTTGCCTAGAGTATTAAGCTAGGAGATTGGTCAATTGGCTTGTCTTTAATTCTTTGAATCATTCCACATTTTAAAAAAACATAAGTTGACATTACTTTGTGTTATAAGTGGGGCCCAGTATTGCTGTCATCTTTGTGTGTGTTGAGGGAGTGGCAGTATTAGGGATTGAACCCAGGGACTCACATGCTAGCAGGTGCTCTACTACTGAGTTGCATCTCCAAGCCAGCAGTCATGTTTTTTAAAAACACTTCATTGAGACATGATTTACATAGTGTAAAGGCCCTCTTGTTTATTTTTAGAACTACACAAGTAAGTACCACAATCTAATTTTACAACATTTTCATCACCTGAAAAAGAAAACCTGTATCCATTAGTAGGTACCACTTCCTTACCTCCCTGCCTTCGCAGGCAGCCAGTACTGTACTTTCTACGGATTTACTAGTTCTGCACATGAATGGGATCATAAGATGTGTGATCTGTGTCTGCTCCTTTCACTTGACATTGTGTTTTTGAGGTTTATCCATATTGTAGCAGGTACTATTACCTAATTCTTTTTTGTTGCTGAATAATAGTCCATCATATGGAATCTCTTTTATTTACTCATCTTTTTAAATTTACTCTGGGGGTTTTTCTTTGCAAGAAGCTATGCCCAATAAAACTTTAAAAAGTTTTTTTGTGCATTTAGCACTTCATCCTTTTATACTAGTTCCAAGATGAGGTTTACAGGAGTTTCCCCATCACCTGTTGGGATTTTTGGTCAAAACAACAGTGTAGTTTTTTTTTTTTTTTTTTTTTTTTTTCCCCCAAGTGAGGTCTTATCTTTTGAATTTTTAAGGTTTTGTTGCGGGGAGATGGTACTGGGTATTGAACTCAGGGGCACTTGACCACTGGCCACCTCCTCAACCCTATTTTGTATTTTATTTAGAGACAGGTCTCACTAAGTTGCTTAGCACCTCATTGTTGCTGAGGCTGGCTTTGAACTCATGATCCTCCTGCCTTAGCCTCCTGAGCTGCTGGGATTACAGGCCTGTGCACTACACTCAGCTGAATTTTTAAGTTTTAATCAGATTTTCTTTACATATAGCAATTGGAGCTATTTATTACTGTGACTGTTAAAGTTTAATAAAGTGGTACCTTCTCTGACATTCCAAGCTATTCCAAATTTAAATTGAGTACTATTGGTATGTTAAATTGATAAAGCAATTTAAAAATGTTTACCAAAATGAAAAAAAAAGTTAAAATATAATAATAGAATTCATGAATCCTTTAGACTACTCTCTGCAGTTTTCAAATTCCAGTTTAAGAAAACATGTTGAAGTTTCATTGGTGTTTTTTTGTTGTGTGTGGGGGGGGGCTTTTTGTTTGTTTTGGTTTGGTTTTTCTGAGAAGGGGGTTGTGCTTGGTTGCTCAGGCTGGCCTCAAACTGGAGATCTTCCTGCCTCAGCCTCCCAGATAGCTGCATAGCTGGGATTGCAGGCATGCCTAATGGTGCCTGGTTGAAGTTTCCTTAGATTTTAAACTAAACCTTGTGGTTTTATGTTCTCGCTAACATTTTGAAAATGTCATGAAGTTTTGATAGCAAATAACTGAAAGTATAAAGACACGATGGACCTTTGAATCCAGTCATCAGTAGAGCTTGTTAGACGTAGAACACGATGGCTGGCCAGGTTCTCAGGTGCACCTGTGTGACACACAGCCAGGTTTGCCATAAGCATGATGTGACTTAGCTCTTGGAACAGTTGTCTTCTTCTACTGGACAATTCCCATTAGCATGCGGATGCTTGTTTTCTCCCATGTTGGTTGTTTATTACAGTGTTTTTAAAACAAACTCTGCCAAGTTTTATTAAAGAAAAAAATTGCATGTTTTACTTTTCACTAATCTGTTCTGGCTTGCTTCTAATGATACCCCTGGATCAGTGATAGTGTGCACGCTCTGTAGTATTTTCTGCACGCTGGGCACAACTTGATATTATTGCCACTGTAGTGATGGACACCAGTTTTGGCCAACATGGCGTGGTACTCTATTTCAGATTTCCTCAAAGCTGGACAGTTGTTAGTGAGGATGACCAATTTTGCTTTGCCCTGTCTGGTCATCTTCAGAGTCTGCTAGTACTCCAGCACATACCTTCTACCTTTTAAAACAAAGTAGAGCCTAGAGTTGATCAACTCCAAAGACTTCTTCATCTTTTCATGGCCACCATCTTCCTGTCTTAGATGTGGGACGGCCCCAACCAAGAGCAGCCGTGAAGATGTCTCCCATGTGTTTTGTTTTGTTTTAAGCTTCTTTCTATCCCTCTCTCTCTCTCTCTCTCTCTCTCTCTCTCCTCTCTTTCTCTATTTTGTTTTTTTTAGTTGTAGATGGACACAGTACCTTTATTTTATTTTTATGTGGTGCTGAGGATCGAACCCAGGGCCTTAGGCATGCTAGGCAAGCTCTCTACCACTGAGCCCCAGCCCCAACCCATCCATCCCACTTTCTCTTGATTCACTTTTCTATTCCTTATTTAGGAGCAAAATTCTCTGGGATGGTAGTTTGCAATGTCTTGTTTCCCACTCCTCCTGAGCCCACTGCAGTCAGGTTTTTGTCCATACCACTTCAGCTAGAAATGATTCTTCTCAGGGTCACCCATGACCCATGTGTTGCAAGATTGAATAGTCCTTTCTCAGTTTTTACCTTGCTTAATACCTTTCAACAGCATTTGACACAAGCAGTCAGGAAGCTTCTTGTTCACTTGGTTTCTAGGACATTATAATTGTCTGAATTTTCTCCTGCCTTTCTGGCTGTTTTTTTCATATTCTCCCTTGGTGGATCCTCCTCATCTGTCTCACTTCTAAGTGTTAGTGTGGCCCAGGCTTCATCCTTAACTAAATACTTTCAGTCCCTTCTCTATGCTGAAAACTTCCAAGTTCATGTCTCCATCATTGACTTCCTTACCAAACTATAGAGCCTTCTATCTGATTGCCCTCTCTCTTGACATCTCCAGATGAACATCTCAAATTTCAGGTGTCTGAGCTGGTTAGATATTCACTCTAACCAGCTTGCTGCCTTTCCCATCTCCATGAATAATACATTTCTTCTGCCAGTTGCTTAGGGTAAAAACCTTGGAGTTACCCTTGATTATTCTTTGTGCCATATGCCCTGTGTAGTCCATTTGAAAATGCAGATTCAACCCCTTGTTACAGACCTTCATTTCCTCCAGGTGACAGCTATTGCTTGGCCCTTCACTTACCCTCTAGATTCTTTGCAAGTCCTCAGACGCAACAAGCACACTTCTACCTCACTGTCACTGTGCTGGCTGTTTGTCCTTCCGGGGAAGCTTTTCTTCCAAATGGTCCCATGGATTGTTCCCTCATCTCTTTTTTGTCCTCTGTTCTACCCAGGACACCCTAGCTAAATTGGAGCATGTCTCCAGCATTGGAGCTTGCACTCCCCTCTGTGCTTGCTTTGGTTTTCTTTCATATTTTTCACTAACATACTGTTTTCTACATTTATCAGATTTTGTGTCTCTTCCATCTGAATGTAAGTTCTGTAAAGGCAGAGATTATTATCTTTTTGTTTACTGCTCTACACCCAGTACCTATAAGACTCCTTGGCTCATATTAGACAGTTGGGAAATGTTTAAGATAAGAATGATATTGTAAGTGTTGGTAAATAGTAACAATGAAAAGTTTCAAGTTTTTTGAAGTATTGATGGTCAGGGGTGTGTCTGCACTTGTGCACACATGCATATACACACACTCAGGTGACTCAGTTTTAGATCTGGGAAAACATGGATCTTTAATCCTGATTTTTATTTTTAATGTCTTTATGGCAGCATAGACACAGCAGGGAAGTTACTTCCTGTCTTTAACATTAAAAACAGGAAAGAACAAGCAGTAGGGTGACTGATAGGGACAGTGGGGAAAGCTCTTAACCAACCCGCACTTGAAAGTTTTAAAGTCAGTACTCTGACAGCCTTTTGTAAGTTATTTCACCTACTTCTTTTTTAAGTAATTAGAAGTAAAGACAGAATTATTAGTTTTTAAAATAAAAATCTCTAGCTATTTCTTTTTAACCTTAGGATGATTCTGTTTTCATTACTTCTTTAGGTTGGAATTATCTGGGATTTTTAAATTCTTGGTTTAAGTTTTGAAACAATTTTGTCATGTGTCTGCTATTTCTAGATCTATCGTAGATTATTTCCTCCCCTAGTAGAAAAAAAAATTGTCCAAATAAAAATTCATAATACTATCAAATTTTTTAATAGCCTGTATTTGGTATGTAGTATTGTTTATTCTTCTCAAATATCTGAAAATCTTTCAGTAATAATATAGTAGCTGCCATCAGTATTAGTGTGTTTTTTAAGAAAAGATTTTTGAATGAGTGGTCTTCAGTTTCAGTGACTGAAAATTCTGAAGCAGGTTGGTCTTGCCCAGTTAGACACGGGTCTGAGCACCTTCAAAGTAGATTTTCTTGTGATTAAATGTTAGGATAAGTAAATGTAGATATACATTTTTTCCAGGGTTAGGAATACCATTCACTCTGTCAAGTCACATGAAACTTTATGATTATATGCATGTCATAGGAAGTACTTTTCCTTTTTTATAGAATGTTTGGGATTTATTTAATGTGAGCATTCTTTCCAGTGTTATTCAACCTGTTTGTTGGTTCTCTATAACCAGTATACACATATTCACTTCTAGAACTGCTAATAAAAAGTAAATGTGGATTATAATGAAAGTGATCTAGGTAAGTAGCCATAAACCCATCACCACAGAAACCACGTCCCCAAGTGCCCTTTCTGGATCTTGCCATCTCCTTTCCCCTGAGGTAACTGTCTTGACTTTTTCTCATGATTTTATCACCCATGTGTTCATTTGTAAATAAAGTTCTGTGAGGCCTGCTCTTGAAGTCTATGTAAGTACATTTGTACTGTATGTGTGTTTTTGTGCTTACTTTTTTTTTGAAGCTCAGTGTAGGCTTTAGCAATTTGTGATGGATGCCAACTCCATTTGTTTTCTTTGCTGTATAGTATTTCATAGTCATAATACCACAGTTTATTCATTCTAATACTGATTGTTTTTGAGACTTTTCTCATGTTTTGCCAGAGAATAATAAACTGTCATAAATACTGTGCTATCTGTTTCTTAGGCATGTGTCTCCAGGCTTGAAATGATTAGGTTAAGACTATACATATTTTTGGTTTTTGCTTAATAGTGCCAAATTGTTTTCCAGAGCAATTTTGCTAGGTATACCTACTACCTACGTTTGAGGATTTTCATTGTTCCATACCAACACTTGGTGTAAAAGTTCAAAAGTTGGCCTATTCTTGTTGTGGTTTTAATTTGCATTTTGTTGTTGCCCTATGACGCTGAATACCTTTTCATTCACTGACATTGAGAAGTGCTGATTTCATGAAACGGCTGTTTAGATCTTTTACCTGTTTTTCTATTGGATTTCTACCTTTTTCTTAATGGTTTACATTAAGAAATCTTGTTTGTTTTTTTCATGCAGGAGATTAAGCCCAGGGCCTTGTGAATGGTAGGCAAGCACTCTACCATGAGCTATATATATATATATTTCCATTTCCAGTTTACATAAAATTTTAATGTATTCTAGAATATATTTTGCAGCTTTCTTCCCCCAATATGGGACTTGTCTTTCCATTCTCTGTATGGTGTCTTTTAGTTTTGAGGTCTTTAGGGTATACACCTAGGAATGGAATTTTTGGGTCCTGTGAACAATCTATATTTACTCTGTGTGTGTGTGTGTGTGTGTGTGTGTGTGTGTGTGTGTGTGTGACTAACAATTGAACCCAGGGCCTCATGCTTGAAGGACAAGTACTCTATCTACTACTGGACTACTGCTTCTCTAGTTCTTTTTTTTCCATACCAGGAATGAACTCAGGGGCACTCAACCACTGAGCCACATCCCCAGCCCAATTTTGTATTTTATTTAGAGACAGGGTCTCACTGAGTTGCTTAGTATCTCGCTTTTGCTGAGCTTGACTTTGAATTGTCAATCCTCCTGCCTCAGTCTCCCAAGCTGCTGGGATTACAGGTGTGCACCACTGCCCAGCTTCCCCAGTTCTTTTTATTTTTTATTTTGAGACAGGTTCTCACTAAGTTGCCCAAACTGACCTCAAGCATTTTTTTCTAAGCTTTTTATTCCAACATCAAAGCAGTGTTGTTTGCTTCAAATGAGAGAAATTTCGTCCTTTGATTTTTTTGAGATCTGTGGCCTAGTGAGTTAGTCAGTTTTCCTTTGCTGTGACAGAATAATTGAGATAAACAACTTAAAAGGAAAACTGTTTATTTTGGCTCACAGTTTCGGAGTTTTCATTCCATGGTTGATTGGCTGGTTGGCTCCCTGGCTTTTGGACATTTGGCAAGGTAGGACACCATGGTGGATAGCCTTTGGTGAAGTAAAACTGCTTACCTCATGGTAGCTGGGAAGTGAAAACAGAGAGGAGGAGTCAGGGTCCCAAGATCCCATTCAAGGCCAGGTCCCCAGTGACCTAACGTCCTTTCCCTGGGCCCCACCTCCTAAACATCCCCCTGCCTCCCTGTAGTGCCACAAGTTGGCAACCAATCCTTTAGCATATGAGCCTTGGGGGACATTTAAGGACCAAACTGCAGCACATAGACTCTAAAACAAATAAAAAATTGTTAAATTAGAAATGATGTTTAAGTGTTTTGTTTTTTGTTTTTCCTTCAGAACTGGAGATTGAGTCCAGGGCCTTGCATCTGCTAGGCAAGTGCTCTACTGAGCTACATCTTCAGCCCTTTTTAAACTTAATTTTGAGACAGGGTCTCCTCTGTGTTGCCCCGGCTGACCTTGAACTTAGGATCCTCCTACCTTGTCCAAGTAGACGGGATTCCCAGGTAGTGCCAGTGTGCCCAGCTGACACCGAGAATTCATATTGGAATTAACTATAGCATTGCCAGCTGTATCACTAGTTTGGAATAGTGCTACAGTCTCAAGTTTGAACTATGTCATTTAATGGTTGTGTGACTGAGACCAGTAATTTAAATCTTAATTATACAATACTGATAACTACTAGGTGGGTGCATGCATGTAATTCCAGTGGCTGGGAGGCTGGGACAGGAGGATCAAGAGTGCAAACCAGCCTCAGCAACTTATTGAGACCCTACACAACTCAGCAAGGACCTGTCTGAAAATAAAAAGGAATAGGGATGTGGCTCAGAGATTAACTGCTCCTGGGTTCAATCCCTGGTACCAAAAGAAAAAAAAAGATATTGATAACTTATTAAAAATTTATTTCTTAGCAATAGTTGCAGTGAATGTGCTGTTGAAATAGTCAAGTTTTAAGTGTAGTTAAGTGAAATCACTGTAGGTCATTTAAGTAAATAGTGAACTAAGTGTAACATTGTGGAAGGCTAGAGGAGTAAATTTAGGGTCTTCCTCCTCCAACTAAGCAGTCACCCTAAATGAGGAAGCTGCTCCTGCTGTGAGTATCCAGGTGCTGCCATTATGGCTGGGAACATGGAACCTAGCTGATGGTGTCCCCGTGTGACAGTCTGCTAGAGCTTGCTGTGTGTGCTGTTGGGAAAAAAACTAGTCTCTGCCTTTCAACACTTGTATATATGCCTCATAAGGGTGTCTAGAAAGTACAGGTTTTAGATTTCCAGCTCGTGTGTGTGTGTGTGTGTGTGTGTGTGTGTGTGTGTGTGTGTAGGGGGCCTGTTATGTATGTGTTCACCATGAGCACAAGACAGGATAAGAGTGGGAAGGCCAATAGCAAAGCCAATAGTGCTTTGAATGATGTCAAAATATTTCAGATAGATTTTAACAGCTTCTCAGAATGAGAAGCAGTGTAGCATTGGGGTTAGTCTGGAATTAGAAGGCCCAGTTCTATTCCTGGTGATTTTCTCTGGCTAATTCTGTAATTGGGAAAGCCCTTTAGCCTTTCTGGAAATGGGAGGAATGATACCTTCTGTAACCGGGTGCAGAGGTGTTTAGGTATGTAGTTGGATATATACATATACATACAACTTTCTGTAAGTGCCTAGTGTATCTTACTTAGTAGCCTGGAACTCTTGCCACTCTTATGATTATTCATCGTCATTATTATCATCATATAAAAGTAAGCGGGCATCTCTTTGGGAACAAAAGTGCACTAAACAAACATGAACAATAAATAGTTAGAAATTCATCTTCTGAAAGTGGGTAGCACCCACCCTTTCCCCTGTGATCCTAAGGAAGGCCTTGAGATTCACAAAGAATTCAGCATGTATCCAGTATTCACTAAAAGATATTTGAATGAATGAAGAAAAGCCCCTATTTTAACCCTGACCCTAAAATATTTAAAATAATGTACAAGATATTTTTGAAAAACAGACACATCTGTATTTGTCAGCTTTTCATTGTTATGACTAAAGTATTTGACAGGAATTACGTAGAGGAGGAAAAGTTATCTTGTGCTCACAATTTCGGAGGTTCAGTCCATGGTCAGCCTATTCCATTGGTCTAAGCCTGAGGTAAGAAAGAACTTCAAGGTGGAAAGTTGTGGCAGAGAAGAGCTGCTGAGCTCATGGCAGTTGGGAAGTAGAGACAGACATTCAAATTACTAATCCATCAAGTGGATTAACATAATTTCACCTCTGAACATTCCTGCATTGTTGAACACATGAGGGGGGCAACTTGTATTCAAACCTCCCATTGCCTAGAACTGGAATTCCAAATGGGTCCTCTCGGGTCCCTTTTCTTCATTGCTAAGCTGCCAAGTTTGGTTTCTGCCTGTTAGATCTCTCTACCTAAACTTCTAGTCAAAGCTACTAGCCTGAACTTAGCTAGGGAGTAAAGGGAAGCTAAAACTTTGACCTGAGTTCCTCTCTTCTGCCATTCCATCCTACCTGCTTTTCGTCTCTAACATCCCTCAGTGGGACAACTCCTCTTCCTTTACTCTGTACTAGTGTGTTCCCATCTCAGGGACTTCCCTGTCCTCTCAGTGTAGCTGTAAGGAGATGGTGACCCTTGGCCTCAGAAAAACCGTTAAGAGGTTGGAATGCGCACCTCCCTCCAGTTATGTCACTGGTTGACTCAGTTTATCCAAGGCTGAGAGGGAAAGTTCTACCTCACACTGGCCTGAAGTTTTTTTTTTGGTCTGGAGATTTGATAACCATTCTGGTGTCTGCACGAGACACTTAAGTTTTTTCTGATGTTTATATATTTAAAACAAAAAGTATTGTTCTTTGTTGCTAATAAATTTTCTGTAAGGAAACAGTTCTTTCAAGAATTTGAGTTAATACCTTAAACATTACTGTGCAGTGTTTAGACAGTGATTAAGTGAAATTATCCTTTCATTACAAAGAAACGAGATTATCAGTACTGATTTCACTAGAAGAACTAGTATTGTTAGACTATTTGGTGTGAATTGAAATAGGTTGGGGACAACTTTGGAAAATAAACACATGTGAATAATAGCCAAAGAAAAGTCTTTAATTAGAATTTGGTTGTCTCTATTCTTGCTTTCACTCAGCCAGTATTTGGAAGAGGATAGTATCAAAAGGGACAAATTACTTAAATGACCATTTTCCAATTGTGGATATTTTCTCTTCTGGGAACTGATTATGAGAGAGATGGTATCAGGCAGGGCAGATTGTCAGGATTCTTACTCTGCTCAGCTCTATTTAAGGCAAGTCGGCTACTCTGATTCATCTTCTCTTATTTATTTAGTAGTCACTTTAGTGTTCTACTATTCCATAGAAGGTTGTTAATTTTACAGTTTTATATGATCTTTTCAGTCATGAAAATCTTTTATAGAATGAGACTTAAGCTTTTTAACTATTTTTGATTAATTTATTTAACAGATTAATTTAGGTTGGCACCAAGCCCAGACCTGAGGACTAGAAGCTCAGAGGTGTGCTGAACATAGTAAACTCCAGTTCTGTGTTCTTCTTGTTTGGCTTGCCCTTTAACTCTGAAGAGCTGGTGGTGGATCTCATGTGGTCTGGCCACATGTGTTCTGAGTAGGGCTCATACAATGCTGGGTGTAGCATTATGCATGCATTTCAGCTCCTCTGAGACTTGGATTTTTTTATAGGCTTACATTTTCACTTAATTTAATCTCAGGGAGGAAAGGAAGACTTTTAAGTCTGTGGACATGGGAAGTAGTTCTCAGAATGTTCTGTTCTTAACTCCAATCCAAGAGGAAACTACCTAAGGTCGATGACTTCCTATTACCTACCTTTTGATCTTTCTTATTTTCTTTGGTAGTGTTTCTGTTTTATCATCTTCCTTTTTGAATTCATTTCATATTGATCCTCGAAAACATGGAGAGGCTGGAATCTTAAGGTTTGAATTATTTTTCTTGTTTGAAACTGGAATTATAATGGTTCTTGTGGCATTTACCCCTAATATATTATTGGTCATGGGAAGAAGGTGGAAGAATATTTAATGACAGAATTGTGTAGTCAGTTATTTGAAACTTTGTAATATAAGTCAACCATCAAACTGATGTGACTTTTTTTTAGTAGACCTTTATTTTGTTTATTTATTTATATGTGGTGCTGAGAATTTATTTATATGTACCACTGAGCTACAACCCCAGCACCAAAGTGATGTGACTTTTAGCTGATGAATACAGAGTTACATTGAAATAACCATAGAGAATTGATGCCTTTCCTGATAGATCAATTAATTAAATATAACTGACTTATCATTCTCAGGTGCTTTTGCAATATGAAAAGGGAATTTGTGAAATTTGTTTTTAAGGTAATTCAGTTAAATATATAGTGTTTCACCATTTGTTGGCAGGACTTTGTGTCATTGTATCAGGATTTTGAAAACTTCTATACAAGGAACCTCTATATGAGGATAAGAGACAACTGGAATCGACCTATCTGCAGTGTGCCTGGAGCGAAGGTGGACATCATGGAGAGACAGTCTCATGACTACAACTGGTCATTCAAGTGAGTCTCAGTGGGAAATTACTTCTTAACAACATTAGAGAAAACACTGCAAATTGAGTATTCGCTCAAAACAGGAGTAGCACCCGAGGATACAATCAATACCATGATTTTTCCTTGCATTTTGTTCATTGTTCATTGGAATTTGGGGTGGCAGTACTGGGGATCAAACCCAGGATCTTGTGCGTGCTAGGCAAGCATTCCATCACTGAGCTATGCCCCTAGCCTTTATAGAGTTTTTTTTGGAACTGAATATTGAACTCAGGGGCACTTGATCACTGAGTCACATCCGCAGCCCTTTTTAATATTTTATTTAGAGACAGGGTCTTGCTGAGTTGCTTAGGGCCTCACTAAATTGCTGAGGCTGACTTTGAACTCTCGATTCTCTTGAGCTACTGGGATTACAGCCATGCTCCAATGTCCCTGGCTTTTTTGAGATTTTTTAAAATAAAATTTTTGTATTACATTTGATTTTGTATTGGATTATAGTTGGGAAAAAGAGTTTGACTTATTTTTTTAAAAAAAGAAAGAAAAACTATCCATCATTCCACTTACTAGAGTTGAGTAAAGGATCTGAATTTATTTGTGGATAATTTGATTTCTCTGATGATTTAAGGATAAATGGAGTGTTTTTGCATAAAAGGATTGACTAGTTTAAAAAACTTTATATTCTTAACATTTTTAAAATTGCACAAACATTGCTTAATTGCTTTCCTATTCAAAAAAATAAGATGCCTTATAATCCCAGCTACTTGGGAGGATGAGGCAGGAGGATTGCAAGTTCAAGATCAGCCTTGGAAACTTAGCGAGACCCTGTCTCAGAATAAAAAGGACTGGGGGTGTAGTTTAACAAGAAAGTGCCCCTGGTTCAAACCCTAGTACTGGGGGGAAAAACAGATTATACAAATAAACTAAAAGTCCCCCATGACCACTGACCCCTGTCCTCTGTAAATCCACTACCCCACAAATCCTCCTTTACCCTCTAGAAGTGACCATGGTTATCTCCTTATTTTGTGCTATTTCTCCAGATGTTTTCTGTGGGGTATGTGTGTAGCGTATCTACTGGGATTACACACAGGTAGCTTTTTGATCTACAAAAGTGAGATTGTACTATATAAATCATTTTACCATTTGCTGCTTTTTTCCCCCCTCCACTGGGGGATGAATCCAGGACCTTTTACATGCTAAGTAAGCACTCTTCCACTGAGCTACCTCCCCACCCGTACAGTGCCTTTTTAATTTGCTCGTGTATTAATGATGTCTTATTTGTATATTCACAGTAAGTTTCTTATTTGTCATGGCTACCTAGTATTCTATAGTATAAATGTGCCATACTATAGCAGATGGGGCTGGGTTATCCCAAATGCCTTGGGGGCGAAGCAGTAGCACTTTATTTTGTTACCCATGCTTCCTGTCCACCTTAGGTTGATGGGGTCTCTGAATCATGTCATATTTTCTTAGAGGGCCAGGCTGACGAGCTTCTGCATGAAATGTCACTGGTCCCTGTGCCTAGGGAAGGGACATGGCAAATTATGCAGTGGCTCTTACAGATCTTCATGTACCTATGCTCACGGTGGGAATGGCTTGAATCAAAGGGTTTGTGCATCTTTCCGTGGATAAGTGCTGACAAAGTGCCCTCCAAAGAAAGTATTCTTCTCTAGTTTATGAGACTATCCTGGCCAGCGCTGGGTATCATCAGTTTTTAAATCATCATCACTATTAATAAGTGAAAATCGGTATTTGGTTGTACCTTCCATTTCCTCCGTTGAGCTTCTTTTCATACAGAATGTTCTCTCTACTTCCTGTACATGGTGTTTCCCTTCATGTTACCATTGTACTTACTATCACACTTAAGTATTGAATTTGCTCATGAGTTTATTAAGTTTCTTGTGTTTATTGAAATACAGGTATACAGGGAATATAATTAAAGGTGTTATAAATATGGGTTCCTACAACTACCTTGGATTTGCACGGAACACTGGATCATGTCAAGAAGCGGCTGCCAGAGTACTAGAGGAGTATGGAGCGGGAGTGTGCAGTACTCGGCAGGAAATCGGTAAGTGTAAGCTATCTTTGGTTAGCTGCTGCTTTTGACTTCTTTAACTCAGGAAAGAAAAATACTGATACAGAAATAGAGTATTAAAAAAAAAAAAAAGCCTTGTTTTTCTGAAGGGTTGGGTGATTTTTATGTTTGTAACATATTTTGAGATGTTTTTCCAATATGTTACACATACAGAATGTACCTAGTAAAGTTCCATAAGTATTATTTCATATATAACTGTAATGTTGATTTTATTGGCTTTTGTAAATAGCAATGGTTAGAAGTACCACTTAGCACAAGGGTGTTATGATTTTCTATTTTCATACTAGTAACTTGGGCTAATAATAATTCCTACCTTGTAGATTTCTTTCAAGAATTAAATAGGCTAATTGTAGAAATAGACAATAATGTAAACTTTTTATTGTTATAAGTCTATAAAATGTAAAAGGTTATAGTTTTAAATGAGGGATTTATTTTTGTTCAAAGGATTTCAGCTTCTTCCATTTGGTTCTAGAGAATTGACAGCATCGGCTCTGTGGCTGGAGCTGACTGCCCACTTCTTCATTCGCGTGTTTCACCTGGACCAGGATACCTAGGACTCTGTGTTGCTTTTCCATGCTGCTAGTTTGGGCTTCTTCAGGGCATGGTTGTCTTGGAGAATCACTTGTTTTACATGGTAGCAGACTTTCCCTAGAGTAAGTGTTCATAGATACCTGACTGAAAGGTGGAAGTCTTTTTATGCCCCATCTTTGAGAGTCCAGAATGTCACATACTTTTTCTGTTGGTCAAAGTGAGTCACTAAAGCCAGCCCAGATTCAAGATTTGACTTCATCTCTCAATGCAGAATAAAAAGGATTTGCATCCAATTTAATCTATCATAGTAACTCGGCCAGATCATTAAACTTAAAATGAAGAAATCAAAACACAAAAACAGAAACAGAATTGTATATCTTTTCATATCCTCTAGTTTATTATTTAAATTAGACTTTTAAAACATATACACAAGTTGCAAATCTTCAAGAATTCCAGTTTCTTTTGCTAGTGAAGTTTCTTAGGCTATTTCTTTGTTTATACTGTAATTTTTATTCCCAAATCTCCTAGGTTTGAGTGTCATTGTCCTTGGCTAACAAACATAGGTAATTCTTCTGGAAAATATTCAGAGTTGCTTTTTAAAAAAGCAAATTGGCTGAGGCAGAATAATCACAAGTTTTGAGGCCAGCCCCAGCAACCTGTTGAGACCCTGTCTCAACACACAGGTCTGGGGATGTAGCTCACTGGTGAGCACCCCTGGGTTCAATTCCCAGTACCGCGTACATACAAGCCAGTTCTAATTGAAAGGAAACTCTTGAGAGAATTAGAATATGTTGAATTTTGGGGGGTTTTTCTCCCCTAAATTTTCATAGGTTCTCTGCCCTGTATGTTTCAAACTCTAGGAATAGACTAGTATATGTTTTCTTATCTACTGGTAGGTTCTTATGTTCTCTTGTGGTATCTGAGCTTTAAAAGCAGTGTGACTTGTATTTTATTTATTTATTTATGTATTTATTTATTTTGTAGTTTTGGGGATTGAACTTGGGTCCTGTACCACTGAGCTATGTCCCCAACGCTTTTTATTTTTTATTTTGAGACAGGGTCTCACTGTGTCACCTATGCTGACCTCAAACTTAAATCCTCCTGCCTAAACCTTGTGAGTAGCTAGGATTACAGGCCTGTGCCATCACACCCAGCTTATCTATCTATCTATCACCATACTGGGGATTGAACCCAGGGGCACTTTAACCATTGATCAACATCCCCGGTCCTTTTTATTTTGTATTTTGAGATGGAGTCTCATGAAATTGCTAAGAGTCTTGCTATATTGCTGAGGCTAGCCTCAAACTTAAGGTTCTCCTGCCTCAGCCTCCTGGGTTGCTGGGATTACAGTGCCACTGTGTCCAGCTTATTTGTTGGTGGTCGAATCTAGGACCTCACGAATGCTGGGCAAGTGCTCCACCACTGAGTTATACTACCAGTTCCCAAAACTTAGGCTTTTGGGTCAAAACCTTTTATACTGCAAGTCCACATGTATCCTGTATCCTCTTTCTTAACATCCTTCCTCATCCTCATACTGGTGGAGCTCATTATTCAGTGCTTTTCTGGGAGTGCAGGGAAGATAATTTTTCTGAAATTACTAAAATATATTTGGATTCAGAAGATGTCTTTGATCTACTGTATTACTTGAGTGCTGATTCTGGCACCTCCATACTATGGGTTGAATGTATTTTCCCTGAGAGTGTGAGGATGTTGTGTTGTTGTTTTCTGGGAATAGGGGTGCTGATCAGAAGTGTAGTGCTGTCTGGTCACTGGTTTTGTGTATACCATTCATTCTATCATACCTTCTGTCTGAGAAGTGTTATTGTTTGAATGCTGTGTTGGGTGGTAGACAGTGCATAACACTGTTAAGGGTCCTAGAAGTACCAAAAGATGTGTGATGAAAAATCTGCTTCCTGCTTACCTTGTCCAGCCCTCCAGTTCCCCTCCTACAGGAATGAAGGCCACTGTCATTTTGTCTTTTTTCCTTCCCCTTGTTTCCCCTCCCTTCCTCTCTTCCTTAATTCTTCCTGTCCTTCCTCACCCTCCCCCACAATCCCTTCCTCTCTCTATATATCTTACCCTGGAAGCATCCAAGACCTCTGTTTAACCTTGAGTTCACCAAGAAATACAAATCAAAACCACCCTAAGATTTCATCTAACTCCAATTAGAATGGCTATGTCAGGAACATAAGCAATAATAAGTGTTCGCGTGGATGTGGGGAAAAAGGCACACTCATACATTGCTGGTAGGATTGCAAATTGGTGCAGCCACTCTGGAAAAGCAGTATGGAGATTTCTCAGAAAGCTTGGAATGAACCCACCTTTTAACCCAGCTAGCCCACTCCTCAATTTATACCCAAAGGACTTAAAACCAACATACTGCAGTAAAGCAGCCACATTGATGTTTATAGCTGCTCAATTCACAATAGTTAGATTGTGGAACCAACCTAGATGCCCTTCAATTGATGAATGGATAAGGAAACTGTGGTATATATACACAGTGGAATACTACTCAGTCATAAAGAAGAATAAAATTATGGCATTTGCTGGTAAATGGATGGAGTTGGAGAATATCATGCTAAGTGAAGTAAGCCAATCCCAAAAAACCAAAGGCCGAATGTTTTCTCTGATAAGTGGATGATGATACATAATGGAATGGTGGTGGCGGTGGTGGGGGGGGTAAGAGAAGAATGGAGGAACTTTGGATTTTGTAGAGGGAAATGGGGAGGTGGGGTGGGGAAGAATGATAGTGAACTGAAACAGACATTATTACCCTGTGTACACGAATGATTACACGAATTGTGTGAATCAACATCATGCACAACCATAGAAATGAAAAGTTGTGATTTGATCCTTGGTGGGTTCTTACAAATTGAACCATCAGGTCCTTTGATTCTGTGCCTCTTTCTTCTTTGGCATTTTTCCAACTCTCACTTTCAGAAACATTTATTTATAAGCCCCTAGTATTTACCCTCTAATTGTCTTCCCCTCTTGGTTTTTTTTTTTTTTCAATTTTTCATTGTTTCTGAGAAATTTAATATGCAGATCCTGTCTGTGTAAACTTTCCTTTAATCACCAGTTTTAGCCTGGCACTACATATGCATATTTTTATATTTGGTTTCCCTGAGTTCGGAATAATTTATTCATGGAGGTAAGAGAAGGCAAAATTACTTGCCTATTTCAATAGGGATTGGAATGAGGCAGCATCTATGTTATTTTTTGTTTCTTTTTTAACAGCTTTATTAAGATATAACTCACATCCTTGTAAGTGTGCACCTCATTGTTTTTTAGTATATTCAAAGAGCTGTGCAACCGTCACCATAATCTAATTTTAGAACACTTTCATTCCCTCTGAAAGATACCCCATGCCCATCAGCAGCAACTGAATATTCTCCCCCTTTTCCACCAAGTTCCTGGCAACCACTAATATACTTTCTGTCTTTTTAGATTTGCCTATTTTGGACATTTTAGATAAATGGAATCATATAATATCATATCTTTTGTGTCTGGCTTCTTTCACTTAATGTTTTTACTATACATATATATATATATTTTTCTTAGATGTTGATGGACTATTATTTTATTCATTTATTTATATGTGGTGCTAAGAATTAAACCCGGTGCCTCACACAGGCAAGGCAAGCGCTCTACCACTGAGTCACAACCCCAGCCCACGTTTTTGCAATATTTATCCTTGTTATAGCATGCATTAATACTTCATAGCATACACTGTATCTTTCTAACAGTCATTTTATTTGTTGCCTTTCCTTAACCCTTGCCTTCTTTTATTCTTGTTGCCTCTAACTTTTGTGCCTCAGCTGGGTTCCATACAATGAATTTGCTTGATTCTCATTGAATCACTGTTCTCTCTGTAAGGGCATAAATATGACCCACTGTAGGTCATTTCCCATCTGTGTTGGTTTCCTAGGGCTGCCGTAACAAAGCATGAGAAACTGGGCAACTTAAGACAATTTGTAGTTTTGGAGGCTAGGCGTGTGGAGGTCAGGTCTCAGAAAGGCCATGCTCTCTCTGACAGCCCTGGAGACACTGTCCTTTCTGCATCTGTGTTTGCCAGCAATCCTTGGCATTCCTTGTTTTGGGACCATACAGCTGTCTTCCTGAGTGTCAGCTGTTGTCTTCTGCTGTGCCTCCTTTGTGTACATATGTCTATGTTTCCAAATTTTCCCTCCTTATAAGTTAAGGTATTAGCACCACACTATTGACCTTATTTTATCTTGAGTACCTCTGTGAAGATCATATTCTGAGGTCCAGGAGTTAGGACTTCAAACTGTTTTCTGTTACTTGGCTTCTGTTCTGGGGATTAAATGCAGGGCCTAACACATGCTAATAAACACATACTTTGCCACTGAGCAACATCCCCAGCCCCTCAAAATATCTTTTTAGTGGAACAAAATTCAGCCATAACACTATCCTTCTATATATTTTCCACTTTCATTAATTGTGTTGAAGATTACAGGTATCAGGGCTGGGGAGATAGCTCAGTTGGTAGAGCGCTCGCCTCGCAAGCACAAGGCCCTGGGTTCAATCCCCAGCACCGCGGGAAAAAAAAAAAAAAAAAAGATTACAGGTATCTAGTAATTAGTGAAAAGTAGAGTTTTTTGTTTTTATTTCTTGTTCCATTTATATTGTGATGCTTTTCAATAGGAAAATGGGAATAAAACATTTTTTCCCCAAAAGTCACAACAACATTTATTCAGTATTGTATTTTACATATCTGGGGAGATGATAGGAGGGGGAAGAGACAAACATGTCTCATTGGAGTCCCCAATGTGGGTGACACTTCTGATAGTATAAGGATAGGATGAAATGGGAGGTTCCCAATATTTTCTAACTGATTTCTATAATTAAAATGTTTAGATGTGTGAGTGCTAAGCTCATGGTAACCAATAAATGTCGATTACCATTTCTAGCTGAGTTCCCCACAGACTAGGTTATACCTAGACATTATCATCCCTTTTCTTTCAGGGAATGAAGCTTCCCTAGAAAATCAGGGAACTAAAAGTACAGTACCACTTGGGTAACATAGCTGGTGACTTTGTCCCCATCCTTCCCACCTTACTAAGCTAGGGAAAGGCTTAGAGTAGAACTTCCTGAATGGCTTCCCTTGGGCCTAGCTGACTTGTCCTGGCAGATTCCACATAGAGGGCCATGGACTGCAGCTCTCTAGTGCACAGTCCTCTCTTTTTGGCGATGATAATTGTAGGGAAAGAAGCACATATGCATGCTGATTTCTCAGGCAGTCTTCAGAATCTCAGTAGCCTTGCTGTGTTCGGTGTCTTGGAAATCCACACCTTCACAGCCAGAACTTGCACCTTCATTCTGCTCAATGTGCATCTGAGTCAGGAATCACCCTGGAGTTGAAGAGGCCTAGTTGGGAGACCTTTCCTCCTCTGATGTTAAATCCCAGCTGAGCTCCAGGAGGCTTCTTCAGTGTGACAATTTGGGACAGAAACTGGGTCAATTCATTGTCATAGTCTGCGTGGTATACTCTCTCATGAGGAGGAATCCATGTTGGGGGATTCTGATAGGCAGGCAAAAAATCCACTGGATAGTCATCCTAAGGAATTTGGCCATCTATCTCAGGCAAGACCCACTGCTTAAACATCGAACCACCTCACCAGCAGGGAGCTCTCAGCCACCCCAGGCTCAGTGCACAGCCAGTGCAGACTGGGAACTAGAGTGAGAGTAAAACATTTTATTCTCCATCTTTAAAACAAAATTTGTAGTTGACATTTGAGAAATCACAAGCCATTTGATCTAATGTGATTAAAGAAGCATTGTGCAGCAATGATGTGTAATGCATAGGATTCCTTCTCCACGTCTTTTCTCTCTGCAATGACATTCAGTTCTTAAGTGTTTTGAGTGCAAACGTAAAAACCACAGTACAAGTTTACCAGTCAGCTCGAAGGAAGAGGAGGTGCTTTTTAACCTATCTATGCTCCAAAACAAACATCCCAAAGCTTGGTGGTTTAAAGTAACAACAGAGATTTATTTGCTTGTGATTCTGCAATTTGGGAAGGGCTTGATGCTCTTTTAGCTCCATGTGGTATCAAGTGGGCCATCTTGACTGAGGATAGAGGATCCAAGCTGGCTTAATTTATGAGCCTGGGACCTCAGCTAGGTGGTAGAATTGCTAGGTCTCCCAGCTTCCCTCTGCTTTCCTTCCTCTCCTCCTTCTTTCTTCCCTCTACTTCCATAGTCTCTTATTCTCTCACCACACATTCTGTCTTTATAACAGGCCAGTTAAACTAGTTTGCATGGTAGATTTAAAAAAAAAAAATCAAATCTTTTTTTTTAATTTTTTTTTTAGTTGTAGATAAACACAGTACCTTTATTTTATTTATTTATTCCTTTATTGTGATGCTGAGGATTGAACCCCATGTCTCACATGAGCTATGCAAGTGCTCTACCACTGAGCCACAACCCCAGCCCCTCAAAAGCAAATCTTGCTAGGTCTCTTAAGGCCTAGAGCTGGAGCGGGTATGTACACACATACACAGTTGGCAATCCCCTCTCACCACAGGTGCTGAATCCATATGTACTTATCTATTATGTTCCTTATAAGTCATCATTCTTCATAATACTGACTCCTTCATAGAACTTAGAAAAGATCACAACACTGTTTGAAAAGTGGTGAGTGATTCTTAAATTCAGGATTTCATGATATTGACTTTGTTAACTTCTTCACACAGGAAACCTGGACAAGCATGAAGAACTAGAGAAGCTTGTAGCAAGGTTCTTGGGAGTAGAAGCTGCTATGACATACGGCATGGGATTTGCAACAAATTCAATGAATATTCCTGCCCTTGTTGGCAAAGTAAGGCACTTTGTCACTTATAAAATTTCTCTCATACACATCTTCTTTTGTTTTCAAAAGCATTCATGACAAACCAAAAGCAATCATAACTTCAGACATAGTTGTCTCAAAGATATTTCTATCACAGATTTTTGGACAAGTATATATTCCATGAATCCATGATCCTTCACTTCTCTGTTAGATGATGCTTACCTTCTTCTTTTTAATACAATTTTGAAGGGAGTCTAATAAATAAAAACTTCTGAAAGACTAAAATTATGAAAGGTCAGTTCAGAAAGTTATTTAACAGATGGGTTTTTCTAAATTGAAAAACATGAAAATGTATGTCATCCTAACATATAGGCAAGTTATGTATAAACATATATGTAGACATATTTATGTATTTATCCATCCATCCTGTGGCTAGAGCTTGTGAGGGGGCAGTTGAAGACAGAAAAGATAACATACTTTGTATATTGCATTTTACCAGATTGGCAGTTATTTATTCTCATTTTAACTTTGATGTCTGGGAATGGTGAAAACGTAGTGGATTAACTCAAGCAGAAGACTTGAGTTTTTGCTTGTTTGTTGGTTGATTGTATGATCATATTTAGCTATGTGACTGTGAGTGTGTCAAATAACCTTTCTGGTCCTTAAACTTTCCTTCATAAGTGGATTATTCTAACTCTAATTCAGTTGTGCAGTTATGTGGTTCTGTAAGGTACAAATGGGACAAATGGAAAACAAGTATCAGGGTAATATTGACATTACAGTAAATGTAAATGATTTATACCTTCAAGGAGAAAACAGATTATTATATTAGATAAAATTAAGTAGACTTTCTAACATAAAATAAGAGTCTATTTTAAATATAAAGACATCAAGGTTAAAAATAAAAGGATAGGACTGGGGATATAGCTGAGTTGGTAGAGTGCTTGCCTTGCAAGCATAAGGCCCTGAGTTCAATCCCCAGTACTGCAAAAACAAATAAATAAAATAAAGAAAGAATGAAAAAAGATATAGCATGCAAACAGTAATCAAAAGAAATGTGAAGTGACTACATTGTATAAACAAAGATTTCCAAGCAAGGAATATTTCTGAAGATAAAGATGAATACTGTATATGATAAAAGAAGGAGAAGTATACAAGTATAGAATTCTAATTAGAGATATCAACACCCTGTCTCAATCAATAGAATAAACATAGAATCAGTATGGATATAGAATACTTAGAAAATACCATCAACCAGCTGACCAAATTGACATTACTCACACACTTCACCCAACAACAGCAAAACATTTACCTAGGTAGACCATACTTTAGACCATTAAACAAGTTTTTGTTCTCTGACCACAGTGAAATTAAAGTAGGAATCAGTAACATGAAGATATCTGGAACATCCTTGAATATTTGAAACTTAAACCACACACTTCTGGATGATCCATGGGCCAAAAAAGAAAAAATGAGGGAAGCTAAAAAATATTTTGAATTAAATGGAAATTAATATCACAATTTGTTGGATAAAGGTAAAGCTCAGAAGGAAATGTACAATGTCAAGTGCCTACATTAGGAAAAAAGAAAAGTTTTATTGTTGGTTTGTTTTTTGGTACCGGGGATTGAACCCAGGGGTGCTTAACCACTGAATAACATCCCCACCCCTTTTAATTTTAATTTTTTTTTTTAATTTTGAGATAGGGTCTCACTAGGTTACTTAAGGTCTCACTAAGTTGTTGAGGCTGACTTTGAACTTACGATGCTCCCGCCTCAGCCTCCTGAACTGCTGGGATTACAGGCATGCGACGTGGAACCCAGCTAGAAAAATTTTTATTTTAATAAACTAGAAAAGAGCAAACTAAACCCAAACTAAGCAGAAGGAAGTATGTAATAAAGAGAAATGCAAAAATCAGTGAGTTAGACAGCAGGAAATAGTGAGCCAAAGCTGCCTATGGAGAAAGTGAATAAAATTGATAAATGTCTGGCCAGACTGATCATGAGAAGAAGACGTAAAGCACCAATAGCAGGAGCAAGTGAGGGTATCACTCACTTCCTACAGAAGTCAAAGATAAAGACAGAGTGTTAAGAACAACTTTATGCCAGCGAATCCAACAACTTGGATAAAATGGACTGATTTCCTCAAAGACACCAGTGTGTAGTTCTTTGACATCACATTGATTATAAGGCTTTGCTGTCCTTCATTTAGGAATGTCTTAGAATTTTTACACTTAGAACATTAGATAATTTCATCTTCTCCCTGTGTGAACACAAAATCTAACAAATCCTTATCTAGAGTTAGATTTCTTGTGTATTTACATGGAAGGTATTACCATAAAGGTTTGTCTTCTGAATCACACGTTGTAGTTGAAAAGTTCCTGAATATCATCTAACCTGGTAAGGGCAGCAGCTTTCTACTTTTCTTAATTCTTTGAATCTGGTACTGAATTTCTCTGTGAGATGGTTGTTCATCTTCAAGGCAGGGAGGGCAGTGTGTTGATAAACAGCGTTCTGGAAGCAGGAGCTTTTTATTGAGTCACCTGCTTGTGAGCATGCTGATGGCCTTGAGCAAGAGTTATCCTGACTCAGTTTCTTTGTGTGTAAAGTAAAGATGATAATAGTACCTTCCTCATAGGGTTGTTTTGGCAACTGAAAGTATTAATGCATCTAAACCTCATAATATGTTGCCTGAAACATATTATGCACTTAGATGTCAACTGCTGATATTAAATATCCTTTTCTTTTTCTTTCTTTCTTTCTTTTTTTTTTTTTTGCCAAGAATATAATAGGACTCATAGTAGATTAGGAAGGGAAAAAAAAAGATTGATGAATATAGGTGGTGAATAAGGTTTTCTGAAAAAGAGATGGTAAACAAAAAGACCATAATGATATGGCATATTTTGCTAGAAAAAGAAATTACCTGGAAAAAAAAAAAAAAAAGAAAATAAAAGAGTATAGATCCACACTGCATTTAGTTGTAGCTCCTCAATCTTTTCCATTCTGTGATTGTCCTGTCTTTCCTCATAGACTGTCTCAGTTTGGGTTTGTCTGCTATGTCTCATGATTTCGACCAAGGCTGTGCACTGAGGAGAACACAGTGCGCCCTGTGAGGGTGCGCGGTATTGTGTGATACTGGGGATGTGAGTCTGGATTACTTAGCTAGGATTTTCCATTATAAACCTACTACTCTTCTCTTTGTAGTTACCAAATGTTATGACGGAGAGGATGGGACCGTATAAATAGCATTTCTCAATCAACTTTCACCTACTAATTTTAGTATGCATCTGTGGATTTTGCCTGTGGCAGTTACTACTTTGATGTTCTTGTGTTGATTTTTCTACTTTTCTCACTCCTTCTATACTTATTAATTTGAAACATGTATAAGGAAGAGTTGTCCCCTATTTATTTGTATCATTGTGTATTTGTGAATTTTTCATTATTTGGGTAGTAATCCAACATGGTTGCTTTTTGTTGCCTGAGTTGTTTGAGTTTTGGTTATTGGGAGCTCATTCAGGAAGTCTCCTGTGTCCTTAAAATATGCATTGACTTTTTTTCAAAGTACTTTCTTGCTTTTTGGCACATTAAGATGTTCCAGCCTCTCTGGTTGCGGTGGCACATGCCTGTGGTCCCAGAGGCTCTGGAGGCTGAGGCAGGAGAATTTCAAGTTCAAAGTCAGCCTCAGCAGCTTAGTGAGGCCCTAAGCAATTTAGTGAGTCCCTTTCTCTAAAGAAAATATAAAAAGGGCTGGGGGTAGCTCAGTGGTTGAGTGCCCTTATGTTCAGCTCCTAGTACCAAATAAAAAAAGATGTTCCAGGATCAGCTTTGTTCCCTATCCTAGCTTTGGAATCAACTAGAGAATCATATTTAGAAGACAGGTTCTGGGAACCAGGTATGTTTATTGCTATAGGATTTCACTGTTTCTCTTGCCTTAGTGGATACAGCTAGAACATGTATATGTATACTAACTCATGCATACAAGCACATCAGTGTATGTATGTACATATATGTATATAATAAACATGAATTTTTAAAATCTGGAGTTTGTATCCATACTTGCAACCCTCTCTTTTATTTGGTACCAGGGATCAAACCCAGGGTGCTTTGCTACTGAGCCACATTCCCAGCCCTTTTTAACTTTTTTTTGTGTGTGAGACAGGGTCATGCTAAATTGCTGAGGTTAGCCTTGAACTTATAGTCCTCCTGCCTTAGCCTCCCAAGCTGCTGGGATTACAGATGTGCACTACCTCGTCCAACTCTCTAGTCCTCCCTTTCTTTAATCTATACATTTTTAACTAGGTAGCTTTTATTTAAATAATAAAAAACTAACACATAGTAAAAAATTCAGACAACTGCTATTATAGGTTTCATTAGTGTCCTTCCAAGAATATCGTGTAATAAATAGGCATATGCATATGATCATACATCTTTCTTTTATTTTTTATTTTTTGGCAGGTAGGGGGCATACTGGGGATTGAACTCAGGGGCACTCAACCACTGAGCCACATTCCCAGCCCTATTTTGTATTTTATTTAGAGACAGGGCCTCACTGAGTTGCTTAGCACCTTGCTTTTGCTAAGGCTGCCTTTGAACTTTCTATCCTCCTGCCTCAGCCTCCTGAGCTGCTGGGATTACAGGCGTGTGCCACCACGCATGGCTTTTCTTTTATTCTTATGGAAGCATATTATGTACTTTCTGTACCATATCTTACTTGTTTTTATCTAATCAGATATTTTGAGGCTGTTTTTTGACAGAGAAAAACCTGTCTCTGAGTTCAGATCTTATAGGTGGAAGAACTCCAGGAGAAATGGATGAGTAAGAATTAGGGAAGAAATAAAAAACCAAGAGCACCAACCTTTTCCTGTTGCTTTAGCATGAACCACATTTACATGTGAAAGTAAAATTTGTTTCAGGGCAAAGCTGAGGTCTACACATCAGGGGATATGGGGTTTTTAAGTGAGATCCTCCTTGAATTCTGGATGTGGTTAGTAGAGAGAGAAAGTGCCCCATTTCTGTAGGCCTTAACCTCTGAGCTGCCTCTTCCTACAAGCAAACAGGACAGCATATCAAAACTCAGCTGGAATATTCTCAAGTCAAAGAAACCCAAATAGCAGATTTTAGATATAGATAAGAACCTCTTGCTATGTACATGAATATTTAGGTTCATCACAGAATGAAGGTATAAAATAGGCTAGGATTTTGCATCTGTTTCTAAGGTGTCTCTGCAATAACAAATATCTATATGCTTTAAAAAAATCACTTTGTTGTTGTGTAAGATTTCCTTAATAGGGCATAATTATTAGTGACTGTAGCATTTTGTAATTTGTGTAATTAACACTTTCCCCTCCATCATCTTACCTTCCTGTGCTTGTGGTTTTACAGGGTTGCTTAATTCTGAGTGATGAGCTAAACCACGCATCACTAGTTCTAGGAGCCAGACTGTCGGGAGCAACCATTCGAATCTTCAAGCACAACAGTGAGTTTTTCATAGAATTCACTACTGATCTTAGGGTTTAATATTCTTTGGACATGTGGTAGTAGTAACATTAGTTTCATTAATAATTACAAACACAAATGAAACTGAAATAGAACATTTAAGATGTTCTTCTGGTCCTGTTTTTGAAAAGTTGTGCTCTTCCCCATTGGAGTAAAAACAGAGGCCTTTTATGCAAAATATGATACTCTCCTTTTATTTGACTTTCAGGTTTTCCGTTCAATTTTCTTGTTTGCAAATCTCTTGTTAAAGTATACTTAATTGATGCTCACACTGCCTCTTGCCATAACACTAGGATATTGAGATATATAAATCAGGATTCCTAATCTGAAGGAATAAAGAGATTTTACAGCTAAACCAGCATCTACAATACGACAGGTGCTGAAATGTAGATATGTACAGATGCTGGGGGACCTCAGAGAAAAGTGCCAGAAAGCAGAAACCTGCTCTGTAAGTGGAAGTATCTGTGTATTGTTAAAATAATACACAATAAAACATGATTTTCGTAGTTAAAATGCACACAGTGAGAAAAAAATTATAGCACTGTATGTTTATTATCTTTTGCCAAAATATGTGTATGTACAGACAAAAGTCTAGTATAATATATTCCAAAATGTTCTTTACCTCTGGAGGGAAGGATTATGGGTGGTAATAACTTTCTTCTGTTTGTCTTGCCTAAAATGTTTTACGTGAGAGTGATAAAACATATTTTATTTTAGCAAATGAAACCTTACTAAGGAAACATGCTATTTTTTTTAAACAATACATTGTGAATATAGATTGTCAGTAGCTGTGACTACCTCGTCTTTAATGCCAGTTTGGCAGTCATTTCTGATTGTGCCATAAGTTAGTCATCTCCTCAGTATGGACTTTAAGTTGTTTCTAAACTTTTCTATTAGAAATGCACTTCATTCACATTTTTGTACAGTCATCTGATTAGTGCCTAGCAGTCTCAGAATGATTGAGTAAGAGGGTGTAAATTTTTAACACTTTTCCAAATTGCATTTAAGCATTATACAAATAACTGTTTCTAATCACTGGATAATGTAGGTTATTATGAACCATTTAAAATCTTTCTGAATCTAATAAGTAAATAATATGTTGATTTTTATTTCTTTGATTATTAAGTGTATAGCAACTTTTTACATACTTATTTAATTTGTTGGTGTTACTTTATAAATTGGCCATTTTCAAACTATTTATCTTTTTCTCTGATTGTAAGAGCCCTTTATAGTTTTTTTTAATGTCGCCTTGGTTTTTAATTTATTTTTGACTCTTGTTTTTTTGTGTCTTGCTATGTAGACTCATTAAAATGTTCACTTTGTCACGCTTGTTTGGACTTTTGTATTTTACATAATGTTTTCCTCATTTCAGATCATAAGGTTATTCTCTTCTGGGGAGTTTTATGCCATATTTTCAACTTAAATCAACATGAAATTTGAGGGCATAATATGGGAAAGAGATCAAACTTTTTCCTTGATTAAGCTATTCTGTTATAGATATTTCCTCTTATCTAAAACTTAGAATCAATATTAATTTGTTTCTCCTTTCTGTCTATAAACATAAGAAACTCAAAATAATGAGTACATATCTGTTTCCTGCTGATTTCCACACATTTCTGTCTGTAGAACTGTAGACTTCAAATTAGGTCAGATTTGCTTCTGTAGGGAGCATCTCCTGTCTTCTTTAGGCAGGGTGCAAACTGCTTTATTGCAAATAGCTGAAAGTTTAAGCACAGTCTCAATCTTTGGCTATCATATTTGTGTTTGTGTTTTGTGTTTTTATTGCTTTATTTCTCCTTATCAGAGTTCCTTGTACTTATGTAATTTTGTAAATCCCTCCTCCAGAGATGAGCAATAAAGAATGCAAACTCATATTTTATGGTGAGTTGTCTCCCACCACTATTAAATATTCCCCAAATTAATATTGCTTTAATTTGGGGAAATTTTTTAAGAGTTTCATTTCAGAGCAATATTTTAAGTATGGAGGCCATAATGGTGTCAACAGTCTTCAAAGCATTTGTCTGTAAAGAAAGAATACTGTATGAGCCTCATTAATTGTAATATCAGGTGATGTCCTAGGCCAGTTAGCCACCTTAAGGACCAACAGAGCCATAGAATTTGGTTATGTATGGATAGCTGAGGAAATTGAATATGAAACATTCTCAACTGCTTGCCAAGCTTGCTTAAAACAGACTCAAGCACCCAGATTGATGTATTTTAAACCCAGTACCAAAATAAGGCTATTTAACAAGCACTTATTGAGTATATCCCAGGGGGAAGGAAATAGAGACCACACTTTGAAGTTTCTCCCCCTCATTTGTTTTTCAAGAGGTATACATATTTGCGATGGTTTGTTCACACTCTTTTCATTTGATGCTGGTGCACATTAGGCAAGCACTCTGTCACTGAGCTACATTCCCAGTCCTTTGTTCACACTCTTGCTCAGTCTTCTTTATGCTTTCATTTCTGATTCACTCACTAGAATTAAAGATACAGTTTGATTCTACAAACATGAAAAAGCTAACTCAAAGCTTGGTATTTAAAATGAAGCGTTGGTCATTTCATAAAGCATGCTAAGCAATCAAAGCAGTCAGTCACCAGAGTTATTTAATTTTATTGATGGTTTTGAACATTTGTCATTATTTAGGTTTCAGTTAAAGGTGGCAGTAGTGCACCATTTTGCCCTAATCTTATTGTGCTCGACTATAATTATGTCAATGTTCTTTGCTATTCGAGACACACTTCTTGAATAAGAAATATGTATTTGAATTTTTGGAAAAAAAAGTTAGGAAAGAGGAAGATTGTCTGTGACTTAATTCTTTTTCATGTGCTCGTAGATATGCAAAGCCTAGAGAAGCTGTTAAAAGATGCCATTGTTTATGGTCAGCCTCGGACACGAAGGCCCTGGAAGAAAATTCTAATTCTTGTGGAAGGAATATATAGGTAATCCTACTTCACTGTCCTTATCTTCGTGACTTGGGTCTATGAAGTCATAGAATTATGAAGCTGAAGGCGGTAATGCCACACTAGCATCCTCTGGAAACTAAGGAAAGCATCTTTGTGACTCGTTGAAATACCTGGAAGCAGAGTCGGCACAGGAATAGAAGACTTTTTGTGTGTACACTACAGTCTCCTCATGCCCCTTCTCTTTGGGTCATGTATTTTTCCAGTTTGTAGAGGGAACCTAAACATTCGGGCAAGAATCTGGATTCTAATATGTCAAACCAAACTACATACCACTTAATTTGAAGAGATATTTTTCTTTGATTAACTTTGCTAGTTCTTACACTTATTCTTTTATCTCCTAGTTTTTTATTCTTTTGTGTAATTTTAATTGAATATGCAACATAATACAAAGTCTAATGTTGCCTATAATTACAAACTTTAGAAGAATCTGTGTGACCTTAATTCTTTCTGTCATGAATTAGGATCTATTGTATTCTGGCACTTGTATTAAAAGATCTAATCTCCTTTCCCCTAGACTTCTGCCAAACCATGACACCAGCTAACCCTGTCAATTTAAAATTACAGGTGGAGTTCATTAGATATTTAAAAAGCAGGAAACTCAAAACATTAATAATAAAGTGACCAATTTCTAATTTTGAGAGGAAAAAAATCTCAACATATATAATTTTTTAATCCTGTTTTGCCAGCATGGAGGGGTCTATTGTTCGCCTTCCTGAAGTGATTGCCCTCAAGAAGAAATACAAGGCATACTTGTATCTGGACGAGGCTCACAGCATCGGTGCCCTCGGTCCCACAGGTCGAGGTGTGGTAGACTACTTTGGCCTGAATCCTGAAGATGTTGATGTCATGATGGGAACTTTCACGAAGAGCTTTGGTGCTTCTGGAGGATATATTGGAGGCAAGAAGGTGAATGGACCACGAGAATGGACAGTTAAAGATGAAAATAGGGTGCCTGAACTTGGCAGTGTTTAGCAGATGGGCCCTGAACCAGAGTATGGAGATCCTGACTTTGTGCTTTAGCTCCGAGTGCCAGTGGGCTTCCCGCTTCAGCTGCCTGGAGAGTGACGCTGATGTCTCCTCACTGAGCTGAAGGCTGGTTCTGTTCATTGTTTGTTGTTTTTTTATTTGAGCTTTTTTCTAAACTACGTTCTGGTCTGAGATATAGAATACCTCTTTTGTGAAAGAACACACAGTGGTGTTTCCTGTTTGCCAGTCTTCTGCTGGGTTTCAGTTGTGTTCACAATTTCAAAAGTAGTGGGGTTATCATGGGAGGCACTGGGAACAGAAGATCAGTTTCCCTGCCCTTGGACTCAAACACATCACGGGTGAACATGGAAAGAGGAAGAAAAAGCATTTGCTAACCCTAGGGTCCTTCAAAATAGTGTATCTTTCAATTTTGAAATTATGTAGTGAACTTCGAGTTAACTAAAAACCAATGCGACATGGCAGAAATGATAAACCAAGGAAACAGAGGCCGAGATTTGAGTATTTCTCTGCTTGCTTTGTGAAACCTTGGGGAAAGCTCTTAACCTTTCCCTTTCCTTGTTAGTAAAATAAGGATAAATATGTGTAGCTTGTAATTTTGTAGTAAGAGTTTAGAAACTGATGTGTGTAATACAAAAGGGATGCACTTTGATAACATCATGTTAAGTGAAAAGTCATTCACAAAGGGTCACATAATGTATGACGATTCTTGGAGTTTTCTATTCAGAATAGGTGTAGAGACAAAAGTAGATTAGATATTGCCAGGGCTGAGGAAAGGGGGAAGTGAAGGGGACTGTCAATGGGTATGGGTTTCTCTTTTAGTGTTGTGTAAATGTTTTAAAATTAGATGCTGGTGAAAGTTGCACAACTTCAAATATGCTAAAAGTCATTGAATTGTACACTTTGAAAAGGTGAAAATGAGCCAGGTGCAGTGATGCATACCTTTAATCCCAGCGCCTTAGGAGGCTAAGACAGGAGTCTCATAAGTTCAAAGCCAGCCTCAACAATTTAACAAAGCCCTAAGCAACTTAGTGAGACCTTGTCTCAAAATAAAAAGTGGCTGCACCAATTTGCAACTCCACCAGCAACGTATGAATGTGCCTTTTCCCCCACATCCACACCAACACTTATTATTGCTTGTGTTCTTGATAATAGCCATTCTAATTGGAGTTAGATGAAATCTTAAGGTGGTTTTAATTTTCATTTCTCTAAATTACTGGGGATGATGAGCATTTTTTCATATATTTGTTGATCACCTGTATATCTGCTTCTGTGAAGTATCTGCCCATTTCCTTAGCCCATTTATTGATTGGGTTCTTTGTATTTTTGGTGTAAAGTTTTTGAAGTTATTTATCAATTTTGGAGATTAATGCTCTGTTTGAGGTGTATGTGGAAAAAGATTTTCTCCCACTCTGTAGGCTCTCTTTTCACATTATCGATTGTTTCCTTTGCTGAGAAAAAGCTTTTTAGTTTGAATTTATCCCATTTATCGATTCTTGCTTTTATTTCTTGCTCTCAGTAGTTACAATTCCTGGTACAAAAAAATAAAATAAGAGGTGAATACAATAGTATATGGTTTATATTTTCATAACACTTTTTAAAAATTCACTGCAACATTAGGGAAAAATTATGTACGTCAGGTGTTCATATATAGCACATAGTAGGTATTCATAAATATTCTAAATTACTGCTCTTGGGCATCTTAAAAAACGTCATTCTCTAAATAATTGATTGCCTTTTAGGGCAAACACGTTTTTAGTAGGTTTTAATCAGGCTCGGTGGATTTTATTCTCAAATGTTACATTTTTTATTAATGGAACTAGTCTTATTTTAGAGAGTTAACTGCTTTTCAGTAAGATTTATTCCTGTGAACCAAAGGATAGAAAAGTAGTATTCTGAGAGATCATTTAAGTATAACATATTTGTACTTTTGGGTTTTGGAGTATATTTTTTACTATTTTAGGAGTAATAGAGCATTTTATACCATATTTGTATCTCTTTATTTGGCGTTTGTAATTAACACTTCTTGTGTGCACATTTTATTTAAAGATTTAAGTGAAGTTAAAAGGTACCAGAGAACAGAGGTATACAATTAGTTGTTTTAGAAATCCTATAAAGACTTTATGCAGTGAGGTGGGGCATTGGTGTTCTAATGAAAGACACATTTCTGCCACAGTTATTTTATAAATCTCCACATAACTGGAAGATATTCTGATGCCCTTAAAATCAGTATCAGAGAACTTCTATATAGTTTGTTTATCTATCTATTTAGTTACGTATGTATGTATGTATGTGCTGGGGATTGAACCAGAACCTCACACATGCCAGGCATGCACTCTACCTCCAAGCTATATCCGAGCCTGAGTACTATTACTTTAAGAGTGTAAGGATGAGCATTGCAAGTATGAGGTGAAATGAAGATGAAATTTTCTGTAATACTTAGAAGCAGATCATTTTATCTAAAAAAGCAATCTAGAACACCTTCTTGTTTATTGGTAACATTAAATACAGGTATTTTGAAATCAGTTTAAAACACAAAAAAAAGATTAAAGCCTTTGTGGTGTTTCTAACCCAGTTGTTGCTGACAGTACCCTTTGACCATGTTGGTTGTCCTTGCATCTCAGGTTAGTGTCTTTCTGTGAGGCCATTCGAGGGAGACATCCACTGGCACTTGGAAGGAAGGTACTGACTGACATTGCCAGTGAATTAAGAACTGCCTCTAATTCTTTGCTTCTCTGAACTCCCCAGGAACTGATCGACTACCTGCGCACACATTCTCACAGTGCAGTGTACGCCACATCCCTGTCACCCCCTGTGGTGGAGCAGATCATCACCTCTATGAAGTGCATCATGGGGCAGGATGGCACCAGCCTTGGTAAGTCTTTTTTTTCTTGAAACATTTTCTACACTCAGTGGATATTTAGCAACCAAATATGCTCTTTTTGTTAAGCTTTTTTCCTAAGAATAAGGAGTCAGGTTCCTGAGGGGCAGAGTTGGCAGGCTTGTGAGGCCATGGTTTCCATGGGCACTTTTCAGTGTTTTAGATACACATGTGCTGAGAACTCTCCTGGCTCCCTTCCTGCAGAATTTTCTGTTTACAGATGGCAAAGCCTTCCTCTCACTGTCCTACATGCCCTCCTAACTTATAAGTAGCATGCCTTCAGGATCTTTCTTAATTGCATGATCTTACTGAAGACATAATTTATCGTGTAATGATGTTTCATTAATAGCTTATGTAAGAACTGCTCTTTCCATGAATAAGTATCCTTGACGTAACACCTTCTAAAAGAGTTTCTAATTTAACATGCAGTAGATAATGAAGGTCATCCTGAACCTGTTTATTTTGTCTTTGGTGGAATTTATAATCCAAACTAGATGCCTTGACTTGAGCACTGAAGTGAAATAAAGTATTACGTTCACTTTCTGATATTTGGCTTTTATTTTGTGTCACCAGAGGGCAGTGTTGACTATAAATCAGTTATAACAAAATTGAGTTTTTGTGGGGTTTTCTTTTGTGTGTGTTGCTGGGGATTGAATCCAGGGCCTTGTGCAAGCAAGGCAAACACTCTCCTTATACTGAGCTATATCCCAGCCCCTAAAATTGAGTTTTTGTTGTTTTTGCTTTAAAAAGTATTTCCATTGCAAGTGTGAGACATGTATTTAATTTTACTTGCTACTCTTTTTTTGCTTTTTTTTTACTTGTGCCTCTGAACATTTTTTTTTTAATTGTAAACAAATGGAATACATGTTTGTTTCTCTGTTTGTACACGGAGTAAAGGCATACCATTTGTGTAATCATAAATTTACATAGGGTAATATTGTTTGATTCATTCTGTTATTTTTTTCCTTCCTCCCATCCCTCCCACCCCTCTTTTCCCTCTATACAGTCCTTCCTCCCTCCATTCTTGCCCCCTTCCCTAACCCTAACTCTAACCCTAACACTAACCCCTCCCACCCCCCCGTTTTGTGTCATCATCCACTTATCAGCGAGATCATTCGTCCTTCGGTTTTTTGCTTTTTTTGCTTTTAAAAGAGTGACTTTTAAATTTTTTTAAAAAGCCCTTTATTTTATTTATTTATTTTTATGTGGTGCTGTGGATCAAACCCAGTGCCTCACACATACTAGGCAAGCACTCTCCCACTGAGCTACAACTCCAGCCCTTTAAGAGTGACTTTTATAAAGGATTTTGTATTATTAGCCTTGAGCGCTTCACTCTATGGTTGTATAATATTTGAAGATTGATTTGGTTTGTGCTGAAAAACAAGAATAAAGTGGTACATGTGATTTTGATTAAAGTTCTTTTCTTAAATCAAAATTTTACCTTAATATTTTTTCTGATCAGTTATAGATCCTTGTTATTTCTTGTGAACCATTTTTAGAAAAAGTGTGAACCTTTTTAATTTCATGAATTTGTTTCTTCAGAAAGAAAATATTTCATTAATGTTGCATACACACAGCATTAGGGCCTCATGAGTACAAATAGCTACAACTTTCTTTCCTCTTTCTGATGTGGTGTTATTGGAAAGAAAATGCTTTGGTCAGAGAGAGAGAGGGGATGGGGGAGAGGGAGAGAACGAACATGCATATTAGCATTTCTTGTGTTCCTTTACTAGGTATGTTCACCTTATTGGTACAGAGCACAAACTTAGGTGCCTAGGAAAGAACTGACACCTTTCAGAGTTAATGTTGAATCGCTTCTTTGCCTTTTCCTGGTGTGTGAATCTGTGTGGTGCATTACTTCTGGGTAAATGACTTGTCTGTGCTAACAAATGACATATCATGAGAAATTAAGTGTGGTGATTAGAGAAAGACTTGGGCAGCACTTGTTTCCAGTTCTTTCCTCTCCAATCACCCCAAAGCTTCATGGCACAACACAACAGTTATCATGCTCAGATTCTGTGGGTCAGGAATTCAGTCAGGGCATAGCAGGGACAGCTTGACTTGCTTGTGTCTGGGGCCTCCTTGGAAGACTCAAGTGCTAGAAGACTTAGGTGATTGGGGCCAGGGATCATCTGGCCACTTCTTCACTCACATGTCACCTGGGCTAAAGTGACCTAGGCTAAGTAAGGCTTAGCCGCGACCTTCATGTTTTCTCTCCATGTGACATGGTGACTGGTTACTGGTCACTGTGAAAGGACACTTTAGAGAGCAGGCATTCCAAAAGAACCTGGCTGAAACTGCATGACCTTTTCTGATCAATTGTTAAACAATCTCATGACTAAGGCCAGGCCATAATGAAGAGGACAGGAGATTAGACTACACTTCCCCTGGGGAGACATATCAAAGAATTTGTGGCCATTTTTAGAACTGTCCCTACTAACTTCTTTTTTCAACCTTTATTTTATTTATCTATTTATTTATTTTTATGTGGTGCCGAGGATCGAACCCAGTGCCTCACACATGCTAGGTAAGCACTCTACCACTGAACCACAACCCTAGCCCCCTACCAATTTTTAAATAACATCTTTTAAAAATTATTCCCTGAGGTCTGGGGTTGTGGCTCAGTGGTAGAGCACTTGTCTAGCACGTGTGAGGCACTGGGTTCAATCCTCAGCACTGCATAAAAATAAATATAATAAATGTATTATGTCCATCTTACAATTATTTAAAATTTTTTTAACTTATTCCCTGAAACTTTTAATTAGCATGATAAACTTCTATTGGCTACATTCTTTCTCTTATCAATTCAGAGGTCAATACAAACCAAACAAATAGTAGAGATAAATACCTTTTCTCAATAATCCTGCTACCTGACCTAATTGAAGTTGACCTTTTTTTCATCTATTAAGTATTATCTTAATACTTATTTTTATGACATTCTTGAGTGCTTCTTTTTATTGTCCTTGTAGAAAAAAAGCTCTGAACCAAGGCAGTAACCTTTTGATTGTGCCTTAAGGTGATCTTTCTAAAGAGATAACCTGCAGTTAAGTTTTGTAATAGAAATGTTCTGCATCCCTTATGTTCAAGACATTGAATTCATTAATTCCAAAAACATTAAGTATCTTACTGCATGTTAGACTCTGAATCAGAATCCAAAGTGGGAATACACTCAGACTATTTGAATTAAAGCATATACTGGGCAGTACTGAGGATGCAAAGAATGATTGGTAGTTGTGTTGGTCCCAGAGAGCATTGAAGTATAGAACAATTGAAGCTTTGTTAATTACTTACAAATATTTGAGTGCCTTCATTGTGCTAGGTACTGTTCGGGCAGCTGTATTCATCAAAGGATAGAACATCCCCAAATTCCTGGGTTTTCTAGTGGGGGGAGTAAATTATATAATGTGCTAGGAAGTGGTAAGAACTGACAGGTGGTAGATAAGCAGGGCAGGTGTGATTAAGAGGCTGGGGAATCGCTTTGTCATTTTAAAGAGGGTAGGGGTTTCAGATTTAGCAAGAATTTGCAGGAGGTGAGGATTTAGACATGACAGCCCAGGGCCAGAAGTCCCAGAGATGGAGCCAACTTTGTGTTCAAGGAGTAGCAAGGTGGCCCCTGTGACCAGGGTAGATCCCAGTGAGGCAAAATGTGGTCAAATTTGGGGTCACGAGGACAGAGGCTGGGGTGGAAATTCTCATGGAAGGTAGTCTTGTCAGTGTAAGAGGTTTACAGGGGGAAAACCATGGCACACACACTATTTCCCTCATCCTCTGTGGGGTCAGATTCAGACTCTGGAGCAGTGTCCGTGATCTACTCAGTGTTGTTGGACTTGTGCCTGTCTCAGACAGGTTAAGAGTTTCAGTGGTCCTTCACACTTCACGAAATGGCGCAGGAAATAACGTACCCCGTGATGACGTTTTAATGATAACATTTAACCTTTTATCTCACCGTTTAAAAAAGTAATAGACAACATCTCTAGTAATAAGAGAAATGCAAATCAAAACCACCCTAAGATTCCATCTCACCCCAATTAGAATGGCGATTATCAAGAATACAAGCAACAACAGGTGTTGGCAAGGATGTGGGGAGAAAGGTACACTCATACATTGCTGGTGGGGCTGCAAATTAGTGCAGCCATTCTGGAAAGCAGTGTGGAGACTCCTTAGAAAACTTGGAATGGAACCACCATTTGACCCATCTATCCCACTCCTTGGCCTATACCCAAAGGATTTAAAATCAGCATATTATAGAGATACAGCCACATCAGTGTTCATAGCTGCTCAGTTCACAATAGCCAGATTGTGGAACCAACCTAGATGTCCTTCAATTGATGAATGGATAAAGAAAATGTGGTATATATATACAATGGAATATTACTCAGCCATAAAGAATGATAAAATTATGGCATTTGCAGGCAAATGGATGAAACTGGAGAATATCATGCTAAGTGAGATAAGCCAATCTCAAAAAACCAAAGGAAGAATGATATCGCTAATAAGTGGATGAGGACACATAATGTGGGGTGGGAAGAGTTAGTGTTAGGTTTAGAGTTAGGTTTAGGGAGGGGGCAAGAATGGAGGAAGGAAGGACTGTATAGAGGGAAAAGAGGGGTGGGAGGGGTGGGGGGAAGGGAAAAAAATAACAGAATGAATCAAACATTACCCTATGTAAATTTATGATTACACAAATGGTATGCCTTTACGCCATGTACAAATAGAGAAACAACATGTATCCCATTTGTGTACAACAATAAAAAATAAAATAAATAAATAATAAATTTTTAAAAATAAATAAATAAATAAAAAGGAATAGAAAGATACATAGAACTTTTTAACTGTCTTTTCCTGATCCCGTTTCTCCCACGCTCTCCCTAGAGACAGCACTCCCCTTCATCTCCTGCGGTGCCTTTACGCTTTCAGAGTGCCTTTGCCCATCAATAGTGAATGGAGTGTGTGTCCCCCGCTGTGGAAGGCTCACTCTGCTTGCTGTCATAACTCACAGAATGTTTGATATTCAAGTGTCTGAATCAAAACCCACTGTCATAAGTCTCCCCTGGCAGGGGAGGACTGAGGCTGGGGAAGAGGCTGTGGGGTGCGTGTTAGCCAGGCGTCAGCTCTTCTCCTGAGGCGGGCCGTGTCCCTGTCGGCTGGAGTTGTTCAAATATGTTATGCTTCTTTATCTTGGTCACCTTCCCCACGTTATGACAGAAAACATCTCATGACATGTAAAAGCTGTGGGGACAGCGGCTGAACCCACATGCCTACAGAAGTCTCTGCAGGCGAGGGAAGCGTTGAGACAGGTGAGTGCCCGAGTGGAAAACGTAGTGGATTCCATACTGTGCAGTGTCACTGACAAAGGCACACACTGTGTGCAGTTTTGGAGAAATAAAAAGGGCGGGTAGTATTTTTAACGCTTTATATCTTTTTTATTATAACATTAAAGTTACACATAGTAGTTGGGCTCAACCCACCAAACTCACACATGCACAGCATTTGATTTCGGTTCGCGTCCCCCCCATCCCTCTCCCTTTCCTTCCCACCCTCCCTTCTCTCCCTCGTTCTCTTCCTGCCCCCTCTCCCGTCCCCATTCTCTTCTGTACTCTATTAGACTTCCCTCCTGATGCTTTATATTTTATAGAATATACATGGTGGATTGTTGTTAAGGAGTGTTTTAATAGAAGGGGAATTGGAGTTTGGGGATGAGCCACGAACAGTTCATAATAATGTCTTCTGCTACCTGAAAATTTACACCTTAACATACTCTTAAGAACATACCAGATTCCAATAATGAAGGTTTTCTATATTGTGTTTTTATTTCTTTATTTCTTATTTACTTACTATGTATTTGTTCTGTTTTCTTTTAATTAATTAATTAATTAATTTTTATTTGTTCTAATTTGTTGTACATGACAGTTGTTTTGGTACTGGAGATTGAACCCAGGGACCCTTTACCTCTGACTAGACCTCCCGACCTTTTTATTTTTAATTTTGAGACAGTGTCTTGCTAAGTTGCTGAGACTGGCCTCAAACTTGCAATCCTCCTGCTTCAGCCTCCCAAATCTTTGGAATTACAGGTGCGCATCATCATTCCCAGCTCTATGTTATGTTTTTCAATGTTACATGAATTGGTCCTATTGTGCAAATCTTACTGCAGCTTGCTTTATTTGCTTCATATTGTATCTATTTCCGTTGTCCCTGTTGAGTGTGAGGTTCTCATTCATTGACTGCTGTATAGTATTCCAGATAGTATTACCACACTTTTTTGTTCATTACTGGTGAATGTTTGGATTATTAGAGCTATTTTTATTTATTTATTTATTTTGATTTTTAAATTTATTTTTATTGTACACAAATGGGATACATATTGTTTCTCGGTTTGTACATGAAGTAAAGGCATACCATTTGTGCAATCATTCATTCACATAAGGTAATAGTGTTGATTCATTCTGTTATTTCCCCCCCACCCCTCCCACCCCTCTTTGCCCTCTACCAGTCCCTCCTTCCCCCATTCTTGCCTCCCTCCCACCCCCCACTATATCTCATCATCCACTTGTCAGCAAGATCATTCGTCCTTTGGTTTTTTGAGATTGGTTTATCTCAGCGTGATATTCTCCAATTTCATCCATTTGCCTGCAAATGCCATAATTTTATTATTCTTTATGCTGAGTAATATTCCATTGTGTGTATATATATATATATACATATATATATATATATATACACCACAGTTTCTTTATCCATTCATCAATTCAAGGACATCTAGGTTGGTTCCACAATCTGGTTATTGTGAATTGAGCAGCTATGAACTTTGATGTGGCTGTATCTCTGTAATATGCTGATTTTAAGTCCTTTGGGTATAGGCCAAGGAGTGGGATAGCTGGTCAAATGGTGGTTCCATTCAGTTTTCTAAGGAATCTTCACACTGCTTTTCAGAGTGACTGCACTAATTTGCAGCCCCACCAGCAATGTATGAGTGTACCTTTTCCCCCACATCCTCTCCAACACCTATTGTTGCTTGTGTTCTTGATAATCGCCATTCTAATTGGGGTGAGATGGAATCCTAGGGTAGTTTTGATTTGCATTTCTCTTATTACTAGAGATGTTGAACATTTTTTCATATATCTGTTGATTGCTTGTAGATCTTCTGTGAAGTGTCTGTTCATTTCCTTAGCCCATTTGTTGATTGGGTTATTTGTAGTCTTGGTGTAGAGTTTTTTGAGTTCTTTCTAGATTCTGGAGATTAGTGCTCTATCTGAAGTATGATTGGCAAAGATTTTCTCCCACTCTGTAAGCTCTTTCTTCGCATTGCTGATAATTTCCTTGCTGAGAGAAAGCTTTTTAGATTGAATCTATCCCAGTTATTGATTCTTGCTTTTATTTCTTGTGCTATGGGAGTCCTGTTAAGGAAGTCTGATCCTAAGCCAACATGTTGGAGATTTGAACCTCCTTTTTCTTCTATAAGATGAAGGGTCTGTGGTCTGATTCCAAGGTCCTTGATCCATTGTGAGTTGAGTTTTGTGCATGGTGAGAGATACGGGTTTAGTTTCATTCTGCTGCTTATGAATTTCCAGTTCTCCCAGCACCATTTGTTGAAGAGGCTATCTTTTCTCCATTGCATATTTTTGGCCCCTTTGTCTAATATGAGAAAATTGTATTTGGGTTTGTGTTCATGTCCTCTATTCTGTACCATTGATCTACCTGTCTATCTTGGTACCAATACCATGCCATTTTTGTTACTATTGCTTTGTAGTATAGTTGAAGTTCTGGTATTGTGATGCCCCCTGCTTCACTCTTCATGCTAAGGATTGCTTTAGCTATTCTGGGTTTCTTATTCTTCCAGATGAATTTCATGATTGCTTGCTCTATTTCTGTAAGGTACATCATTGGGATTTTAATTGGAATTGCATTAATCTGTATAGCACTTTTGGTAGTATGGCCATTTTGACAATATTAATTCTGCCTGTCCAAGAACATGGGAGATCTTTCCATCTTCTAAGGTTTTCTTTAATTTCCTTCTTTAGTGTTCTGCAGTTTTCATTGTAGACATCTTTTACCTCTTGTTAGATTGATTCCCAAGTATTTTATTTTTTTTGAGACTGTTGTGAATGGAGTAGTTTTCCTAATTTCTCTTTCAGAGGATTCATCACTTATGAATAGAAATACATTAGATTTATGAGCATTGATCTTATATTCTGCTACTTTACTGAATTCACTTATGAATTCTAAAAGTTTTCTGGTGGAATTTCCTGGTTCCTCTAAATATATAATCATGTCATCAGCAAACAGGGATAGTTTGAGTTCTTCTTTTCCTATCTGTATCCCTTTAATTTCCTTGGTCTGTCTAATTGCTCTGGCTAGAGTTTTAAGGACAATGTTGAATAGAAGTGGTGAAAGAAGGCATCCCTGCCTTGTTCCAGTTTTTAAGGGGAATGCTTTCAGTTTTTCACCATTTAGCATGGTATTGGCCATGGGTTTAGCATAGATAGCCTTTACAATGTTAAGGAATGTTCCCACTATCTCTATTTTTTCTAGTGTTTTGAGCATGAAGGGATGCTGTATTTTATAAAATGCTTTTTCTGCATCTATGGAAATAATCATGTGATTCTTAACTTTAAGTCTGTTGATATGGTGAATTACATTTCTTGATGTTGAACCAACCTTGCATCCCAGGATAAAACCCACTTGATCATAGTGCTCTGTCTTTTTAATATATTTTTGTATGTGATTTGCTAAGATTTTGTTGAGAATTTTTGCATCAATGTTCACTAAAGATATTGGTCTGAAATTTTCTTTCCTTGATGTGTCTCTGTCTGGTTTAGGTATCAGGGTGATATTGGCTTCATAGAATGAGTTTGGGAGGGTTCCCTCCTCTTCTATTTCATGGAATACTTTGAGAAGTATTAGAATGAGCTCTTCTTTAATGGTTTTGTAGAACTCGGCTGAGAACCCTTCTGGTCCTGGACTTTTCTTTGTTGGTAGGCTTTTGATGACTTCTTCTATTTCATTACTTGAAATTAATTGATCTATTTAAATTGTGTATGTCCTCCTGGTTCAGTTTAGGTAATTCATATGTCTCTAGAAACTTATTGATATCTTAATATTTTCTATTTTGTTGGAGTATAGATTTTCAAAATAGCTTCTAATTATGTTTTGTATTTCACTCGTTTCTGTTGTGATATTTCCTTGTTCATTCAAAATTTTAGTAATTTGAGTTTTCTCTCTCCTCTTTGTTAGTGTGGCTAAGGGTTTATCAATTTTGTTTATTTTTTCAAAGAACCAACTATTTATTTTGTCAATTTTCTCGATTGTTTCTTTTGTTTCAGTTTCATTGATTTCAGCTCTGATTTTAACTATTTCCTGTTTTCTACTATTTTTGGTGTTGCTCTGTTCTTTTTCTAGGGCTTTGAGCTGTAGTGTTAGGTCATTTATTTGTTGATTTTTTTTTTCTTCTCTTATTGAATGCGTTCCATGAAATAAATTTTACTCTTAAGTACTGCTTTCATAGTGTCCCAGAGATTTTGATATGATGTTTCTTTGTTCTCGTTTACCTCTAAGAATTTTTTAATTTCCCTCCTGATGTCTTCTGTTATCCATTCATCATACAATAGCGTATTATTTAATCTCCAGGTGTTGGAGTAGTTTCTGTTTTTTATTCTGTCAGTTATTTCTAATTTCAATCCATTATGATCTGCTAGAATACAAGGTAGTATCTCTATCTTTTATTTGCTAACATTAGCTGTGTGGCATAAAATATGGTCTATTTTAGAGAAGGATCCATGTGCTGCTGAGAAGAAAGTGTATTTGCTCTTTGTTGGATGGTATTTTCTACATATGTCTGTTAAATCTGAATTATCAATTGTTGAGACCTATGGTTTCTTTGTTCAGTTTTTGTTTGGAAGATCTATCCAGTGTTGCGAGAGGTGTGTTAAAATCACCTAGTATTATTGTGTTGTGGTCTATTTGATTTCTGGAATTGAGAAGAATTTGTTCGATGGTACATGGATGAGCCACTGGTTGGGGCATATTTATGATTGTTATATCTTACTGATTTATGGTTCCCTTAAGCAGTATGAAATGTCCTTCTTTATCCCTTCTGACTAACTTTGACTTGAAGTCCACATTATCTGATATGAGGATGAGTAGTTTGGCTTTTTTGCTGAGTCCATGTGCATGGTATGTTTTTTCCCATCCTTTCACCTTTAGTCTATGTGTGTCTCTTTCTATGAGATGAGTCTCTTGCAGGCAGCATATTGTTGGATCTTTCTTTTTAATCCAATCTGCCAGTCTATGTTTTTTGATTGATGAGTTCAGGCCATTAACATTCAGGGTTATTATTGAGATATGATTTGTATTCCCGGTCATTTGGCTAATTTTTGTTTTTTGACACGACTTTGTTTCTCCTTGATTTGGCTATTCCTTTAGGATAGTTCCTCCCTTTGCTGATTTGCATCGTTGTTTTTCATCTCTTCCTCATGGAATATTTTGCTGAGAATGTTCTGTAATGCCGACTTTCTTTTTGTATATTCTTTTAGCTTTTGTTTATCATGGAAGGATTTTATTTCATCATCAAATCTGAAGGTAAGTTTTGCTGGGTAGGATTCTTGGTTGGCATCTGTTTTCTTTCAAGGCTTGAAAAATGTTGTTCCAGGCCCTTCTAGCTTTTAGGGTCTGGATTGAAAAATCTGCTGATGTCCATATTGGTTTCCCCCTGAATGTAATTTGTTTCTTTTCTCTCGCAGCCTTTAAAATTCTGTCTTTATTTTGTATGTTAGGTATTTTCAGTATAATGTGCCTTGGTGTGGGTCTGTTGTAATTTTGTGTATTTGGAGTCCTATAAGCCTCTTGTACTTGATTTTCCAATTTTCAGATTTGGAAAATTTTCTGATATTATTTCATTGAATAGATTGTTCATTCCTTTGGTTTGTTTCTCTGTGCTTTCCTCAATCCCAATGATTCTTAAATTTGGCCTTTTCATGATATTCCATAATTCTTGTAGATTCTGTTCATGATTTCTTACCATCTTCTCTGTTTGGTCAACTTTGTTTTCAAGATTAAATATTTTTTCTTTCAATGTCTGAGGTTCTGTCTTCCAGGTGTTCTATCCTATTGGTTATGCTTTCTATGGAGTTTTTAATTTGGTTTATTGTTTCCTTCTTTTCAAGGATTTCTGTTTGTTTGTTTGTTTGTTTCAGTATCTCTAATTCTTTATTGAATGATCTTTCGCTTCCTGTATTTGCTCTTTTAACTGTTGATTGGTGCGATCATTCAGTGCCTACATTTGCTCTTTCATCTCATCGTTTGCTCCCTGATCATTTTAATTATGTACTTTCTGAACTCCCTTTCTGACATTTCTTCTACCATGCTGTCATTGGATTTTATTGGTGTAGCATCTAGTTTTGTTTGGGACATTTTCTTCCCTTGTTTTCTCATATTGGTCAGGTATCAGTGGAACGCTGAGATTTTGTAGATTTCCTCTATTGACTTATAGTATCCCTGTAGAATTCCAGTGTATCACCTCCTAGCCTTCAGTAGCCTGAAATCTTAGAGGAACTTGATAATGCAGTGATCCACAAGAAAGCTGCCACTCTAGAGGTAGTGGCCTTCAGATGGGGTATATTCCCTGCTGGTGGGCAGAGGCGCCTCCACTTGTTGACCTATGGTCGGCCAAAGGGGGACTAGACTGCGGTCTGAGGCATGGCTGGTCTGGGCCTGTGAATCTGGTTCTACCACCCTGGTGGGAAAGCCTTGCCTGGTGAGGAAGGCTCACCTGTTGGGGACGTCTTGCTGGTCAGCTCCCCTCCTAGAAATTCCCCTCGATCCAGAACTACTGCCTGGGCTCAGTAGCCCTCCTCTACAACGTTCCCAGGGGCCCGGACCTACCTCCAGGGCCAGGGAGCCTTGCCCTGCGCTGAACATCTCCTCCTTCGAGAAGCCGCCTAGGGTCCTTCTAGAGCTATTTTTAAATGTTACTTAACACTGCAACAATAATCTTTGTATATGTCTCCTTTGTGAGGTTCTTCAGGGTGTATGTACCTTGCAGTGATGTTGGTGGACATCTTTAGAGACTTCTGAATTCTTTCCACTGGCTCCTATGTTTCAAGATTCCTTGCCCATTACCAGTATGTGACCAGACTTAGTGAAGCACCATAAGTACTGTCTTAAGTTTATGAACAAACGTTCAAGTTTAAGAAAAGTTTTCTAAATTTATAAAGGTAACTAGCCACTAGAAGAATTAAAAATAGTAATACAAAAATGGATGGTGTTTTGTGGAGGTAAGGTGGAATGTAGGAGAAGTATGAAGGCCTCCCCTAGACATTATCTAGGGTTGAAGACACAAAAAGCAGAGGTCTTCATCAACACTGGTGCCAGAAAAGCCAGGCACAGATTTTCTGGGAATGGGGGTGGAGGTGACTAGTGGGTGGGTAAAATGTTTATTTTCATTTAATAATATTCTATGATATTAAAACTTTGCATGCAAATATATTGCGTTTATGATCAAAACTTTTCTTTTGATAGATTGTAGACAGTATATTAAACACTTATATGGAAATAAAGCCTGCTTTTAAAATAAGGTTGAAAGTAAGCCAAACACACACATGAATAGTATGTGGTTGGTGTTAACAAAGGTTTCCGTCTTTCATGCTCTTGGTGAGCGGGTAGCACCTTCAGGAAAGTCTCAGCAGGCAAGGGAAGATGAGATCCATGGCCACTTTGCTTTTCAAGCACTCTGTTCTCCTTCCTCCTGCCCTCCCTGCATTTCCCCGCCAGTTCCTGTCCTTCTCCAAGGAAGAGAGGGACATGTGACCATTGCCCAGTGGAGCAGCAGGTGACCTAGCAGTGAATGGAGATTGGGTCAACAGTGTGCTTGGGCCTTGAATGGCATTGTTGAGTTAGAATAGGCTGGTGAGTAGAGAAAACCAGGCATGAGACATTCCAGCAAATTCCACTGGACACATAAATTTAGCTTTTTTTTTTTTTTTCTTTTTCTTTTCTTTTCTTTCTTCTTCTTTTTTTTTTTTTTTTTTTTGTGATAGCACCTTCACCTTCCATTTTTTTTTATTTTTTTAATTTTAATTTTTATGTTTACAAACTGTATTTTGATTCATTGTACACAGATGGGTATACCTTTTCATTTCTATGGTTGTACACAATGTAGATTCACACCATTTGTGTAATCATTCGTGTACACAGGGTAATAATGTCTGTCTTGGTTCACTGTCTTTCCTTCCCCCACTTCCTCTCTCCCCATTTCTCTCTAAATCCAAAGTTCCTCCATTCTTCTCTTACCCCCCACTACCACCCATCTGTTATGTATCATCATCCACTTATCAGAGAAAACATTTGGCCTTTGGTTTTTTTGGGGATTGGCTTGTTTCACTTAGCGTGATATTCCCCAACTCCATCCATTTACCAGCAAATGCCATAATTTTATTCTTCTTTATGACTGAGTAGTATTCCTTTGTATATATATACCACAGTTTCCTTATCCATTCATCAATTGAAGGGCATCTAGGTTGGTTCCACAATCTAACTATTGTGAATTGAGCAGCTATAAACATTGATGTGACTCCTTTATTGTAGTACGCTGGTTTTAAGTCCTTTAGGTATAATCGAGGAGTGGGATAGCTGGGTTAAATGGTGGGTCCATTCCAAGTTTTCTGAGGCGTCTCCCTACTGCTTTTCCAGAGTGGCTGCACCAATTTGCAATCCTGCCAGCAATGTATGAGTGTGCCTTTTCCCCCACATCTACGCCAACACTTATTTTTGCGTATGTTCTTGATAATAGCCATTCTAATTGGAGTTAGATGAAATCTTAGGGTGGTTTTGATTTGCATTTCCATAATTACTAGAGATGATGAGCACTTTTTCATATATTTGTTGATGACTTGTGTATCTTCTTCTGTGAAGTGTCTGTCCAGTTCCTTACCCCATTTATTGATTAGTGCTCTATCTGAAGTGTGTGTGGAAAAGATTTTCTCCCACTCTGTAGTTTCTCTCTTCACATTATTGTTTCCTTTGCTGAAAAAAAGCTTTTTAGTTTGAATCCATCCCATTTATTGATTCTTGCTTTATTATTTTTTGTGCTCTGGGAGTCTCATTAAGGAAGTCTGGGCCTAAGCCAACAGGATGAAGATTTGGGCCTACTTTTTCTTATGTTTGGTAAAGGGTCTTGGGTTTAATTCCTAGATCCTTGGTCCATTTTGAGTTGAATTTTGGACAGGGTGAGAGATAGGGGTTTAATTTCATTTTACCACATATGGATTTCTGGTTTTACCAGCACCATTTGTTGAACAGGCTATCTTTTCTCCATTGTATGCTTTTGGCACCTTTGTCTAGTATGAGATAACTGTACTTATGTGGGTGTGTCTCTGTGTCTTCTATTCTGTACCATTGGTCTACCTGTCTATTTTGGTGCCAATACCGTGCCGTTTTTGTTACTGTTGCTCTATAGTAGAGTTTAAGTTCTGGTATTGTGATACCTCCCACATCATTCTTCCTGCCCAGGATTGCTTTGGCTATCCTGGGTCTTTTATTCTTCCAGATGAATTTCATGGTTGCTTTCTCTATTTTTATGAGAAATGTCATTGGGATTTTAATTGGAATTGCATTAAATCTGTGTATGGAGTATGACCATTTTGACAATATTTATTCTGTCTATCCAAGAACATGGGAGATATTTCCATCTTCAAAAGTTTTCTTTAATTTCCTTCTTTAGTGTTCTGTAGTTTTCATTGTAGAATCTTTCACCTCTTTTGTTAGATTGATTCCCAAGTATTTTATTTTTTTTGAGACTATTGTGAATGGAGTAGTTTTCCTAATTTCTCTTTCAGAGGATTCATCACTTATGGATAGGAAATGCATTAGATTTATGTGTGTTGATTTTATATCCTTCTACTTTGCTGAATTCATTTATTAATTCTAGAAGTTTTCTGGTGGAGTTTTTTGGATCCTCTAAATATAGAAATCATGTCGTCGGCAAATAGTGATAGCTTGAATTCTTTTCCTGTTTGTATCCCTTTTATTTCTTTGGTCTGTCTAATTGCTCTTGCTAGTATTTCAAGGACGATATTGAATAGAAGTGGTGAAGGAGGGCATCTCTGTCTTTTTCCAGTTTTTAGAGGGAATGCTTTCAGTTTTTCTGCATTAAGAATGATGTTGTCTGTGGGCTTAGCATAAATAGCCTTTACAATGCTGAGGTATGTTTCTACTATCCCTATTTTTTTCCTCACATTTTGAGCATGAAGGGGTGTTGAATTTTATCAGACACTTTCTCTGCATCTATTGAAATAATCATATGATTCTTAACCTTAAGTCTATTGATGTGATGATTTACATTTATTGATTTCCAGTTGTGGAACCAACCTTGCATCCCTGGGATGAATCCCACTTGATTGTGGTGCACTATCTTCTTAATATGTTTTTGTGTGCAGTTTGCCACAAGTTTGTTAAGGATTTTGCATCAATGTTCATCAGGGAGATTGGTCTAAAATTTTCTTTCCTTGATGCGTCTGTCTGGTTTTAGTATCAAAGTGATACTAGCTTCATAGAATGAGTTTGGAAAGGTTCCCTCTTTTTCTATTTTGTGGAATACTTTGAGGAGTATTGGTATAAGTTCTACTTTGAAGGTGTTGAAGGACTCAGCTGAGAATCTGTCTAGTCCCAGACTTTTCTTGGTTGGTAGGTTTTTGATGGCTTCTTCTATTTCATTGCTTGAAACTGATCTGTTTAAATTGTGTATGTCCTCCTGGTTCAGTTTGGGAGGATCATATGTCTCTAGATATTTGTCGATGTCTTTATATTTTGTATTTTGTTGGAGTGTGGATTTGCAAAATAGCCTCTCATTGTGTTATGTATTTCAGTGGTGTCTGTTGTGATATTTCCTTTTCCTTCCCAAATTTTAGTAATTTGAGTTTTCTCTCTCTTTCTCTTTGTTAGTGTGGCTAAGGGTTAATCTATTTTGTTTACTTTTTCAAAGAACCAACTTTTTGTTTTGTCAACTTTTTGAATTGTTTCTTTTTTTTTCAGTTTCATTGATTTCAGCTCTGATTTTAATTATTTCCTGTCTTCTACTTTTGGTGTTGTTCTGTTCTTCTTTTTCTAGGGCTTTGAGATGTAATGTTAGGTCATTTAGTTGTTGACTTTTTATTCTTTTCTTGAATGCACTCCATGCATTGAATTTCCCTCTTAGTACTGCTTTTATTGTATCCCAGAGATTTTGATATGATGTATTGTTGTTCTCATTTACCTCTAAGAATTTTTTTCTCCTCCCTGATGTCTTCTGTTATCCATACTTCATTCACTAACTTATCATTTAGTTTCCAGGTGTTGGAGTAGTTTTTGTTTTTTTATTTTATCATTGATTTCTAATTTCATTCCATTTTGATCTGATAGAATACAAGTAGGATCTCTGTATCTTTGTATTTGTTGAGGGCTTCTTTGTGGCATAAACTATGGTATGTTTTGGAGAAGGATCCATGTGCTTCTGAGAAGAAAGTGTATTTACTCATTGATGGATAGAATATTTTATATATGTCTGTTAAGTCTAAGTTATTGATTATGTTATTGAGTTCTATGGTTTCTTTGTTCAGGTTTTATTTGGAAGATCTATCCAGTGGTGAGAGCGGTGTGTTAAAGTCACCCAGAATTATTGCGTTACTGTCTCTTTGTTTCCTGGAATTTGAAGGATTTTTTTGATGTACATGGATGCACCATTGTTTGGGCATAAATATTTATGATCAGTATATCTTCCTGATTTATGGTTGCCTTAAGCACTATGAAATGTCATTCTTATCTCTTCTAACTTTGGCTTGCAGTCCTTCTTTTTTACTGAGTTCATGTGCATGGTATGCTTTTTTCCATCCTTTCACCTTTAGTCTGTGGATGTCCTTTTCTATGAGATGAGTCTCTTGAAGGCAGCATATTGTTGGGTCTTTCTTTTTGATCCAATCTGCCAGTCTGTGTCTTTTGATTGACAAGTTTAGGTCATTAACATTCAGGATTATTATTCAGCTTTGATTTGTATTCCCGAGGGGAGATAGCTCAGCTGGTAGAGTGCTTGTCTTGCAAGCACAAGGCCCTGAGTTCGATCCCCGGTACCGCAAAAAAAAAAAAAAAAAAAAAAAAAAAAATTGATTTGTATTCCCAGTCATTTGGGCTTATTTTTGGTTTTTAACTGTCCTTTAGGATAGTTCCTCCCTTTGCTGACTTATATTTGTCATTTTTCATTTGCTTCTCATGGAATATTTTGCTCAGAATGTTCTGTAGTACAGCCTTTCTATTTGTAAATTCTTTTAACTTTTGTTTATCATGGAAGGATTTAATTTTGTCCTCAAATCTGAAGGTAAGTTTTGCTGGGTATAAGATTCTTGGTTGGCAACTATATTCTTTCAGAGTTTGAAATATGTTGTTCTAGGCCCTTCTGGCTTTTAGGGCTTGGGCTGAGAAATCTGCTGATATCCATATTGGTTTCCCCCTATACGCAATCTGATGCTTTTCTATCGCAGCCTTTAAAATTCTGTCTTTATTTTGAGTGTCAGGCATTTTCATTATAATATGCCTTGGTGTGGATCTGTTGTAATTTTGTACATTTGGTGTTCTGTAAGCCGTTTGTATTTGATTTTCTATCTTGTTCTTCAGTTTTAGGAAATTTTCTGATATGATTTCATTGAGTAGGTTGTTATGCCTTTGGTTTGTATCTCTGTGCCTTCCTCAATCCTAATTATTCTTAAATTTGGTCTTTTCATGATGTCCCATAGTTCTTGGAGATTCCCGTTCATGATTTCTTACCATCTTCTCTGTTTGGGCAACTTTATTTTCAAGATTAAATATTTTGTCTTCATTGTCTGAGGTTCTGTCTTCCAAGTGGTCTAGTCTGTTGGTGATACTTTCTATTGAGTTTTTTATTTGGTTTATTAGTTCCTTCATTTCAGGGACTTCTGTTTGTTTGTTTGTTTGTTTGTTTTCCAGAATCTCTGTCTCTTTGTTGAAATGATCTTTTGATTCCTGCTCTTTTAACTGTTAATTGGAATGATCGCTCAGTGCCTGCATTTGCTCTTTTATCTCATCCTTTGCTTTGTGGATCATTTTAATTATGTATATTCTGAACTCCTTTTCTGACATTTCTTCTACCATGCTGTCATTGGGTTCTATTAATATAGAATCTTGGTTTGTTTGAAACACTTTCTTCCCTTGTTTTTTCATGTTGTTTGTGTATCTTCCCCTCTAGCAGTGTGGATCTGGGGTATTAATAGAGCTAGAAAAATAAAGGAATAAAAACTTAAATATTTCAAAATGGAGGAAAAAAAATCTACACTATAAAAGTCATGTACTGTTCAAACCTCCCAGTCTTCAGTAGCCTGATACATGAGAGGTACCTGACCATGAACTTCCAGTCTCCAGCAGATGTTTCAGGATGGGAATTACCCCTCCTGAAGATGGCGGCGGCTTCTTCCGGGATAATTCAGGATGGCTGCCCTCACTTTCAAAGTGTTTGCGAATGGGGAGCTGCAGCACCAGTGCCAACTGGGTAAGGGTGCCAAGTTCACATGGGGCGTGGGCATGCTGGGGTCTTAAAGGCTGGGTGCAGTCAGTTGGGCTGGGGGTCCTGCAGTTCCTGGCTATTGTCCCAAAATGGCAGCAGCTATGTGTAACCAAACCTGTGGGCACTGTGACAATGGACATCCAGGCAACAGCAGACAACATGTGATCCACTGGTGAGGGATGACCAGCAGATGGACCGCAGGCAGTGGGTGATGGGTAGGTGAAAGACAGGCAATGGGCAGGCAAAAGGCAGGCACATGGGCAAATGGTGAATGATAGGCGGCAGTCAGTGTGTGATCTGCACTCAAAAAGTGGGTGATTGCAGTGGATGAATGATGTAAATAGGTGGGGATCGATGCTCAGCAAAGACTGCCTCACAGAGAAACAGATTTTCCTCTGCTTGAATCCCAAGTTACGGAGCAACAAAGGAACACAGCCTCCCTCTAGTTCACCATCTTGGATCTTGGAAATTCACCTTTTACTTCACATCCAGCAATGAAAATTTAGCTTTAAAATCAATTTATGAATCAATGCAAAATTATCAAGTTCACTAAAATTTTGGTGTTTTTTTTCCATTTTCCAGAGCTGTACTTTGATGAATTTCATTTCTTACTAAAGTTACAGTTAATACAGTTAATAATAGCATGCACTATTTTAGAGTCTGAAATCTAGTATCCTTACAATAAATTTGTTGAATGAGTACACACATGATCCAGAAATATTCAGAGATGGGTGGGTTCTTAAGGTACTTTATTGTAACATTGTTGCATAGTCAAATCTTAAACCAGAATGACCAAGTCATGGAACAGCATAAATTAGACAGGTACATTTTAATAGACAAATTTAAAATGATGACAAATCACTTTCCATATAAAATACTGAGCTTTTATTACTTCTTAGTGTTTTTTTTTTTTTTTGGGGGGGGGCACAGTATTAGGAATTGAACCCAGGGCTTCTTACATGCTAGATAAGCACTCTACTACTCAGCTTGATCTCCAGCCCTTTTTATTTTAGTTTGAGTGGGTCTTGCTGAATTGCCTAAGCTGGCCTTGAATTTGTGATCCTCGTGCCTCAGCCTTAGAACAGCTGGAATTACAGAGTAGCTGTGATTATAGGCATGAACCACCATCCTGGCTAACTTCTTAGTTTTGAAAGGAGAAAGGCCCACTCTGATGGTTGTTGGTGCAGAAGGAAAAAAATGAATGCCTTGGGAAGATTGAGGCTTAATTAAAATTAGATTTGGTCCATTCGAGTTAATTACAGTAATAGACTTGTTAATGATGTGTTAAATGATCACCTAACAAATCCCAGGTAACTGTCAAAAACTAATTTAGGAGATCTGAGGCATTTTTTAAAAAGAAGGATCTCACAATTTCCATGCTAAGGGGCAGAACTGTTGAAAAATCAGCATTTTCAAGGCAGTGCCCCTGATCTCCTGGGGCGGAGGGTGACAGCTTTTAACCCTTCCTCCAAACACCATGCCTTTGAACCCAGGAATTTTTGTCTTCTAAATTTTTTTTCCTTTATTTTCCTGCTTTAAAATAATTTATCTTATAATTAGAAATTCATGCAAATAAAACCTAAGTCTCCTGGTGGGCAGTTTTATTCTTACCCCAGTGCTGTTGAATCCTGTGTCTGATGCTGAGTCAGGCCTGATCCCTTCTGTCTCAGTAGATCACTGACTAGAACCCTACTGTTAAAGCAGTATTTGTTTCCACTTGTCCAGCATTTATCAAGCAACTGTGCTGTGTCTGGTGGGAGGGGTGCTGTGCGAGGTGTGTAGAGTTGAACAGTACATGACCCTTGCCTTTGAAAAAACTTACATTCTAGGGGTAGGGTAAGATTCCTCGGAAGAACTAGTCTCAGAGTCACAGGAAAATATTCTTCCTTTACTCACTTCCTCTTTTCTCAGTTTCCTCCTTCATTCTTCCCTGACAGCCTCTTCCTCCCCCCCTCACCCAACCTTAAGTTTCCTTAAAGTCATCTAATTATGTGAGACAAATTCGGATCTTAAATTCTTTAACAAACTTTCTATGTAAGTGAAATTTGGACCTGGGGTTGTGACTCAGTGGTAGAGTGTTTGCCTAGCATGTGGAATATTGTGTCCATCTACATTTAAAAAAAATTTTTTTCTAAATAAGTGAAAATTTTCTGTGACTTCTATCACTGTAGTAAATTATGCAATCAAAGAAAAATTCCCTTTTATAAATTAGGTTCTTCATTATCTAGCACAAAGGGCCTTTTTAACCAATGGCTTAATAAGCTTTTGAAATCAGAAACTATAAGACCACTTTTTACAGGTGGAGAAATTTGAGCCCACGTACGGTACAAGTTTCCTTAATATCTTGTCTCCAAATTAGATGTAGCTTTCCTAACACTAGCTGCTTATACTTCTGAAGTCACATTAATAATTACTTAACATTTTATTAAAACAGACTAGTTTATAACCTTTTTCTAACTCTCTCGTTTCTGGTCTGCTAATTTTCCAAAGAACAGCTAAGTTTCCTTGTGAGTAAGACTGACAAATGAAAGGCCTTTTGAGCATCTGCCTACCTGTTTCCTCTCCATGGATCAGTGACCCCTTTCACCTCCCTCTCTGTCAGAAATCTATTCTGAACCCTCAAGAGCTTTACACCATGGTCTGTTTCTTCTTCCACTCTCATCTCTTTCTTCCAAATCCAAATGTTAATAAAAGTTTCTTGCAATAAGAAACTCCTTTTGTGTTTTGTTTCAGTTAGAGACTGGCTATTAATGCCCACAGGCAGGAGGCTGGAAGGTAACCTTTGAACAAATGTAGACTTGGCCATTAAGTAGAATATTGTTCTTAGTACAAATCATAAATAAGGAGTGTGAGTATGTTGCTCTGGGGCCGGAAAGGAGCCCTGAATTGAATGTCCTTCCTTTTTTGGAGATATGGTAAGATGATCTGAGGAAACTAAACTCTTGATTAAAGTATTGAGTCCAGTTTTGTTTTTTAATTGAGTAGGTGCATTAACTTAGTTTTATTTCATAATGTGATTTAAAGATTTTTTTTTTCCATACAATTTTCTGTGTTCACGTACCAAGCTGAGACATATCTTTACTTCGGCCTTTTCTTCTGATCACTTCTAATTTGTGAACTTTATAACCCCATCTCTGTTGTTTATTAAAGAACAAAGCTAACTCTGTAAACCCTAACATGATTGACATTATCTCTTTCTCCCAGAATTATTCTTAGTGCTTTGTCTAGGAGACTTGATCCCAGGTGTTCTTCGACTTTGTAATGGTTAATTGCTACACAGATACTTAATGCATATAAGCAAGTAACAAGATAGATGGACTGCTGGACTGCCCTGCCTTAAGAACAAGATACCTACCCTTCTGATAGCTTGCCAGATATGAGAACTTTCCAAAGAAGAATTGCGTTGACTTTTTCTTTCCCCCCTAAAACAGGCAGAGCACAGATTTATTGAAGCAAAAGTGAAAGTACATTCATAAGGTAGACGAGGGGCAGAGGGAGAGAGGTGGCTCCAGGGCCAGAAATGATTTTTTTAAAAAAGAAATGGTCCCTTCTAGTTTTTCTAATATCTAAATATCCAGTTCATATCTCCCTGTCATCTACTTTCCTGGTGGAATGAGGTGTTTAAGAAATAATTGCTTGTGCCCCTTCCTTTTTTAAAATTGCATTTTGTAGTAATGGGAGTTGAACCCAGGGCCGTGCACACGCTAGGCAAGTACTCTACCTCTGAGCTACACCTTCAGTCCCATGACACTTCTTATGCAAGAGAGGCCTGGTGATAGCCATAGGAGGCCACTGCATTGGGGAGAGAGATTGGGCTTACTGACGCCAGCATGGGTAAGTGGGAGTTTATAGCCAAAGTGCAGGGTGCAGGGTAGTGGATGGGCAGTTACTGAGGAAACATCAAGAGTCAAAGGCTCCTTGCTTTCAGAATTCTTGCAGGAGCCAAACCAGGGTGCCACGATATCAGGGGTGATCAGATACCAAGTGCAGGGATTTCCTCCAAACTCCCAAGCAGGACTCCTAGTCATGTTGTAATCCACGAATCTGTAAAGGGAAACTGAAGGTCTGACATAGAAAGCTCTCAGAGGAACATGACTCCAATTTGGTCCAAGAAGTCTGTGTCAAAGCTTTAGAAGGACCTCATTAAGGTGGACTCTTTTAAGCCCCTACACTCAAACTTTGTCCATGGAACTACCTGCATCAGAGCACTTTGAGTACAGTAGTTCTTAACCTTGTTCACAGATGAGAAGGTTGGAAAGTAGTGCCAATGGTAGAGACCCTTTGCAAACCGATTGCCTGTCTGGAGGTAAGCGCTCCCTTGTGTGGTTATTTCAGAGGTGCTCCAGATTCTTCCACTGTAAGCCCAGGTTGAGCATCACTGATGTGGAGTTTGGTAAAAGTGAATATTCTTTCCATGCACTGTGGCACATGCCTGTAGTCTCAGCTACTCGGGAGGCTAAGGCAGGAGGATTGCAAGTTCAAGGCTAGCCTTGACCATGTCTCAAAAAGTAAAAGCATAAGGATTCTAACCTGCTATACCCAGACCACTCATTCTTGGTAGACAAGGCTCTAGAATAAGCATTTTAAAAAACACCTCAGTCAAGGGTTGGGGTTGTGGCTCAGTGGTAGAGTGCTCGCCTGGCACGTGTAAGGCACCAGGTGCAATCCTCAGCACTGCATATAGATAAATAAAATAAAGGTATTGTGTCCATCTGTAACTAAAACATTAAAAAAAAACGCACTCAAAATCAAACATGTTTAAGAGGACTAAGTTTATTTATTTAGTTTTTTTAGAGCTTGTTTACGTCAGAGTAACAAAAGCACCTTTATTGATAATTGGGAAAAGGAAAAGAAACTGGGAGGCAAAATATATTGTCTCTTCCTTTTAAAAGAAAAATGACAGAAATATTTGGTTTGTGGGACAGGAGTTTTATGATAAAGCTGAGTTACTAATTTTCATTGTTTTTTAAAATCTACACAACTGAGACCCTTGTGCTACCTACTAAATGGCTGATGACAAAGGTAGAGAAGTTAAAAACCAGTCAGTGGGGAGAAAGGTGAAACTTGGAGACCTGTGGTCAGGGTTCCTATTAATTGAGAATCCCAAATTCTTCATTACTTAACCAACAAATGGTCTTACCCACAGTAAGAGATTTTTTTAATTTGTTTTAAATTGAATGTTCAGTGTTGATCAGTTGTAAACTCCTTCCTTACTGCCTTGCCATCTGCCTCTCAGACTGGTTACATCCAGGCAAAGCCTTTACCTGTGATTGTCTTTATTTGCTCACCTTAGTCACAGCGTATTTCCTCATCCCTGTAGTTCTCTCCAGCAGGGGCTTGTGACATGTTCCAGCCCCATCACAGAATAGTAGAATAGTCTTTGGACAAATTGAAACTTTCTGTCCCAGGCTGAGGATGTGGCTTAGTGGTAGAGCACTTGCCTAGCCTGTCTTAAGCTTTGGGTTCCATCCCCAGCACTGCCGGGGGGGGGGGGGGGGGGGGGGGGGGGGGCTCTGTCCTGACTGTAGGTCGGCACTCTTTCAAGCTCAGGTCCTTACTTTTTCAAAGGTGCTTGGCCTCTTTTCTCCCTTTTGTTTAGGCCCTCTGTTTCTGGATGTGCATTAGCAACCATTCTTTTAAACTTCTGATTATATTGAATCAACAACGTTAAGCCTTGGCCCCTGCTGCTCGCTCTACATCCTGTGGCAGTCCTCAGGAAATCCTAGTTTTTGGCATTGAAACAAATTAAAGGATTAAGTCACTACTAGGGAGGGACCGATAAACCCTGCTTGTGGGAGGAATTTACTGTGCAGTCAGTCCTTGGTGTTAGCAAAAGCTGCTCTCCTTCTTATATGGAGATAGAAAACCAAAGGACGGGTTTGGAATAGTACCCCAGGGTAGAGAGACAAATCAGTCAGCTTTGATGTCAGCCCAACAGTGGCCCAAGCTGAGCACTTTGGTGTTTGTTGCCAGTCTAGCAAAATAGGGACTGTGTGAGGCTCATCTGCCTCTGTGTTACAAAGTTACCGAGCTCTTGATTCCTGGAAGTCCCTTATAGGTATCCTCTCTCTGAGTGGCTTCACTGGGGCTAAATACCTTAGTTTGTGAGGAGTGTTGAAGACACTTATTTTCCTTTTTGTTGGGATTTTTAAGTGCATAACAGAAAACTTTTCCAGTGTCATTTAGTTGGAACCTAAAGGGACTGAGTTATAAAAGCAGCCTGTTCTGTTTTTTAACTAACATTTCTGTTGTTTTTGTCTTGAGTAAGATTTTTAGATAAGATTCTTTATCTTTCTCTGAGATAGTATGTGTGTGAGGAAAGCAATAGAAAAATTCAAATACCACTATACTGTTCTTTTAAAATAGCTTCTTCTTCTTTTTCTTCTTTTCTTTACCTGCTCTGCTCTCTTTCCCACCCTACTTTCTTCTCCAGTCCCATTTGGTACTTCAAGATAGTTTTAGACAGCATGATTTAACTGTAATCTGCATCTCTACTGGGTTCATGTGGAAGTTAAAGAACAAATGAGGACTTTAATGGTCAGAAGGGCTCTGGGTCTCTGCTGGACTTTGGTCTGGCTTCCCCCTTTCCTGTAGCCCTTCATGGTACACCCTGTGTGGATACTTGTGACAAGTGTGTAATTTCCTGATCCTAGGAAGTATTGTGATGAGTTTAAAGTGTTATCTGCTGCCTTCTCCCACTTCAAAACTGTTCAAAGAAAGTGACAATGGATAATTAAAAATAAGTGGGGGGGGGCAGCTGTTTCTTTAAAGAAAGAAAATTTGATGACTTCATTAATAACACCCTGTTCTAGCCAGCTCACACCCAAGATGTCATCTAAATGGGAAGCGGGGGACATTATGGAGTAGAAGTTCCTTACCCTTGTTAACATTATCAGCATATTTCTTTTGGCATGGAGGTCAATCAGTACCTCCTAATGAGATTCATAAGAAAAATTGCCAAGCTTTATCAACACCAAATGTTTACCACTACTTACAGGATAAAAGACTTTCCACTTATGGATTTTTACCTTTAACTCATAATTCATTGGTTTTAATTTATAGCATACCCTGTTCTTGAAAAAATGCACAGGAAGCATGGCTACAAGATATTTTGTTCTAAGATGTTTTCCACTGTTTGGATCTTAAGTCCTTTGTACCATTCATTGCTCAATATCAGCACTGCATCAATAACAGGGACTGTGCTCCCTGAACACCTTGAGGGCTGTTTTTTGCAGTTGATAAAAGATTAAGAAATACTTAACCCTTTTTCTGTTTGATGTGGGACAGGGTTCTCATCTCCTAAATCCCACTTGACCTGGCATAAGTTAGTAAAATGAATGGACAGCTGTGTCTTAACAAGATTTCCAAGCTTTCTGAGGCACTAAAGCAGCAATCATAAAGTATTTGCTGAAATTTTCCTGTTCAGAATTTATGGACCCTTGTGAGCATTTGAATTAATCAGGATTCTGTAGAGAAACAACCAGTAGACCGGTAGACCAACAGGGGTGAGTGTGTGTGTTTAGAAACAGAGAAATTCAGCATAAGGAGTTAGTTTGCATGATTATGAAGGCCAGCAGATCCCTGGGTCTGCAGTAGTTAGATCAGGAGAGCCAGTGATGTGGTTCTAGCTCTTTGAAATCCAGAAAGAGGCAGGATTTCAGTTCCAGTCTGAAGGGCAGGTGAAACTGATCTAGTTCAATGCTGTCAGACGGGTTCCCCTCACTAAGGAGAGGGTCAGCCTTTTTGTTTTAGTTAGGCCTTCGGCTGGTAGGATGAAGCCCAACATATTAAGGAAGGCAGTTTGCCTTGTTGCTCTATTGATGCCATTGTTAAATCTCATCCAAAACACCCTCTCAACACCCCGAATAACATTTGCCCGAATAGCTGGGTACCCTGTGACTCAGTCCAGTTGTTATGGCCTAGTCATATTGGCACATGTTAACCACCACAGCTCTCTGCCGATTAGCCCACTTCTTTTGTTTTGTTGTTGGGACAGGTTCTCATGAAGTTGCCCAGGCCACCTCAGACTTCTGGACTCAAGCCATCCCCCTCCTCAGCCTTTTAAGTTTCTGGCACTATACTCATCTGTGTAGCCTCCACACCTAGCTCAGCTCACCTTCTTTAAACGCTAAAATTTGCCTTCAAACATTTCCAGCTTCATTGCAAGTGAAGGAGCAAATAAATTATTCTAGGCCATATTGGGCTTTGCAGTAAAGACCAGTTTTATAGTTTTAACTTTATACTTTAGATTTTAATGTGAGTGATGTTTATACCATTGGCAATTTTTTAGAAAGTAGATCATCAATAAAAACCAAAAAGTCTCTCTCTCTCTTTCTCTGCATCTCTCTTCTCTCTCTCTTAAAAAAATAAAAACCAGGAAGAACAAAAAAGCACTACATTTTGGAACTTTGTTATGTGATTCTAATTAATAACAGTAAAAGACTAAGGAAGTAAAACCTTATAGGCATGGTGTTGGTGTTCATTCTATACAAATATGAAGATGTAAGCTCTGATTTTGAAATTATCTTTGTATGTAGTTTTACTTCAGGCCCTGGTGCTGCCTGAATATAAACACCTCAGTGGTCAGTCTGAGGTCCCAAATGTGGAATTTTTAATCCCAGCATATTAACTTTTCCTACCCATTATCCTGTCTTATTTTGCTTATAAGAGCAAGACTTGTGGGACTGGGGTTGTGGCTCAGTGGCAAAGCACTTGCCTAGCATGTGTGATGTTCTGACTTTGATCCTCAGCACCACATAAAATAAATAAATTAAATAAAGGTATTGTGTCCATCTACAACTAAAAAAAATTTTTTAAAAAGAGCAAGACTTGGGCTGGAGAGATAGCTCAGTTGGTAGAGTGCTTGCCTTGTAAGCACAGGGCCCTGGGTTCGACCCCCAGCACCGCAAAAAAAAAAAAAAAAAAAAAAAAAGTACACAAGAGCAAGACTTGTTCATTTTTCCAAAACCTGATTATTACAGGTATATATCACCAAAAGTAATTAGTTCACTATGATTTCACTTTCCATGGATAACCATTGTTTGATTGTCTACAGATTCTTCTTTTGCATGGACTCACATATACATAATAATTTTTATTAATATTATTGCCTTTTGGTAATAGCATGTAAATAACACCATTTGATGAGAAGTATTTGACTATAGTCAGTTATGAGAAGGAAGGAAATGAGGATATTCATTGCCTTTTTAGCAGCTGTGGGGGAAGTTTTATTCTAGAGTTGTTAGAATTTACTCTCTAATTTTGACAAGAATAGCAAACACATGAGTTGTGTCAGGACCCTTCACACTCCCAGTAATAAATCACACTTAAGAATAATGAGGGGCTGGGGAGATAGCTCAGTCGGTAGAGTGCTTGCCTTGCAAGCCCAAAGCCCTGGGTTCGATCCCCAGCACTGCAAAAAAATAAAAAAAATAATGAAAAGCTGGGTGTGGTAGCACACGCCTGTCATCCCAGCTGCTTGGGAGGCTGAAGCAGAAGGATCGTGAGTTCAAAGCCAGTCTCAGCAAAAATGAGGCCCTAAGCAGCTCAGTGAGACCCAGTCTCTAAATAAAAAATAGGACTGGGGATGTGACTCAGTGGTCAGGTGCCCCCTGAGTCCAACCCCCCCCCCAAAAAAAAAGAATAAAGAGAAGGAAATTACATTGTGCGAGGGCGATCAGTTCATGAATTCCCCATAAATCAGGAAATAAATGATAAACGAAGCTATCTTAAATGTGGGACTCAATGTCATTATGATAAGTGAAGTGTGTTCCTGAATTTAATGTGCATACCTCATCTGATAACACCCGAAGAACTTGACAGAGCTGGTACACAAAACTTAGAATTATTAGTTCTGTTTCTCTCTCTCTCTCTGTCTCTCTCTTTTACTATATTACATTCAAAATTGCTTTCGACAACATCAGGTTTTAAAATGACCTTAATGCGAATATCTAACAACAAATCCCACCTCTATGTATAATTATAATGCACCAATAAAAAATATAGGGAAAAAATGACCTTAATGCAAGTATCTCTTTATGCCTACCCCAGATGATTAGGTCCCATCCCTGTCACAGTGATGGGTTTTCAGAAAAGAAAGTCATCTGGCTTGCCATCCTGAGTACTCAGATTTTTTAAAAATAATGTTTATACTGTTCTTTTTAAAAAATAGGTATTGTTTTAGTTGTAGATGGACACAATATGTTCATTTATATGGTGCTGAGGGTCGAACCCAGTACCTCACACATGCTAGGTAAGTGCTGTACCACTGAGCCACTACTCCCTCCCCTGAGTACTCAAAAATTTTAAAGGTAATTTGCTTCACCTGGATGAAAATTAGTGAATGATAACCGTGCAGGGTGCACACACCTATAATCCCAGCCGCTCAGGAGGCTGAGATAGGAGGATTGCAAGTTCCAAGCCAGCCTCAGCAACTTAGTGAGGCCCTAAGCAATTCAGTGAAACCCTGTCTCTAAATAAAATATAAAAAAGGGCAGGTGATGTGGTTCAGTGGTTTAGGATCTCTAAAAAAAAAGTAGTGGATGATATGATGTTAAAGATAGTTTAAAGGATAAGGGAAACTGGGTGAAGTAGCTTTGGAAAGGCAACAGCATGGTTGAGAGTAAAATATATGAAGCTTGTTTATAAATTGTAAATCAATGTTGGAGAATGAAATAAGTGATTATATGTATTAAAGTGCTCTCTGTGCTTGTTAAAATGAAGGGTATAGCCAGGTGCAATGCTGCACTCCTAAATAGGCCCAGCAGCTTGGGAGACTGAGGCAGGAGGATAGCAAGTTCAAGACCAGCCTCAGCTATTCATCAAACCCTGTCTCACAATAAAAAAATAATAAGAAGAATGTGCTGGGGACGTGACTCAGTGTTTAAGTGCCCCTGGGGTCAATCCCTGGTACCAAAAAAAAAAAAAAAGATGAAGGGTATGCCAAAGATTAGAAAATGGAGGCCTAGAAACAAGTATAGGTAAGCCAGCCCTTGATTAGCTAAGGTTAAGCCTCAGCTTAGTCTTGTGTGGAAGACATGAATAGCAGAGGAAGAACGCAGGAGCGACTACTACCACCCTTCTGAGTGCTTTCCTAGGTTCCCAGAACACTGGCAAACCTCACGTTCCTTCTTACAAGGTGGGACCCTGGAGGTTGAGCAGAGGTTGATTTACCTGCCCAAAGCCCCACAGTTGCTAACTGGTAGAGCTAGACTACCTGAGCCCTTATATGCGGTTGCGGAGTGCTTTGCCTGTGCTAGATAGTTACTGATAGGCTAGGTTAGTATTTGCCTTGATGTACATTATTTATTAGCTAATTAGAGGTGATTCTGTTTTATAATTTAAATTAGTTTGAGTAGAGACAAGGGTTTTCATTTTCTCAGAGTATTTCAACTTGAATATCTGCTGTGCCTTCTTGAGGCAGGTACTACAGGAAAAAAAATTAAAAACATAGTATTCGCCCTCAGAGTTTGTAGTTTATTTTGACTATACAAGACCACACATGAAGGCGTAAGAACAGCAACAGGAACTTACAAAGGAGCAAACTAATGAAGTACAAAGTAGAGGCATGCCTTAAAATGTGCCATAAGGAAATTTTCTGTAATTTGTCTTTTTACTTGTCTTTCATCTTTCACACTGATCTTTAGTTTCTTTGGAATTTTTAAAGATTGGAAACATAAAAACATTGGTAGAAAATATCAATTTTAAATTTTAAAAATGCTTATTTTTACTAATTTTCATCTAAGCTGCAAAAAATTGTCCACAGGAATTTCAGTGTAGTACCTTTATCACTGTGAACTGATGGTGGACAGAGACCTGGAGCTCTAAAAGAGATTTGTTTTTTGTTTGTTTTCAGAAGTTATCACTTGTCTTTTGTTTACATAGAAAAAAGTGGCTTTGGACTAAATAATGTTCCATTAGCCTTAAGGTCCCTACCAAGAGGTAGGCATCGGGTCTGTTTAACCATGGCCTCTTTTCCGTCATCCCAAACAGTAATCAACTTCCAGTTTGCTGGTTCAGGTTTGGAACAGTAGTCCTGACTTACTCCATTTCAAACCTCTCGACTCTAAAGCTTCTCTCTGGGGTCGCCCCTCTGACTGGCACTTCCTTTCTCAAGCAGCAGCCGTTCTCTTCATGAGGCTGTACAAGAAAGCCTTACCATATTTCTTTCTTTGCTCCCTGTATTTAGTCACAGTGCCTGTGGATTGTACCTCCTTCCTATCTTTGAATTGTTCATTTTCCTGTAAATTTGTCATCTTTCTCAAAAAATAGATAATTTTTTACATTTCTTTTCTTTTCTTTCTTTTTTTTTTTTTTGCCTGAGACAGAGTGTTTCTCTAAATTTCCCAGGCAGTCTTCAATCTTGAGATCCTCCTGTCTCAGCCTCCCAAATGGCTGGGATTACAGGCATGCACCACCACACCGGGCTTGAACACTGTTTCTTTAATTGACATTGATTGGATTTAATGGAACATTTCATCAGATAGAATAAATGATATGAAGTGAAACAAACTGACATGTTTTATTGAGACTTTTATAGATGTGCGTGTTTTTTGTTAAAGAAAGATGTGCATATTTGTTGTAATAATGAAAATCAGAAATCAGAAAACCAGAGATTTGGGAGTAGTTTTTCTTTTTATGTCAAATCTAAATGTCCAGCCCTCTTCCCCTTTCTTGGAAGAAGTAGAAGTTATTTTTAGAAATCTGATTTCCTGAATAAGCAGAGTCAGGAATCCCAGCAACTCTCACTATGAAAGGATATGCTTGCACATGTAAAGCATGTCCTGTTTACCTAAGGGTTATCCAGTAAGTTCAGGATCATCAGTAAGCCCCAGCACAAGTCCAGCCTTCCCTGAACATCTCTCTGCACATGCACCGCCTGCTCAGCCTGACCCTTTTAAAATGGGAATTAAACACAAATTCAGTGAAGGATTTTTCCTGAGAAAGTATTATACTGCCAATATTGCCATATATAATGTTCATAATTTCAGATTCCTGTCATCCTAGAGGATATTTTTTTTCCTACAAAAACTGATTCAGGAGAACTTTGGTCATACATTGATATTATACTCACCCAGAGTTGTTTAAACTTTTGTAAATCCCAAACTGACCTTTTCAGTGAACATGAAGCATTCATTCTTACTTTAGTCCCGTAGAGGTGTCATTTGAACTTTTCCTTTGCTGAATAGTTTAGTATCCCATTGCAGCCTTTTAGTTATATGGTCCCATATCTTCCTAAAGGCCAGTTGAGCCAGGTTTATGTTAAATTACTAATTTAGTTATGCCTTCCCTCAGCCTCTCCCACTTGGCAGGATTTGCAAAGTATGCAGAAGAAAACTGATGCTAAAGTATTGCAGGGAAGTGTCTTTATGGGAATGAAAGTAGATACACAGAAAAGAAATAAATATTTTTGTAGTCAGTATTGTCTGTTCTGTGTATTCATTCATAGGATTGTCTTAAAAGAGAAAAAAGGAAACACTGAAGAGTGGGCACTTTATCTTTTAATTTCCTGCCTGGGAACAAGGTTTTTAAGTCTGAAGTGCTGTTTTCATACCATTTCCACTGTCATACAAATTCTTGGAGCACCCACCACCAAAAATGTCAGGTTTTTTCCAGGTTTGTCTTAACCAACAAAAGCCAAGAGGAGAGTGCCTGAACCCACCAGGGTCATATTCAGATGTCCTTTTTTTGGCGGGGGGGCGGGGGGGTACCAGGGATTGAACTCAGGGGCACTCGACCACTGAGCCACCTCCCCAGCCCTATTTTATATTTCATTAGAGACAGGGTTCCACTGAGTTGCTTAGAGCCTCACTTTGCTGAGGCTGGCTTTGAACTCATGATCCTCCTGCCTCAGCCTCCCACGCTGCTAGAATTACAGGCATGTACCACCACTCCCAGCTTCAGATCTTTTTTTTTCTTTTCTTTTTTTTAGTAAAATAGCGATTATTGGATAATAGTTGTCTATATTTAAGATTATGAATAGAAAGGTGAGAAAGTTAACCTCAGTTCCAGGTTTTGTTTTGTTTTGTTTTGTTTTTAATACTTAAGGTGATGTTTCAAGCATTTAAATTTTTATTTTTATTGTAGTATTGACCTTCATAAAGTGCACAGATCTTAGGCATAAAATTTCATGAGGAAATACATGGCATCTGCCTACCCTCAGACCACAGTGTAGAACACTCCAGTGACCCCGCAGCCTGCCTTGTGCCACTTTCCAATCTGTTCCTCCTTACCGGAGGCATCCACTCCCTGTACTTCTATCATTGTGCTTTATTAGTTTTGCCCATTCTTGAACTTCATATAAATGGAATCATACAGTGTATACAGCCATCCTTTGGGTCTCTTTTGTTTTATTAATTATGTCTTTGAGATTCATCTGGGTGTTTGGATAGAATAATATTTCATCTTCATTGATGTCTAACATCTCATTGCTTGGATATATTAGTTTATCCATTCAGCTGATGGACATTTGGATTGTTTCCTGATTTGACTGTTATTAAGAATACTGCTGTGACTTTCTTTTTTTTAATATTTTTTTTTTTAGTTGTCAGTGGATCTTTTATTTATTTATATGTGGTGCTGAGTATCAAACCTAGTGCCTCACACATGCCAGGCAAGTGCTGGACCACTGAGCCACAACTCCAGCCCCTGTGACTTTCTTACACATGTCTTTTGGTTTACAATTCTGTTGGGTATAGGTAACCAGAAGTGGAATTGCTGGGTCCTAAAGTAGGCAAACATTTAGCAGAACTGGCATAGTTCAGCAGATACTGGCATTTTTACAAAATACCAATCTACAGTCCCTCTAGTCGATGAGTGTTTTTTAAAAGGTAATGATGGAAAAACTGGATGTTCACATGAAGAAGTATGAAAATGAACCCCTATCCCACACCATGTACAAAAAATTCAAAATGGATCAAAGGCTTAATTGTAAGAGCTAAAATTATAAATCTTAGAAGAAAACAGTGTAAATCTGCATGACTATGGATCATGCAGTGGTGTTTCCATTGTATTACCCAGAAGAACAAGCAACCAAAGAAAAGATTATTAATTGGACTTTATCAAAATGTATATCTTTTAGCCAGGCATGGTGGCACACTCCTGTAACCCCAGTGACTCTGGAGGCTGAGGTAGGAGGACCTGCAAGTTCAAGATCGCCTGGGCAATTTAGTGAGACCTCGTCTCAAAAAATAAAAAGGGCTGGGGGTAGAGCTCAGTGGTAAAGAGCCCTTGGGTTCAATCCCCTGTACTACAAAAAAATAAAAATAAAACTTTTGTATTTCAGTGAGCACCCATTAAGCAAGTGAAGGGACAGCTTGAGAATGGGAGGAAATTTTGCAAATCATATATCAGATAAGGGTCTCTAGTATTCAGGATACACAGAACTAACTCAACAATAATAAAGGCAATGCAGCTTTAAAATGGGCAAAAGTTTTGAATAGACATTTTTCCAAAGAAGACATTCAAAGGGCTGATAAGTACAGAAGAGAAAGATTCACTAGGGAAGTGCAAACAAAACCACAAGATACTGGGTTAGGGATTTAGTTCAGCAACAGAGCACTTGCCTAGCATACACAAGGCCCTGGGTTCCATCCTCAGCCAGGGATGGGGGAATAACCACAGGCTACTACTTCACTCTTACAGGATAGCTAACAAAAATGATAGACAACAAGAAGAGTAGTGAGGATGTAAGAAACTGGAACTCACCCATATTGCTGGTGAAAATATAAAATAATTCAGCCTTTTTGGAAATCAGTTTCTAGGTCATCAAAAAGCTAAATATAGGGCTATAACTCTGTTTCTTTACACAGGGTAAAGTGCTTGCTAGCATGTGCAAGGCCCTGGGTTCAATCCCCAGCACTGAAAAAAATTGTGAAACAGCTACCATATGACCCAGTAGTTCTGTTTCTGGATATGTACTCAACAGAACTGAAAACCTGTGTCCATACAACAATTTGGGCATGACTTTTCATAGCAGCATTATCCATGATAGCTGAAACAACCTAAAAGTGCATCAGCTAATGAGTAGGTAGCAAAATGTGGTATCCATCCATGTAAGTAATATTATTTGGCTATAAAAAAGAATGAAGTACTAATGCATGCTATAATACATGGATGAACCTTGAAAACATTATGCTAAGTGAAAGGTGCCAGACATAGAAGATCACAATATTATATGATTCCATTGATTTGAAATGTCTAGAGTAGGCAGATTCATAGATACAGAAAGGAGATTAGGAATCGCCCAGGGCATGGGGGAAAGGGGAATGAGGGTGACTGGTAATGGGTACAGTTTCTTTTGGTGGTGATGAATTATGAAGTGTCGATAGTTACATTACTTTGTGAATATACAAAAAATTTTTAAAGAGTGAATTTTATGGGACACGAATTTTATCTCAATACCAGCAATAGTAGCCAAGCACAGTAGGAAATGCCTATAATCTCAGCAGTGCAGAAGGCTAGGGGATGATTGCAAGTTTAAGGCCAGTCTCAGTAAATTAGGAAGGCCCTAAGCAACTTAGTGAGACTCTGTCTCAAAATGAAAAGGCCCGGGGATGTAACTTAATGGTAAATTGACCTGGGTTATACCCCTACTAGCCCCCCTCCAAAATAAATATAAACTAATAATAATATTGACAATAGCAACAATAATAAAAGAATGAGGAAGAAAACTCAAAAGAGTAGAGTAATGTGGGAGGAAGTTATCTGTAATAATTTGTCCAATAAAGAGAACAGAAATAAAATTCCAAAAAGAAATGCAAAAAATGTATAAGGTAAGGGCCCACTGAAGAGAGGCCCCAGGGCTGGAGTGTGGCTCAGTGGCACTGCACTCGCTTAGCATGTGCAAGGCCAGGGGTTCCATTCCTAGCACCAAAAACGAAAAAACAAAACCAACAACCACCAAAAAACCAAAAATAAAACCAAGAGAGAAGTTCTTTGTGGTATTGCCTTTTAAGTACACTTTTGGCCAGTTAGCTCATACTTTTCTTGTATTTTCTCACATGCAACTTTGAATTCTAAGTATATTGTATTGTTCCACATTGATATTTTCTAGAGTAAATATAGTAATTGGATCTTAGGGAAATATAAACATACCCAAGCCTGGCACGGTAAAGCACTAGGAGGCTAAGGCAGGAGGATCATAATTTCAAGGCCAGATTGGGCAACTTAGACCCTGCCTCAAAATAAAAAATAAAAGGGCTGGAGAAGTGCCTTGCTGGTTAAGTGCCCTGGGTTCAATTCCTGGTACAAAAAAAAAAAAAAAAACAGTATCCAAGATCTTTCAGCTAATGTGTGACTGTATGTCTCCAATTCTGATTTTAAGGTTACAAGCGAAAAGAAACCCACAGTCCATGTGAGGAGATAACCCTTAGGGCCAACAGTAGTTCCCAAACAACCAGGAATAGTATCATCTTCCTAAGAAAAACGTAGGGTTCTTGGTGGGGGAAGGGTACCAGGGGGCGTGTCAGACTGGGCTGTGGGGAATGCAAAATTGGCGTTTATCACCTTTGGGCCAGCACAATTCTAAATGTTCTGCAGGGCACTGGACGACCTTAACAACTAGGACAGCATTTTCTGCCCAAAATGGTGATTATAACCTTCCTAGAAACTCTGAAAATGGTTGGCAAAGATTTTATGCGGATACCCCTTTGGAAGATGGGGAATGTCAGAATTTTCTTTTCTTTTTTTTTCTTTGTTACTAGGGATAGAACCCAGGAGTGCTTAACCACTGAGGCACAACCCCAGCCCTTTTTTATTTTGAGACAGGCTCTCTAGCTGCTTAGGGCCTTGCTAAGTTGCTGAGGCTGGCTTTGAATTTGCAATCTTCTTGCTTCAGTCTTCTCGCCACTGGGATTATGGATATTGGCCTCTACGCTCAACAGAACTTTTTTTTTTTTTTAATTTTTATTTTTTTTTAGTTATTGATGGACCTTTATTTTATTCATTTATTTGTATGTGGTGTTGAGGATTGAACCCAGTGCCTCATACATGTGAGGCAAGTGCTCTACCACTGAGCCACAACTTCAGCCCCCAGAAATCTTAAGAGTAGAAATTGGAACTGCTCAGGTAGAATAATCAAAGGATCCCTGAGACGTGGTATGGTACTATGGCCATGTGCAGGTGAATGCTCTCTGCCTGAGCTATACCCCCAGCCACTATGATGTGGCCATGTGATGTGGGTTGGCAGCATTACCTGACATTCTTTCTTAGTCAGTCCTACTTAATACCCGAGCTGGGGTAAATTGGTGAGTCATGGTTAAGAGTTCCATCTGAAACCAGAAAAACTGGGGATTCAAACCATGTTTCCTCCACTTTTAAGTTACTTAACCTTTCTGGGCATCAGTTTGGTTTCTCAGTTATAAAACAGCTCTTAAATATGCCTGGTTTCTAAACAGTAGAGGTGGAAAAGCTTACTAAGTCTGTTTTTGCTCTTAGAAATTACTAGTATGGTGTATGAAGGATGCTGTGGCTTAAGTGTTCAGCATGAAAGGAATTTGGAAAAAAATTTTTTTTTAATCTCTGGTTTGTTGTCCTTTTTGAAAGTGTTATCTTGATTGCATCCAAGATTTTCTACATGCAGATTTCTTAACAGTTTGAAACTGGTGTAATAACAAGTTAAGTCATACCTGACTCCTCCGTCTAAGCCCAAGGTCCTTCCAGCAGAGAGGTTGAGCTGTTGTACTTCTGTTGGTACTAGCTGTGGCACCACAAATGCAAATGTGTCACACAAGGGAGTGCTCCCTTAGTTTACATTAACAGAAATCTCTCTATTCCTCCATTCTCTTAGAGTGGACTCTACAGTGTTGTCTTATCAGGACATAGGTCAGGTCAGCCGGTGACTTGATAATATTTAGAGATGTAATAACTGAAGCAAAATATAATTTTCCCTCTTATTAGAAATTACAGAAAAAAGGAAAAGGAACAAACATTTGGCACGGTGCTTATTGTGTTACGTACTTTTTTTGCCTTAAAGGGAGCCAGTACTGAGAGCTTCCCATAATTACTTTGAATAGCCTTTGAAAACACAGTTTACGTGTACTTTGGCTTATCTGTTATCATAAACACTTGTATAAGAGGTCTTTAAGATATAAGCTCTAGTTTTCTAATTCAGTGGAAACATGTTCTTAACATAAGGCAGGAGACACTGAGAGCATATCTAAGTTTATTTCTGCTATCAGTGGAGCATATACTTTGTCATGTTCTGGTTCAAAACATCCTGGAAAAAACATTTTTTTTTAATGCTTTTGATGATAAAAACCACAAAAGTGAAATGTATTCCTTTCCTCTCTGCAGTATAATCAAACCAAAGTAAAATATTAGAAAAAGTAAACTTTCCAAATAGCAAAAATAAGACCTTTGGAATAGGTAATTAAAGATGGGTGGTTATGTTCAATTCTTAGGCATAAAATGTTAAATAAAAAGACATATGAGATTTTAAAAATATTTTTAGTTGTAAATGAACACAATACCTTTATTTTATTTATTTGTTTTTTTATTTGTATGCAGTGCTGAGGATCAAACCCAGTGTCTCACACATCCTAGGCAAGGGCTCTACCACTGAACCACAACCCCAGCACCAATATGAAATATTTATAATGTAATGTTTTCAGTAGTACAAATTAGAACAAGGTCATGAGTAGTATTTTTGCATATTTTATCCTACTTTATGTCTCTTGATTCCTAGATAATGCTGAAAACTAACTGAAACCATTCTTAGGACTATCTCTTCTATTTGGGGGACCCTAAACTGGGAAAACCCTTAATTTTCCCAGGAGGGCAGATTCTATCAGCATATCCAGAGAATCTAATAAAATTAGGAGCTGCATAATAGAGTCTAATGCAAGTATGGATCAGCTCTTGCTGAACATCCTTTGTATTTGTGTCCTTTATTTTGAAAGATTTCAGTTAATGCCAGAAGTTGGTGGGTTTTTTTGTTAGTTTGTTTGTTTGTTTGCGGTGCTGGGGATTGAACCCAGGACCTTGTGCTTGCAAGCAAGCACTCTACCAACTGAGCTATCTCCCCAGCCCAGAAGTATTATTTTTTGAAGCTGCAGACTCAGAACATATTTTTTTGGTTATGGTATAAGTTATATAAAAACTCACCAGCTAAATTGAAAATTGTATTTCTATTTAAACTGGTGAATACGAGGCTGCATTCTTTGAAACCTAGCTGAATAGTTAGTACTAGAGATGTTTTAGGCAAAATTCCTATGGCCTTTACAACCAGGACTTTATTCATAGATCTTATCCTCCTGTTTTAACCAGTCCCAAGACTTGGAAAATGTACAACTCATAGGACACTCACTGTTCTATGAAGTCCCTGTCCAGGAGGGTGTATGGATTTTATTTGAGTAACAGTCTTCCAACATTAAGATTATATGACTGAGAATCCCAAGAAAGCTGGATTATGTGTTGATTTTTTAAAAATGTCTTTTTTTAAGTGGCTGAAATGCAACTGGTACAACTTCAGAATACATTGGCAGTGGTTAATAAAGGCAGTCCTCTGGGACAGAGGGTGTGGCTCAGTGGTAGAATAGTGGTAGTGTAGAATCTACCATGTGCAAGGCCCTGGGTTCTGTCACCACAAAAAAAATCCAGATGGCTCTCTAAATCTGATTCTTTGGTAAAAGTGATTTAAGGCTATCAATATCTAGTAGCCATCAGTAGGTGAATGATCGTATTGCTCCTTCTTCTTCTACCATCCACCCTTTTTAGACTTCATAGGTCCTTAAAGAACTAAGTCTAAGAAGCCTACTGATCCTTCATATTTATTGTTTCCTTCCTAAGTATAAAATTATTGCAAAGACTAAAAATGACCTATTTTTCTACTACATTTTCTGAGAAATTAACTATACACATTTACTTTTTCCTTTCTATCCAGTGCCTAGCTGTGTTTCTTTTACAGTTGGAGGTTCTAAACTCTATTTATTCTAACACTGCATACTGAAGAAGTTCAAAAGGACAACCACACATTAGGTTCATTTATAAAGTTCAAGAGAATCGTTACAGATTTATTTCCCAATTGTTTTTGTGCTTTTTATCACCCTTAAAAGTAAAGATTTATGCCAGGCATGGAGATGCATGTCTATAATCCCAGTGCCTCAGGAGACTGAGACAGGAGGATTGCAAGTTTGAGACTTGCCTCAACAACTTAGCAAGATGCTGTCTCAAAAAACAAAAAAGGGTCTGGGGATTTGGCTCAGTGGTTAAGCCCCTATGGGTTCAATCCCTGGTTCCCACTTCCCCCCCAACAAAAAAATTACTTTTGAAAAGTAGAGACGTACTCTGACCTCTATTACCATCTGTGTTCTAGCACACAGAACACAGACAACGGTAAAACCATTTTAAGTGATCGCTTTTGTTTTTAGTGCTGTACTTCTTGAAGTCTGTATTCTACCAGACTTGCTGAAACACTGCGGTAAGAAGACCTTAGAACTACCAGGCCCTGTGGTGCACACCTGTAATCCCAGAGGCTCTGGAGGCTGAGGGAGGAGGATTGCAAGTTTAAAGTCAGCCTCAGCAGCTTAAGTGAGACCCTAAGCAATTTAATGAGACCCTGACTCTAAACGAAGTATAGTAAAGGGATAAAGGGCTGAGGATGTGGTTCAGTGGTTAAGTGCCCCTGGGTTCAATCCCTGGTACTAAAAAAAGAAAAGAAAAGAAAAGAAAAGAAAAAGGTCGGGGAGAGAAAACCTTAGAAATCAGGTGGCAGATTAGACTTCAGTAGTCATTAGCCTGCCTGCATTAGTATTAACTGGTGTTTTATATGGTATTTAATTCAAAATGGATGACTGTGTTATCTGTTAAAGTTCAGTGTCACTTCAAGTATAAAAGACAACTAGCCAGGCCCTCTGGCACAATCTACAAATCCAGGTACTCAGGAGGCCGAGGCAGGAAGATCACAAGTTCAGTGCCAGCCTGCACAACTTACCAAGACCCTCTCTTAAAATAAAAAATAAAAAAACGGGGATGTAGCTCCATGATAGAGCACCCTGGGTTCAATTGCCAGTAGTGCACACACAAAAAAGTAAAGGTAGCAATATGTGTACATACCACAGCCTGCTGCAGACTTGTCTGCACTTATTCGATTACATTATTTTCCTGTTAGTCTTTTTGAAATTATTAGGTTGAACCATAAGAAATTGACAATTTCTCAGTAGCTGAGTACAGTGACATATGCCTATAATCCCTGCTACTCATGAAGCTGAGGCAGGGGGATCATAGGTTTGAGCCCAGCCTCAGCAATTTAGTGAGACACTGTCTCCAAATTAAAAGGGTTGAGTTTGTAGCTCAGTGGTAGAGGGACTTGGGGTTCAATCCCCATTTCCCAGCCTCCACAGACACACACAAATTGCCTTTTTTTTTTTTTTTTTTTTAAAGGTCAAAACCAGTAAACTGTTGACAGTTTGATGGTTTAGTCTAATAACGTGAAGGATAATCTGACACTTCATTTCTGTGATTCACTCTGCCATTTTTTTTTCCCCATCACATATTAGTTTACTTCCTTTGCTAGTACTAGTCTTGACTCTTCTATTCAGTTTTTATCCTTCTGCTCATCACTGACTATTACGGTTTTGCTGTTGAAGATGAATTTATTGGGAAAACTGCTTTTCCCTGTCTCTCTCTCATCCTGCATCTCTTTCACCCATTTACCCCTCAGCACATGCATTTGCCTATAAGTGCTGCTGGTTACAAAGTAAAGCATGGATATTGTTTCCCAATAAAGCAATAAACTTTAACATTTGAAAGATAGATGATTTCTTGGTGGGGTGTGGGGGAAGAAGCACTGGACTGGAGTCAAAAGACCTTGATCTGCCACTGATGAATAAAAGGCCTTGGAGCCTCTGAACCAGTTTCTTCATGTATAAAGTATAAATAGTACATTCTTTTCCATCCACCTAAGCAGTTAGGATCAAATGAAACTGAGCTGTTAACTAGTAATTGTATCAATTCTTCCCTTATTTGGATATAACTGGAATAGGAGACAGTTCTTTTTATTATGAACTCCATAGCTTCCAAAATGAAGGTGGGTAATCTCAACTCTGATGTCCATCAATGAACAAGTAGAATTGTGGTATATCCTTAACATGGAATACTACTCAGCAGCATAAGGATTTACAGGTTGGGGATTTTAAGTACCCTTTCTCAGCATTTTCAGGTTTGTATATGAATATTATATTAAATATATTTTCTTATGAGAGAATAGATGACAATGGATGAGAGTCCCATCTCCTTTTGTTAAAATTTTAGATTGATAAAGCAGTCAATGGAAAAGTCAAGTTCTAAATCCTTAACAATCCTTTTCTTGATGATTTTGTCTTGATTTTCATGGAATGAAAAAAAATTCTTAACCAAGGTTAGTCTATTTGTAATAAGAAATATGTCTAGGTACAGGAAAAAATCAATATACTCATACATAAGTGTGTCACTCAATTCTTTTTTTTTTTTTTTTTGCAAGCATATTAAACAGGTTTTATTTAAAAGTAGTAATAATACAGACTTCTCCCGGGAGGGAGAAGGGGGCCATGGCTGATGTTCTAAAGTCCCAAGAAATGAGTGCACCCTACATCTTTTATAGGTTAAGGTCTCTTTTGTTCTCCAGTTCTCTCCCCCCTTAATCTCCTTCCTGCCTATGTGACTAGGCCCAGTTCTGCATAAAGTGAGAAGTGATGGGCAGGGGGAGGGCCAAGGTGATTCAGGCAGGTAAGGGCCCAGGGGGCATAAATTACCAGCTTCATGCTTACAGTCCTTGATAAGGACAGGTAAATTTGGTAATCAATGAGCTCTGGAGATCCTTGACATTCCATTCTTCCAGGGGCAGTCTCCAACTTCCAGAGGCAGATGGCTTTCATGGCTTCATTTCCTCGATTTGACCCGATCCCCTATTTCTACTAACTGCCTATCTCCAGTTCTGGCTTCATTCCCCCATTATGCTTTAGGAACTCCTTACTGCTGTAAGGAAAAGGGGGCACTGACCATTCTGGCTGCTTCGAAGCTGGAAAGGAGCAGCAAGGGGCAAGCAGTTTGGAGGTCCCTTTTAAAAATCGGGTCAATTCAAAGGGGCCAAAAATATGCAATGGAGAAAAGATAGTCTCTTCAACAAATGGTGTTGGGAGAATTAGAAATTCATATGCAACAGAATGAAACTAAACCCATATCTCTCACCATGCATGAAACTCAACTCAAAATGGATTAAGGACCTCGGAATCAGACCAGAGACCTTGCATCTTATAGAAGAAAAAGTAGGTCCAAATCTCCAACATGTTGGCTTAGGATCAGACTTCCTCAACAGGACTCCCATAGCACAAGAAATAAAAACAAGAATCAATAACTGGGATAGATTCAAACTAAAAAGCTTTCTCTCAGCAAAGGAAACTATCAGCAATGCAAAGAAAGAGCCTACAGAGTGGGAGAAAATCTTTGCCAATCATACTTGAGATAGAGCACTAATCTCCAGAATCTATAAAGAACTCAAAAAACTCTACACCAAGAATGCAAATAATCCAATCGACAAATGGGCTAAGGAAATGAATAGACACTTCACAGAAGAAGATCTACAAGCAATCAACAAACATATGGAAAAATGTTCAACATCTCTAGTAATAAGAGAAATGCAAATCAAAACCACCCTAAGATTCCATCTCACCCCAATTAGAATGGCAATTATCAAGAATACAAGCAACAACAGGTGCTGGCGAGGATGTGGGGAGAAAGGTACACTCATACATTGCTGGTGGAGCTGCAAATTAATGCAGCCACTCTGGAAAGCAGTGTGGAGACTCCTTAGAAAACTTGGAATGGAACCACCATTTGACCCAGCTATCCCACTTCTTGGGCTATACCCAAAGGACTTAAAATCAGCATATTACAGAGATACAGCCACATCAATGTTCATAGCTGCTCAATTCACAATAGCCAGATTGTGGAACCAACCTAAATGTCCTTGAATTGATGAATGGATAAAGAAAATGTGGTATATATATATACAATGGAATATTACTCAGCCATAAAGAATGATAAAATTATGGCATTTGCAGGCAAATGGATGAAATTGGAGAATATCAGGCTAAGTGAGATAAGCCAATCTCAAAAAAACAAAGGACGAATGATATCGCTAATAAGTGGATGATGACACATAATGGGGGGTGGGAGGGGTTAGTGTTAGGGTTAGAGTTAGGGTTAGGGAGGGGGGCAAGAATGGAGGAAGGAAGGACTGTATAGAGGGAAAAGAGGGGTGGGAGGGGTGGGGGGGAAGGGAAAAAATAACAGAATGAATCAAACAACATTACCCTATGTAAATTTATGATTGCACAAATGGTATGCCTTTACGCCATGTACAAACAGAAACAACATGTATCCCATTTGTTTACAATAAAAAAAAAAAAAAATCGGGTCAATTGAGGGGTCCAAGGTAGAAGTCTGGTTGGGGAAGAGCAGGTTGTAAAGTCACCTGGGGGTGGGTGCTTCATTACAGACAAGTTTAATTTGGAGAATAGCAGCTTGATAAATTTCCTGCTTTAAAACTTGCATACCTCAGCGTAAGTCTCGGTGGGACTTCCAAGTCTGATACCGCTGTTTACCGGTGACGAGTTCTGCTCCCTCTAATGTTGAAGTTTGAACACTAGAGAAGTGTGCCAAGGCAAGCATATTAAGCAGGTTTTATTTAAAAGTAGTAATAATATAGACTTCTCCCAGGAGGGAGGATGGGGCCATGGCTGATGTTCTAAAGTCCCCGTCACTCAATTCTTAAACCAACTTTAGTGAAATATTATTTATATATGATAATAAAACTCACCAATTTTAGGTAACTCTTCAAGTTTTGACAAATATATACATTCTTATAACCAAGAGAATATTTTCTTCATCCCCAGAGTTCCCCTATGCCTCTTTGCTGTCAGTCCCCTTCCCACTCCCTGGCAACCAGTGATCTGTTCTTCTGTCACTGTAATCCTGTCTTTTTTAGAATTTATACATTACAGTCTTTTATGTCTGGTTAATTTCACTGAACCTGCTTTTGAGAGTCATCAGCACTGTTGTATGTATCAGTTGTCCCTTTTTCTTTCTTTCTTTCTCTCATCATGTTTCCTGTACATTTTGAACATCAGAGCATAATTATAACATTTTAACATCCTTGTCTGCTAATACTGTCATTTCTGATCTATTTCTGTTGACATAAGGTCACATTAACTGTTTTTTGAATGCCTGCAATTTTCTTATTATATGTTGGACATAATAAATCTTATTCTGTTGGGTGCTATATTTTATTATATTCCTTCAGGTAATGTTGGACTTTGTTCTTGGATCCTTTCAAGACTTGCTTTAAGGTTTGTTAGAGTAGGCCAAGACCAATTTCTAATCTAGGGCTAATTTAGTTCTCAACTCTGTGTGAGTGCTGTTTTCTGGTGGCTCTTTTGCCAGCATCTGGTAGTTTCTTCTTGTGTATGCATATCAATACCCTTCCCAGGACTCAGAGACACCCCCCTGCAGATCCCCATAGTTCTGTCTTTGCATGTCCCTCCTCCTGTACACCCAAGAGAGTCTGGCATCCTTGGCCTCCCCAATTATGATCACAACTGACAACTCTCAACTCCAATCTCAACTATCCTCAACCAACAAGACTGGGTTCCCTTTCTCTCTGCAGCAGTCTAGGACCTGCCTCCAAGAAGCATAGAGCAGCTTGAAGGTTTAGCCTTGATTTTCTTTCTTTCAGGCGGCATAGGTCTGCACTGCTTATGTCCAGTGTCTGAAAAACATTGTCCTGTATTCTTTGTCCAATCTTCTACTGTTTACAGTAGACGAATTTGATCCCTGGTATGCGTAATGTCGGAAAGTGTATTGATATTGCTTCACAGAAAATAGGGTACTTGGCTCATCTGTTCTCAACATACTTAAATGTGACATACTTTACTGTCTGCTCTTTGAAAGACATAGGACTTACCTAAGTGATGTTCCATGGTGTTCATGGAAATTAAGCTAATTGAAAGTCGACTGTTTTTCTCTGATTAACTTGAAATGGTATACATAATAAATATTAACTTGGAGTTATTTTTGGCCAACTTATCTAGTATAGCTTCCCATGAATGATAAATATGTTAATATTCTAACTTTTTTTTTTTTTTTTTTGGTGCTGTAAATTGAACCCAGGGCCTTAAACATGCCAGGCAAATGCTCCACCACTGTGCCACATCCCCAGCTCAATTAGCGTCCTAATTCTAAGGATATTTTTTAAGCCATCTGTATATCTGATTGTTTGGATTTTTCAAAATATCACTTTGTTGGCTTTCTATTATATATGAAAAAATTACTGCAACCTTTTCTTATTCACGAGTATTTTTTAACCCTTCACAAGCTAACCTTTTGAATTTATTAAAAATAATAATTATTTGAACATCTGTTCATAGACTGACCTACCATTGTCAACACTTGGCCAAATATTTAGTCAGTTAGCAATTAAAGAAACATGTTTTAAGAAAGATGAGCAAAATAGGATTTAAAATATGATTTTACTTTATGACATAGAGACTATTGCTGTCTAGTTAAGAGTTTGTAAGCAATGTAAACTGAAATGGTTAAAGAAAAATTTAAGGTCTAAATGGCTTTACCCCTGGACTTATGTGTAAAATGATTTGAACATGATTAGTTGGAATGAGTAGTAAAGTTTGAAATCCTAGATTCTAGTGTCATCTGTGCCCCTTAGTGTTACTGTATGACATGGGCAAGTCACCGCCTTTCTGAGACTCTCCTAACCTATACAATGAAGATAATAACCATCCTACTTACTGTCAAGGGTATGTGGAATGCTGAGTAGCAGAAATTCTTTGGGGATGCTAGTGTGTTGTGGAAACTTTAGACATTAAATTTTATTTTTCTACATTATGTGAAAACTATCAACAACTAGAATAACAGATGGTAAAGCAAGACATATGTATTTACATTCCATTCAGTTTACTGTGCAAAAAAAAATTTATTTTGAAATGGAAGAAACAAAGCATAGGCCTTTTTAGGTAGAATGGAGATAGGAAGGAATTGCTGTCTTTTTTTCCTATTCCTTTTTTCTTATCATCCCTTTTTTGTCTCTTCCCTGCAATTTTCCAGGCAAAGAGTGTGTGCAGCAGTTAGCTGAAAACACTAGGTATTTCAGGAGACGCCTGAAGGAGATGGGCTTCATCATCTATGGAAATGAAGATTCTCCGGTGGTGCCTTTGATGCTCTACATGCCAGCCAAAATTGGGTACGTCTTATTGGAGGTCACTGGATGACTTCATTAGACCTAGGCACCTGTGATAAAAGACTTGGGCAACTATGCATATATATATAGTTAGGGAAATCGTTGTATCCCCATGTGACCTTCATTTGTTAGATCGACCATAGTTGACATAGTGGATCTAACTTGCAAGATGCGTAAACTTAAATATCCAAGTTTAACATTCTCTTCCAGGTGCTTGGGATAGATCTGTGAACAAAACACAACATCTCTATCCTTGTGGAATTTACATTCTAGTGGGGCAGCAGTCAGACAAACATAGTAATTAAAGTAGAAGCTATTACACTATGTGTGCTTGAAGGTATTACATGCTATTGAAAAAGAATAGTGCAGGGTGCATATAGGTCTGAAAGGATCTTGTGGGTGTGCAGAAACAGTATTAAATAGGGGAACAGGGAAAGCCTCTGAAGGAAGGGAAGATGAAATCTGAGCAAAGATTTGAATGATCTGCAGAGGCTGCATACAGGGACACGCTTAATCGGTTGAAGAATAGCCAAGCAGTTACTGGAGCTGGAGGACAGTGCCCAAAGAGGAGTAGTGGGCCAGGAGGTGAGAAAGGTCAAGTGGCATATGTTATTGGATATTTACCAGGTGGGCTGATTACCCCAGCTTCTTGGGTTTGTGTGAGATGTACATAATGGAAGGCCTTAACCTGGGACAGCTTTGGGTGCATTTGAGAAGTCCAGATGTATAATGAAACCAGAAGACATTTGAAAAGCAAATGAACAATAACAATAATTATGTCAAAGAATTGAACAATTATATGAAAAATTGCAGTGTAGCTGTAGAATAAAGAAGTGATCTGCTTGGCGTGGAGTTCAGTAAAAAAGGTACTTTTTGTTTGATTGGTTTTCGTTTTGGGGTGGAGGGCGTGTTTTTTGAGACAGGGCCTTGCTGTGTTATCCAAGGCCTTGCTGTGTTGTCCAGGTTGGTCTCAAACTCCCAAACTCAAGTAATCCTCCTACCTCAGCCTCCCAAGTGCTGAAGGTACATCTTTTTGAATGGGTGAGTTTTGATCCAGATTTTTAGTATAAAATTGAAATAAGGATCATATCCCAGATTTGCTTGAAATCATTAAGGGAGCAACGTTTTTATTCATTTTTGAATCCCCAGTATCCACCTCCATCCCCAACACTCAGAAGGCACCTAGTAAACATTTATTGAAGTGAATATGGGAGAGAAAATTAATTGGGGAGCCTGGAAAGATGGTGATCCCAAAGATTGTGAGAGAGAAATTGGGAAGAGATGCTTACTGAGGGGGAAAAAAAGAGCTCAGGTTTCAACACAGAGTTACAGGGAGCTGGCATTATGGCCTGAGAGAGTGTGTCGGGGAATCTTCTTCATTCTTCTCTCAGTGGAATTATCACAGATACACTTGAGCTGTCAGCTCTGGAGAACTCAGCCTAGAACCCTTTGTTTAGAGAGGACTGTGCCTCATCTGTCTACACAGGTGAAACCGTAATCATAACTACATGTAGAGAGGGTGGAGGAGAATCGAGTG